>NC_084486.1:49398438-49703916 GCF_030035675.1 Rhineura floridana
GCGATCTTTAGGAAACTGCGTGACTGATGCTTCCCCTCAAGTGTGACTAGAAAACACAGTGTTTGCAGGTGGCATTGAGTCCTTACTGTGAACAGTGCAAACAGAAAACTGAGGTAAAAACAGCATCTTTAGCATGAAGTTATGCTCTCATATAAGCCCTATCTTCTAGGTATCTTGGTCCCAAGTAGGGATTGAAGAATTTGGCAAGTTTGGTTCTCTTAATTTCTCATTTTTCCAGTCTTAAATTCAGTTCTCCAAATTTCTGCAGCAATTGTGGGTTTTTTTAATTCCTCAAAAAAATCTTTGGCATGTTTAGTAATAGCATTTAAGCTACATTGTAATACCCATTTTCTGAAGTGCTTGCCTGTGCGTGAAGACCTTTCATTTAACTCTGAGAAGTCCTGTCAGAAAAATATCTTCAAACAGGTATCTATTAATGATCTGGTCTAACTATGGTGCCCATTAATTTTTGAATATGTTTTTAAACCTTTTATTTTTTTAAAGATGTTTTTAAATCTTTTAAAAAAGTTTTTACATGTTTTATTTCAATGCATTTTAAAGTCTGTTTTTATGTTTTAAAGTGTTTGTAGTGCTTTTGTTTGTCGCCCTGGACTCCTGCTGGGAGGAAGGGCAGGATATAAACCTAATAATAAATAAATAAATAAATAAATAAATTTTAATTGGTTTATTGTTTAAATTTTACAGTGACTTATGGTGTAGTTATCAACTTGTAACCTTTTCAGATTTATAAAGATGGCTAATTTCTGAGTGACATTGTCAAATATTAAATAACAATGCCACGTTCAGTCAACTTGGTTATTTACACTTGTGGGGAATTCCCAGTCTCAGTTCACATGAACAGTGTAACTTGTGAGTTGGGTGCTTTTGGATCACAGTCATGTTAACTTCCATTATTTGCTGTGCTTCAGATCTGCCCTGGTGATCACAGAAGTTGTTGGAATTGGGTGCTGCTGCTTCACACACATTTGACCTAAAACCCTTTTTGTATCTTGCTAATGCATGTAAGCAAGCAGCCTACATTGCCTTTATTGCATGTGACCTTGTGCATGTTTTATACGCAGTTCTCCTGTTCAGTTCAAAATTAATGTCTGAAGTAACCTTGGCTTTCTCAGCTCACATGTTATCACTGCACAGTAAATGGGGATATGAGGAAGACTCTTGCAAGTGCAAAAAGCAGCCCAAGGTAATATCTGAATATTCAAATGTGCATGGACCTCTTCCATGCCCAGGGTATGCATTCACCCTCTGCTATTTACCACTGAAAGTAAACAAACCTATATTGCACAACAAAAGCTTCAGAAGGTGAGCAGTTTGTCATTCCTACACCTACTGATCACATACCTCATCTTTCTGAAAGGCATATATGACTAGAAAAATGGCTTGCTCTCAACGTTATATAATCTTTAGTTTTTCTGCCACTGTCTAAAGGACGTCAGTCACCAATTGGTTTACTAACATGAGTTACAGAATGCTGTAGAACCTGGTTTGGGGTGCTTCCTATAGACATGCCAGCTCACATTCTTGGATGCTTATTATTTTCCTTTGAGTCTCTGATTTTGTCAAGTAGGATGAGGTGCATCTGGGTACGTCAGCTTAAATGGGGAATGGGCATGGATGATGGGATTAAATCCATGCTTATAGAGGCATGGTGCTCCTTTATATACTACATCTCTTAGATAGTGCAAAGTGGATGGTGTAGATTATAGTTCTTTGTTTTTAAAGAGTTGGCTGTACATTATATGGAAACGTTCTAGCTCAGAACAGTCAATGTGGTGCTCTCCAAATGTTGGTTTGCAGTTCCCATCATCCCTGATCATTGGCCACATTACCTGGTGCTGATGGGAGAATGTAGCCTATGCCTGGTCTAGGTATTAGAACTGATAATACTGATAACTGATAAAATTAAGCTTTTAAAATATGCTCTTTGATCCTGTACAATTTCCTGGGTGTGTAGGAAAGCATCATGGCTAACTGACACTAAGAATGTTTTGGTTGTACTTAATAAAATACTTAAATTTTACTATTAATATCCTGCATTTAATATCCTATGACTCAGCTACAAACAGTCAAGTCCTTCATTAAAATCTCAGTCCTGCCACAAATTCTCTAGATACCCTTAAAGAAAATTCTGTTTGTGTCCATTCCTCTGCTTGCCTCTGTAATTACTCTATCCAACAAACCACTCTGGGATTACGTTATTGGTGGAAAGGGGGCAAGAAGTGTGTTAAATAAATAGTGAACTTGGGTAGTGAGTGCTGACAGAAATGGAGCCAAAATGGAGCCATTGAGAAACAAGAGAAAGATATCAGCATGTTTAGGGGAATCCTAATAATCAAGAAGTATTCCAGCCCCCACAGAAGGGAGAAAAAACCCTAACAGAGTCTGGATTGAGCATGCTCAGTAGCCAAGAAATGTTGCATGTCATTTGGAAAAGAAACTAAAAACTCGGGGGCGAGAATAGAATGATCTGCTGGAGAGGGGAATGGCTAGCTGTTTGGAAAACTGAACAGGAGCACTCCTGTTAGAACGTGAGGATATAGTACAACATACAGTTGAAGATCCCACTTGTATGGACATAATAGCAACCTACATCACAGGTGTTGGCAAGATTACTGAGAATATATGTAAAGCAAATTGGGTAAAATGGATAATGTTGGACTTCCAAAGGAAGATGAAGCACAAATTCCATTAAGATGTGGATCTTTCGGTGACACTGGGCCAGGCACACATTTTTAGTTTATCCTACTTGAGAGTGAGGGATAGCTCCATGCACCCTTATTATCATTATAATTATAAATATAAATTAATGCAGTTACAGGAGAGAGAGAAATTGCCATACTCTTCAGTTGAAAAGCCTTAGAATATTTTGCTAGCAAATCTTCCATGGCCCTCCTCTTCCTGTATGTCATATAAGAGTCCTTGTGTGCACAGGTACATTGTCTCTGGCTAATACAGGTACACAAGGTCCACTTTTAGGATGCTCAGTCCAGGATTTTCTCTCTGCTGGTATAATGCAAGCAATTGTCCCATTTTGCCTGCACAAGGGACACTTCATCTGATACTACATATTTTGAATGGAGCAACAATAAACAGAATTAGGTTCCTACCAGCTTGAACACACTTGGAAGCAAATTAAATTAGATGTCTGTTTAGGATTATTGTGAGAGTCAGGTTATGAGTAACAATTTTTTTTCTTAGTTTGGCCACGGTAAATATGGCTTGCCCCTCTCAATTTTCCTTTGGCTTAAAATAATTTTAAAATATTAATACAGAAGTTTACATAGAAAAAAATATTCATAGTTTTTAATTTTAAGCAGTTTTCTTGGGGGGGGGGAGTGTAAAAGTGCTCTTGGGCACAGATTAATAATTGCTTCTTTGTGCAGTTCATACCAGCGCTAAAAACAACAACTGAACCTGGCAAGGATTTTCAAGCTGCATGCTGCTTAGTCTTCTGTTGTGCTTTTGTCTGCTCTCAAGTTGTTGCAGAATCTTGCTGAGCGCAAGGGTTTTGTGTCAGAATAATTGTCTTATTTTTGCAAGCAGGCAATGCTGAACCTTTTATTGGGTGCAAGTGGTAATATTTTCAGGGAACATTGTTTTTGAGCTAGGCTGATAACCGTACCCCACAACAGGCTACCACATATCTTGTTTCTGTTTATCAAGTTACCTGGAAATATGAAAATCCATCTTGTCTGAAGATCTGTCCTGGTAGATTATTTACCTTCTAGTAACCTTAATATGTGTACAACAGTGG
Source organism: Rhineura floridana (assembly GCF_030035675.1). NCBI lineage: Eukaryota > Metazoa > Chordata > Lepidosauria > Squamata > Rhineuridae > Rhineura > Rhineura floridana. Next base: position 49,402,214 of record NC_084486.1, read on the forward strand.
GATTAAAGCAAGACTAAGGGGATTATAGCTTGGAATCACAAGAAGTGCAGTGTTCCAGTCATAGAACAAACTTTTCCCATCTCCTGCTTCCCTGCAGCCCACTGTGCCCACACACACTCAGCTGCTGTCAAGTGTCAGAGTGGTATCTGGAATAGTATTTTTATTTGCAGATTTGATGAGGCTTGGGGGAGGCACAGCAGCCAAGGCACATAAGGAGAAATCCAAGATCATGCATGAGCTCATATGATCATGGACCTTGCCCTATTCTAGATCTAGGGTATGTAAGATACATGTACCATAATTTGGGTACCAGTTGTTTGATCTCTGTGTATAAACTGAAATTGCAGTGCACCTTGTTGGCTTTTGGTCTTTGCACCTTAATGTCTTGATTTCTAAGTCAGTGGGGAAATGGAAAGGATATTTTGAAACCTTTGCCTTGGGTGTGGATCTAGTTCCTTCCAGATAATGCTGTGATAGAAAAGGAACATTCATTATGGTTTTATTCCAACACCGATCATGGCATTCTGAGAGGTTTTTCACTATTTACCTCAAGAAGCTATTAGGTTAAAACCATGTCCTTTATTGTTAACATTCACAAGTACTATAATCAGTTGCTTTTGTAGAAAAGAGAATCTTGCTCTTTACATGTTCTACTCTCAAAATGTTCTGAAGGTCTTACAATCATGAGGTTTGCATATTTTGCTAATTCTACAATAAATCTGTGCTGAGTGGAAATAAGTATTAAGTGTTTGCATTATTTAGTGATGACTTTGTAACGGTCCTTTTTATTTTTTGTTTTTTTCCTAGGACCGGAATCGGCCCTATGATACTTTTAACTTGCACTCTTTGGAAAATTCATTAATGGATATAAGGACTGATCATGAGCCTCTTAAAGGTAAACACTACCCTCCCAGTGGCCCACCAATGAGTTTCGCTGATATAATGTGGAAGAATCATTTTACAGGTTAGGAATATTCATATGTTCATACTCGCTTTAAAAGAAAACAGCTTTTTTGCTGCAATAACATTTGTTATACTTTTTTTTTGCTAGTAAACAAATTGCTAAATGTTTAATGTTACTCTTTGGTTTGATAACTTCAGTTAGGTAAGGTGAAAATTAAGTATATAGTGTGGTTAATGATGCAATCAGATGTTAAATAATTGTGATTTCTGTAGAGGACCTCTTTTCCTCTAACAAATGTCTTAGGCCTTCAACTTTAAATTTTTTAATCAAAGAAACCGACAAAATAGATATTCCAGTTATTCTGCTGTGAAATTGGTTAATCTTTTAAAAAAATTCAAGTGGGTCTTTAAATGTCTACCAGTAATTATTATGCTTCTAATGTGGATATAAATTTCAAATGGTTAAGAATTAGGGGAATGAACAATTTCACTTAAAAAATCTCTTTGGGTTGATGTAATGAAATATTGATATCTCTTCAGCTGGGCAGACAAGGCTGTTCTTTCAGCTCTAGTTATAAAGATAAAACTACTTCTAGTGTAGTACTCACAAATCATGTGAGTGAGTGGTTTGGGCAGCTTTTAGTTTAATAATTCATACTAAGGTCTAATACCACATCTTCAGTCTTTAGTTAGATGTGCTATGTAGCCTTCAGCAGAGCTTGGAAAAGTTACTTTTTTGAACTACAACTTCCATCAGCCCAGTCCAGTGGCCATGCTGGCTGGGACTGATGGGAGCTGTAGTTCTAAAAAGGAACTTTTCCAAGCTCTGGCCTTCAGGAATTATTTAACAGAGACAAGTGAATTTGTTCAACATATATTGTCATAGATATTCAATATACAAAATATGAGCAATACATACTTGCTTTATCACATTTTGAAGATCAAGCATGTGGGTGAGTTGCTAGTGTTACGCAGGGAACAGGTTGTCTGGTGTCTAGGGTGATCTGGCAGCAGAAGATGAGTTCTCATTCATTACTAGCACTGGCAAGGGATTAAACAAGATCCATAGGTCACCTAGGATGTGTTGGAGAACATATCAAAAGAGTTTGGCTATAGGAAAGCTGAAGATTGGGCAAGGGAAGATGGGAACTGGTACTCAGAACATAAAGTATCTATGTCTTTCTGACTTTTGCTGCTAATAAAATTAAGAACTGGAGCCTCAAGTAAAGACCCTGCTAAAAGTGCTCATTGCTTCAGAATTGCTTTTTCACCTGAGATGAACTTTCCCTCCATCTACAATATCATTTTGGCTAAAAGTTTTATTTTCCTTTGTTTCCCACAGTTTTTGTTGTTTCAATCTACTGTGCTATAACCACAAATTTCTAGCCAAATGTAGTAATTCTTTTGTAAAATATTATAGAATTTAATACATAGGCTTGTTTGTAAATATTACTTTATATACTGCCCCATAACTCAGATTTAGTTATTGGACATGCCAATATAATGCCATTAAACACTATATTGCAAATGCTGTGTGTGTGTGGCTAGAACTTGAAATAATATAAGTAGGAGGTAATGGTATTTGCTAATCAATGGACTGTGACTTCACATTTGGATTTCATAATGAGCATATTGTATGCTGCTTATATTTGAATACAGCTGTGATTGGGATTTCAGATTACTCTTCAGTATATCTTCTCTGCAAGCACTTTATTTAATTTATTAATTTCTTCCCATGAAATATCCTGCAGCAATTGAAAAATAAAACCATCAACAAAAATAATAAAACCATCAACAATAAAAAACACATATAAATACATTTTATTATTTATTTATTATTTGATTTATATCCAGCCCTTCCTTCCAGCAGGAGCCCAGAGTGACAAACAGAAACGCTAAAAACACTTTAAAACATCATAAAAAGACCTTAAAATACATTAAAACAAAACAATGTTAAAAACATTTTTAAAAAAGCTTTAAAACCATCTTTTTTTAAAAAAAAAGGGTTAAAAACATATTATTAAAGAAAACATATTAAAAGCAATTCTAACACAGACGCAGACTGGGATAGGTCTCAACTTAAAAGGCTTGTTGAAAGAGGAAAGTCTTCAAAAGGCGCCTAAAAGATAGCAGAGATGGAGCCTGCCTAATATTTAAGGAGAGGGAATTCCACAGGGTAGGTGCTGCCACACTAAAGGTCCGTTTCCTATATTGTGCAGAATGAACCTCCTGATAAGATGGTATCTGCAGGAGGCCCTCACCTGCAGAGCACAGTGATCGACTGGGTATATAAGGGGTAAGACGGTCTTTCAGCTATCCTGGTCCCGAGCTGTATAGGGCTTTGTACACCAAAACTAGAACCTTGAACTTGGCCTGGTAGCAAATGGGCAGCCAGTGCAATTCTTTCAGCAGTGGGGTGATATGTTGGCGATACCCTGCCCCAGTAGTCCCAGCAGTCTTGCTGCTGCATTTTGCACCAGCTGCAGCTTCTGGACCAACCTCAAGGGCAGCCCTACATAGAGCGCATTACAGTAATCCAGCCTGGAGGTTACCAGTGCATGGACAACAGGCTATCCCGGTCCAGGAAAGGCCGCAGCTGTCTTATCAGCCAAAGCTGGTAAAAGGCACTCCTAGCCATACTCTAGTGACAAAGATGGATCCAGGAGCACCCTCAGACTACGGACCTGCTCTTTCAGAGGGAGTACACCCCCATTTTCTAGGCCAGTACAGATAAAGACTGGGATAAAATCTTAACTTCAAAGACCTTTTGGAAAAGGAAGGTCTTCAATTGTCACCGGAGACAATAAATATGTTGCCTGTCTAATATACGATAAGAGGGCATTCCAAAGAGTAGATGCTGCCACACTAAAAGTCTGATTTCTACATTGTATGGACAGACTTATGAGATGGTATCTACAGGAGGCCCTCTCCCGCACAGCACCGTGATTGATTTGGTATATAAAGGATAAGACAATATTTTAGGTATCCTATTCCTGAGCTGTATAAGACCTTGTGCACCAGCACTAGCACCTTGAACTTAGTCCAGTACCTAATGCGCCGCCAGCTCAAGTCTTTCAGTAGCAATGTAACATGATGCCAATATTGTGCCCCAGTGAGCAGTTGAGTCACTGCATTTTGCACTAGTTGGAGGTTCCTGGCCAACCTCAGGGACCCCACATAGAGTGCATTGCAGTGGTATAACCAAACTTTTACTGCATGTGGGCAACAGAGGCCAGGCTGTCCAGAAATAGCCATAGCCATCTTAACGGCAAGGCTGGTAAGACACTCTTAGCCACTGAGGTCACCTGGGCCTCTAGTGACAGAGGTGGATCCAGGTGCTCACCTAGACTATGAACCTGCTCCTTCGATATACAACCCCATCCAAAGAAGGCAGTTGATCACTTATCTGGTCTCGGGACCCACTAATCTGCACCATGTTCATCTTGCTAGGATCCATATTCTGTTCATTGACTAGGCACTGTATGCCCTCACTTGATTCAAAAGTTACAGAGAAAGAGAGTTGGCATAATCAGCTTACTGATGACATCTTGCCCCATATCTTCTAATGACTGCCACCAATAGTTTCATATGGATGTTAAGTAGCATTGGGAACAAGATGGTAACCTTCAACGCCCAATAGCATAAGTGCCAGGGGGCTGAAAAATATTTACTCATTGCTGTTCTCTGAAACTAGCCCCGGTAATAGATAACAACACTCATCTCACAGTGTCTGTTCAAGAGGATAGCTGCAGCATGATTAGTGATATCAAAAAATCAAACAAGAATAATAGGACCATACCCCCCTGTACGTGTCTCAGTTTGGACATCTCTGGTATGAACCCATGCAGGAATGGGGCATAGGCTTAGAAAGATCTGCTTTTGACACTTTTCCTTGGTATTGGAGAATACCAAATAAATAAATAAATAAATAAATAAATAAATATTGGAGAAGAACACAGGGACTAGGTGGAATCTGAATTTTGGTGCTGGTTCAATTTTTGCTCCATTGTTGGGGATCAATGTTCGCTATTTGAGATAAATACTGATTTGGGGTTTTCCTGCAAAAATATCAATGTTAATATTAATATTGATATTTTTAAAATATCCCTTTCATAGATTTAAAAAAATATTTTCCTCAAAATAATATTTTGAGAATATCAATATTTTGAGGAAACATCAATATTAATATCAATATTTTTGAGGCATTTTTTTTTAATCCGCTTCAGGCCCCGAAATCCACTAGAAGAAAACCCAATCTGTGAGGACAAAAAATGTAATTAAATATAAAATCTGGTGTCAGATTTAAATTTTGTGAAATTTGAGCATATCCCTAACAGTGACCACATAGTAACTCAAGGGACAGAAATGCTAACTAACGTAATTAAAAAACATGGTTGTGGGGAAATAGCAGGCTTAGGTCAGCAAGCTAGATAGACTATGGCAGCAGCTTCCATTACGTTATTTGGGAATCCGAGTACAAGTTATTTTCCTTTTTCTTTTTCTTTAATGCTTAAAACCTCCACAAGCTTACAATCTGACAGCTACATCTGGCAGGCCATATTTGAGGAACTTTCAGCTGCATATGTCAAGACTCAAATCAGACAATTATGATGCTTGAAAGATATAGTTTTAACCTTCTCCTTGTTTGCTATAAACCAGTCACCCAAATGGGACCATATGGGCCTAGCTTATTTCTCAGTGAAAATACAAATTTGTGTGCTTTCTTTATGTTTCTGAAAACAATTAGCTGGCTTTCCTATTTTTCTGTGGAAAGTAACTAAGAGAATTTGGTTTCTATTAGAAGAAAACTGTATACACAAACTGTAATGAGAACGTAGACCTTGGCAGTAAATCTGTGCCTCTGCAGTAGTGCTTTGGACTGGTAGTGAGGACTTATACATGATGGAAATGCTGCCTCACATAAAACATTCCTCTAAATCAGCCTTTCCCAACCAGTGTGTCTCCAGATGTTGTTGGACCACAATTCCCATCTTTCCTGACTATTGGCAATGCTGGCTGAGGCTGATGGGAGTTGTGGTCCAACAACATCTGGAGGCACACAGGTTGGGAAAGGCTGCTCTAAATAGATAGCTAGTACGCCAAGGGGGAGACCTCTGGAAATAGTTTTCCATGGACACACACACACATATATATGAAAGCATTTGAATGTTGAACTAAATCAGCCCCAGCTAGCATGGTCAATGATGATGTGAGTTGTAGTCCAACAGCAGCTGGAGGGCCATAGGTTCCCCATCCCTGCTGTTGTCTGTGGCACAATATGGCCTAGATGCTGCTCTGCCATGAAATGTTTACTTGATCAACAGCGCTCCTACATACCTTGTAAAGGCAGTTCTAAGAGTAATGTCAGAACTAACTGAAAGAATCAGGCCTGAGTTGCAATATACTTATTTCTCCTTGAATATAAACATGTGACCTGTCTCACTGCCTGCAGGGGTGGCATGAGATGTACACTACATCTAAAGAACTAATTTACCATGTATGTATGTGCAGGTGCTTAAGACAAGTTTTAGTGGGCTGTTATTCTACTGAACTTTGTAGATATTTGTAGGTGCAGTGCTCCCTGGCAGGCATCCAGCGGAGCTGCATGTTTGAAGTAACACAGTGCATGCCACAGTGCACCCCCAGGCAACCCAACCCAACTCCCCTCACTAACCCCCACCCCCTCAGGCACTCCCATTCTCCTTGCTAACCTGTTTGTCTTGCCTGTTTCTCTGCTGCCACTGCCCTAGAACAATACTGGTGCAGCATATCTAGGCCACCCATCAGCTTCCTGCCCACATCGCCAGGTTATTGCTATTGCTGCCACCAAAGCTCATGCCATGCTCACCTCACTTGCCCCACACCTGCCTGCCTTACTCACCCGTTCACCCCATGCCCACCTCACTCACCTGTCATCCTTGCTTTTCTCAAGCTCTCACATCAGTTGCCTCATACCCGCCCTGTCCCGATGCTGCGCCTGCCCCGTGCAATGCTGACATACACGCTGTGTAATAACTTACAAAGATATTATATGTCTAAATAGATAGATATTCTGCTTAAAGTCTCTTTGGGCTGTCTGCAGATGCATCCTAGTTTCCATTTCTTTCTAAAAAAAAGTCTTCAGACTTATGAATTAGTTCTTTCAGAGACACTAGTGGCAGAATGGCAAGAAAAATGGAGTGCAAGCTTGTGAATTGCTAGAAAGGTGGGATATAATTTAAATAAATAAGGCTGGCTGGGTACAGGTCTACCAGCTGGGGCTTTGGTATCTGAGATATTCTGGAGAATTGCCCTACTCAGTTAACTGTTATGTTATCGACCTGGAAGTCATATGAACCAGCTCTGAATCATAACATATGTTAATATATAGAAGTTTTCATTCTCATGAACACTCTTGATTTATCTCCAGCTGCTTGGTACAACCTAATGCAAGCACTGTATATGTCCTCATAATCCCAAAGGCATAAAGATGAGCAATTAAAGTCTTATCATAGGCTGACTGGCTATGACAATAATAATTTAGTACTTTTTAAGATTCATTGTGATAAATAAACACACTATACTCACAGCTTTTGAAGTGCAAAAGGGGGGGGGAGATCCTGTTTTTGCCTTGGCTCTATTACCTTTTTTCACTTTGAATAATAAGAGGATCTTGGGCCTACTTTCTCCTAGTGGAAAGGGAACTGGAACACTGTTGTATGCAAAGGAAGCGCTCTTAGCCAGTACTGACTACTAGTACTGAGCATCTTGTAAAAGAGAAAGTGATAACCCTGTTAAAAACCTATTGTCTATCTGATGAAGGAATAAGGGCCTTATTTCATTTGACTTGATTTTATTGCTGAAACCTAAGTTTGGGTGTCAAGCCTTGTTTCTTCAAATGCGCACCTTGAGAATAAAATAGAAGATGTAACTGTTCAGAAATGACATTTTAAAATATAGTATTTATATGAATTCAAGGGAGTGAGCATGTGCTGCAGAATCAGGTAGTTCTGGATCACTGTTGAGTCTTGTTGAGTACCACAAAGCATGGCTCTTAAGATAACATATGTAAAAAGTAGGGTTCCAAGGAACCCCTGCTGTTCTTCTGATATTTCTATTTAGCTACTCATTTTTTTTAGTTGTTCCAAGCTAATTGGCACAATCAAAATTGTCTCTCATTGTGCAACATATCTGGTGCATGTTGCAGTCAACTGGCAATGGAGTTATTTTTACGTTGTTCAGGGCATGGTAGGGTGAACAGTTTTCCATTTATTTCTTATCAGTCACTGAACAGCAATCTTGGCATGAGATGAAGTACTCCTGCAGGCCATTTACCTTGCTTCTAACTGTAGTGGTGCTGTTGCATTTACAAAGCACCAATGTCCAACTTTTGGACAGGTGAAATTTAAGTAGCCATGAATGCTAAAAAGCTAGCATTGCAACTGGTAAACCATGTGTCCATAGCAGGTTGCTGTATGGTTTGAGGTTCATTCATGGGAAACGAAGATGTGGGTAGCTGGAGCTTCAACCAGGGCTTAGTTTCAGAGTACACTTGGCCACCTCCTCCTCCTCCTTCTTTGAATTATATAATTATAATTATATAATTATTATAATAATGCTGCCCTTCACCATGAGGTCCCAGGGTGGGTTCTGGCAGTCTTAAAATTCAGTATTAAAACAAATTGCGTTCACAAGAATAAGGTGAGTTCTTAGGCATGGTGAGCTGAAGCTTGGAAATAGTAGAGACAGGACTGCTTCAGGAACTTTTGAGAAGCATACACCAGTGTGTACTCTTCATCCGTAGGAAATCATGTTTTTAAAATTATGGTTTAATGTCATGTGCAAACTGGCCTTCCATCTAGTCTACCTTTTTCCTTGCCTATCTTTCAGTTTTGCAGTGTTACTGCCCAAATTTAAAACTGGTGTACTAGATGAGGTAATGTAAAAGCTGAAGAAGGTATATAGATCCCTTCCACTTCAGCCTACATATAGACATCTGTATTATTATGGAAACCACAAATGTTTCAACCATAAATAATACCCACACATTTAGTCAATATTTTATTGCTCGTAGGCTTTCCAGTTTTTTGTGAGTAATAACTATATATCACTTTAATAGCAGTAATGAAAACCTACTGAGTGTACCAAGTTGCTATTAATCCTATTCATAGCTTCACGTCAGGTATAGGTAATATTCAGAAGTAGCAAGAGATTCTTGTTGCTAATTAGTGTCTTCAGAACTTAGTATCCCACTTATGAGGCATGAAGCAGAGACCTGTCCCTGTTCTCCAAGTCCCTTGCAATGCACTGAGAACTTGGGGAGAGTCTGTCTGCCTGTTTCTCTCTTGTGCTGAGTAGCTGGACAGAATGACATTAGAAAAAGCTTGATGATCATCACTGGCTGCATGATGTCGAAGAAGACCCCTGGTGCCACATTTGACTCTGCATTTGTGAAGTAAGGGGAAACTGAGTTTCATGTCCTTGCTGTGTGCTTTGTAATAATGTTTAATTACTCAGTCCATTGTGTACATTATAAATTGCCTTCTGCACAGAACTGGTGAAAAGTATTTCAGCCACCACTATTGTTCAATTGTAGATCATTTTTCTAATGAACGATAAATCCTTAAAATGTCTGTTATAAATTATTTTGGTGATTTTTTTTTTTGTTATGTAGCTGTATTGCTCAGCAATATTGACTCTGCTGGTGATTCTTATTATAGTTCTCTGCCTTACTGAGAACCAAGCAATTGAGGGACATTGTGGTACAGACACTGTTAAGTGAAAGAAATTTAGTCCCTATAGGAATGCACAATTTCTCTAACCCACAATTTCTCTAACCCACATCTAGTCAGCTGAGGTCTCGTGTTTGGAGTTACACAGCTGGTTGTTAACTCTTTTTGGTTCAATACCACTGGGACTGCCTGCTGAAAGGCAAAAACTAAAGAGGGCATTGTGTGCTTAAACAGAATGTTTACATAAAGTGTGTTCGGAGTCCCTCTGTTTAGAATTTTTCATTTTGAAGTATTATTGGTCAGCATATCAATTTCTGTTCCAAATGTTTTGTAGAGTTTTTGAAGGCTATATTGACTACAGAGGTTTTAGGATCATTGTGTTGATAAAACATCAAATATAGCATTTGCATAGTAGGTTTTATTAGAGCATGAGAATATTTATTAGTGTATTTTTGAAACTGATAACCAATGTGTTTGACTCATCAGTACTAATGTCTAAACTTAGCATGTTTTTTCTGAGTAGGTGAATAGCTGTTTGTAATTTCTCCTCCTTGTGAAGAATTTAAGGTCTTCCTATGAGATAGCAACTGTTTTCATACTATTGTATATTGGTATGAATTATGGCTTCTTCTTGTACTTTGAGGTGTTTGAAGCCTTCAAGTAAAGCACAGGTGGGATTTTATCACTCTTGCCATTCATTATTACTTAAGTTCTGTTAAGTTGAACATAATGAGAAACTTGATGTACATGAAATTGTTCACTCACATTGTAATGCCTCTGGAATAGAGAATTATGACTTAAAACGCCAATACCGTAGTTCTCCTCAGTCATGCTTATGCTGAGTAATATGTTCCTTGCTATCTGAATAACAAACTCTTCAGTCAAAGTAAAATTAGAATATCTGTTCTGGAGTAGAAAACATCAGCTAATACAGATACTACAATTAAAAAACAAAAAAACAAAATTTGTTCCCTAGTAGATCTTGAAGTAAACCTAGTGATCTGAGTACAGAGTGTAATAAAATTGGCAAAAATATGTTCCTGGTCCCCACTGTTATAAATGCCTGTTTAAAACTTAGCATTTGGTTCTGGCATTGTCAAACTGATCTCACTTTTCTACCTTTTCCCACCACTTCCTTTTTATTTATTTAATTTATATCCCGCCCTTCCTCCCGTTTGTCGTATTTGTTTTTTTAAACTTATAAGCCTGTGGGCAGGGCTTGTATCTCATTTTTCCATTGATGTGAGCCTCTTTGGAGGTTTGCATCGTGACGAATTTGTAGGGCAGTACAATATCTCAGATAGGAGGTCAGGTCTCCTGCTCCCCTGGTGCATTCACTAGAGCTGCCCAGTTTCCCTTCTTTTTAAAGTTTGATAGAAATATCTGTTGGCTATATAGGTACATTCTTAAACGACAAGGGTTTTTGCCTATTAGTGAATTTCCCTGCTTTTTAGTCCAGGAAGTAAGAAATGGGATCCTGTGCAAGTTTACTGAGAATGGATTGATCATTTGCATACTTATTGAGTTCAGTACGATTTACTCCCCTCCAATCATGCTTAGGATAAGTAATACTGACCATGGGGAGGGAAGCCTGGGCAAGGGAGGAGAGGAAGAAGGGAGGAGGAAGGGAGAGGAGAAGAGACGGAGGGGAAAGTCAGGTCTGATCATTCGCATGCTTATTGAGTTCAATGGGATTTAACTCCTGTGCAATCATGGCTAGGATAGGTAAAACTGACCATGGGGGAGGAGGAGTGGGAGGGGAGAGTAGAGGGAAGGAAGAACGGGGAGAGGTGAGCGGAAGAAGGGGATTGGAAAGGGAGGGGGAAGGAGCGGATTGGAAGGGGAGGGATGAAGGAAGGAGGAGGGAAGGGGCAAAAGGGAGGTGATGGGATGGAGGAGAAAGGGAGGACAGGTTTGATCATTTGCATGATTAACGAGTTCTGTGGGATTTACTCCCGTGCAATCATGCTTGCAAATGAAATGGACTGCCTTTAAGTCATATCCGACCTGTGGCGACCCTATGGATAGGTTTTTCATGGTAAGCAGTATTCAGAGGTGGTTTACCATTGCCTTCCTCTGAGGCTGAGAAGCAGTGACTGGCCCAAGGTCACCCAGCGAGCTTCATGGCTGTGTGGGGATTTGAACCCTGGTCTCCCAGGTTGTAGTCCTAGGATAGGTGAAACTGATCATGAGGGGGGAGGGGGGGAGGAAGGGGATGGAGTGGGAAGGGAGGGGTTAAGGAAGGGAGAGGGAAGAGGCAAGAGGGAGGGGAGGGCAGATTTTATCATTTGCGTGCTTTTTTAGTTCAGTGGGATTTACTCCTGTGCAGTCATGCTTAGGATAGTTGAAACTGACCTGGGGGAGGGGAAGAGGGGAAGAGAAGGGCAGGAAGGGGAGGGGAGGAGATTGGGTGGGCAGAGGAGAAGCACCTTTCCTTTCTGAAAGGAAAACACTGTGAACAGTACCATTGCTTTTCAGCTTTCCCCCCACCTTTTTATTCTACAGCAAGCACATGTAGCCTCCCATCCAAATTTAAACCAAGCTGTTCCCGGCCACATTCATACCAGGCCTTTATTTCACTTTAGACAGTCATGGTTTCTCCCAAAGAATCCTGGGAAGTGTAGTTAGTGAAGGGTGCTGAGAGTTGCTAGGAGATGCCCTGTTCACCTCACAGACCTTCAATCAGAGTGGCTGACTGTTAAACCACTCTGGCCACTAGACCTCTGTCAGGGGAATAGAAGTCTCCTCTCAGCCCCCTTCACAAACTACACTTCCCAGGATTCTTTGGGGGAAGCCATGGCTGGCTCAAGTGAAATCAAAGTCTTTTGTGGGTGTGGCCCCTGATTAGGCAAGCCCAGCAGCTGTGTCTGGCTTTTAGAGCATTGACAGTTGGTTCTTACTGAGCATGCCCAACATTATCTTTGAGTTCAAGCCAAAATTTCTTTTATAATTAAATATAAAATATATAATTATATATCAGCCAGGTATTTTTTAAACTTTTAAACTGCAGAAGATGAAGGTCAGAGTAGGGGGCAAGGTCAGCAATAGGTTTACAGGTACTCTGTGAACAAGGCTGATTTTTATTGAATTTCAACAGATTATGAGAACTCTGACAAAAAAGTCCAAAAGGGGTCTGGGTTTTTTCTCTTTTTTTAAACGTTGAACTCTCAATTCTCTCTGTTTTGTGCATCACCATGAAAATTTAGAGGGTTGTTAAGCAATTGTTTCTGAGTTCAGGACTATAAGTTTTGTAAGGTTTTGTTTTGAAATGAGCTTATGAGAAAGATCAGAATGGCATGTGGGGGGTATTTTCAGTTTAACATTGCGGAATGCGAAATATCCATGCTGACTATTGTATACAGCCACTCTTGTGGCTGTATAATACTTAAAGTTATTTTGTTCTTAATCACTTTGAACTTGAAATTGAGCATGGCAACCTGAAAGTGCAGTTGTGTTTGTATTAGTTTCAGTCAGACACTTCTTAGTTCTTACTGTAGTCTTCTCCTTAAAAGCTGAGATTCTTGGGTACAGCTAAGATGAAATGCAGAACACCGACTGACTCTGTACATTCTTAAGATACTTGTGAACCTCTGGTGATTACTAATCCTATTGCTGAGTGACTTCCCAAACCAACATTTTATGGGCTCCAACTGAAAGAAGGGGCAGGATATAAATCAAATGAATAAATAAATAATGTCAAATGTTTGTTTTAATTTATTCACTGAGGAGCTTTAGACTGAAACTATCACGTGTTTCTTTCTGCTTAAGGTCTGTTAGTATTAAGAACGTGTAATGTGTGACTACTCATGCAATTTGACATTTTTGCTTTTCTGGGAAGGTAGTTGTCAAGAGCAACTTAAAAATAGAAGACCAAGGGCAGGTGACAAAATGTCACACAGGCAGCACCTGGCAGAGCAACTGAATTAACACCCCCCCCCGATGTCACTCACTTGATTCTATTTTTATATCTGATTGAATAGCACAATTCCAGCTTTAACAGAGGAAAGAAGATTAAATGTGCATTGGGAGTTGTAATTCATAACATGCTCACTTATTCACTCATGTCTAACCATAAAACAGTTTAAATGCTTGGGTAACCTTTTATTGCAATCATTATGCTGATAGCTATTTTGGCAAAAATTTGTGTACCATGTGGGATTCTTCTGCAGACATATCTAAAGGTTAGATAGCATTCATGTACTTTTTTTCCCGCTAATGTGCACACCTCCCTTTAGGGAATGAGTGGTCACCAGGCTCAGCGTCAGTGGGTGGGCAGATTAGGCACTGGCTGAGGGGCCTGTGCTGCTGGGGAGGGGCAGGTATAGCTCCTGCTCTGCACTAGCATCAGATTGCAGAGCACGTACCTCACGATCTGATGTAGACATGGATCACGGAGCAGCAGCCACCCTCCCAGGCAACAGCCCCCTGCCACCTTGGCTGTTGGCACCCATGCACACACAGCATGCTAATCCACTGACATGGCCGGGCCTATTTAAGCCCCAAAGGCCTCTGCAGTCTGGTTCCCAAGGGCCCACTGCAGTCTGGTTCCCAAGGGCCCACTGCAGTCTGGTGCTGGCCCTGGTGATTACCCAAGCAGTCCTGTATGTTGGCTACAGGGCTATCTCTGTTATGCCACAATAGGTCAAGATTTAACTTGCTTGCTAGTTTCAGAACTGGATATTCTGGGAATGAATGTGAAACAGTTCATTTGAGTATCAAATTCTAGCATAGGTGCCTCTTTTCTCCTTTCAACCTCAAAGGAGGTTTCTCTAGACTTTTTTTTTAACTTTCCTGCATTAACTCAAGTTTCTAAATAAGCTATCTAAGAGTGGAGTTTGCTGTAACAGCTGATGGTGGTGAAATTCAGCACTGTTTTCTTGCAAGCAGTTTTTCCTTCTGTTTCACTCATTACCTTATAAAGGAGCCAAGCTGTTGCAAAGTGTAAGATACTTTAAGTCTAAGGCTTTGTATTCGACTTTTCTGTTATCCAGAGTATGTATTCTATATGTATCGGTGGATGGAAAAGCTTGTTGTTTAATTTGGCTATAGTTTTTTAATCGCTAAGAGTGAACTAGCTAGAACTCCTGTTGATACTCTCAACTGCTATTTTAGAATTTTAAAAAATAAGTTATTAGTCTTATATAAGATATTCAAATAAGTATTAACATATATTCTACTAGGGCAGGCGTGTACTTTCCAGAATACTTGTAGCTAGTCACAGCAGTGTGACCATACCCAAACTCAGTTTCCCAAATATGTTAATCATGTTCTTATGATTGCCTCATTTTCTGGTTCTGGCATGCTAATGTTGTCACTGTAGGTGGTAATCCAAAGTTGCTTTTCAGGCTGAATTGATCAGGTCAGCCTTGCAAACAAGTTCATTAAAAGTTACTAGCTCTCAAAAGTGTATACTGTGTTCTGGTAGTAGGTGGTAGTTCTGCTAAGGTGAATGTATTGGTTGGTTTTGTAATAATAGCATTTATAAAGCACTTTAAAGTCTTCAGAGCATTTCACATATTTGATCTTGCTACAAGCGCCTTACAAGCTCTACATGTGGCTGTCCTTGAAGACAGTCCAGAAGCTGCATGTAGGTTGAGTGGAGTAGCACAGTGGGACCATAACTAGTTCTGAAAACACTGCAGTGACTGCCAGTGACTTATCAACCCAATTCAAGGTGTTAGAACAAGTGTACAAAGCCATAAATGTCTTGAGAGCCAAGTACCCAAAAGATCACCTCCCCCAATATCAACCATCATGAGCCTTACGATCCCGGGAGAGCCCTTGTCACAGTGTCACTGGTGCAATCACTGGGTACAGCCCAGCTGATGTTGACCTACACCAAGACCGTCTCAGTAGTCGTTCCCTGCTTGTCAAGTGCCTTCCCAGATGAGGTGCTTATGTCCCCCTCATTATTAACCTTTAGGTGCAATTTATAACATTTCTGTTCATCCATAGATTTGATGGCTAAAAGATACTGTTCCTGCTAACCATGAATTTATTTAGCTGTGGGGATATTTGATTGTTTTTAAATCTTTGTATTGTTTTGTTTGCTGACGTGGACTCCTTTGGGCAGAAGGGTGATATAAAAAATTAAAATATGGCTGCCATTTGTGCTAATAATCTAAAAAAAGTAAGTCTGAACAGAAATATTATGTTTTGTTGAACAATTTTTTCCATTCAGTTTTTATTATCCTTTTTTAGCATATATAACACAGAATTGCTATTAAATATTTTTATTGAGAGGTATAGAATAACCAAAACTTGATAGTAATAAAACTGGAAAAGTTTACTCTAGTTTTTATTTAGCTGCAAAATCTAGAATTGAAAAGTTGCCTCATGGACATAAAATATGATGCCAATATGTTCCATTTCATTTTTTAGGTCGTATGGGTATCAATTTTCATCATCCAGGAATAGATAACATTATGGCTCTCAACAGTAAGTTCACATTTATCTTAGAATGTATTTTATATAACTTGCCTATATCTACCATGTTTATAAATATTTGCTCCGATTTTGAGTACTGGGAGAAGAAATTTCTGTGCACATTTGCTGCTACTATTATGTGCAGCAAATCACATCTGTGGACAAAGAGGTGACCTATAATCTTACGGTGGTTTGGTTTGTAAAAATTATGAGGACCCATAAGAATCTATGCCTTGGATGTAGGCTTCCATGGCAGCTCTGGAAAGCACCAGATCTGTTCAGTTACTGGAGGCAGTTCTGATCTATGATTTGATTATGATTTGTGAGGGGGGCAGTTGTAAAAAACTGATGCAATTTTGAGAGGATTTGTTTTGCTGACCCTGGATGTCTCACCTCTCTCCCTCTGACTCCATTTTCCTCCATTTTTTAGATTATTCCCCTTTACCCTTTTTGTTTTCTCAGTTGCTCCTCTTTCTGTTCAGCTGCTCATCTGATCTTTGAAAAGCTCACAGAGCTAAAAGAGGAAAAGGGCATCATTCTGGCATCATCTCTTAATTTGTATGCAGCCATTCTACAAATTATATTCAATGTGTCGTACAACAACAATGAGCACAATACAAAATGCAGCTTCCTCCTTAGCTTCATGTACTTTTCAAATGGTGGGAAGATAACCAACCACTGTGGCTATCCCATGACAAATGGGGCAGTGAGTGGGAGACAGCCCAGAGGCTTCACAGGAGCCAGGCAAAATCCTCATAGGTGCCATTGTGCATTATGCTGGCAACTCCAGCTTTAGTGTTTCTCCCAAGACCAATAGCATGGGACTGTAGGGTATAAGATCACCTTGACACTGTGCCACCTCATTCACTTAATCCTGTACAATGCAATATCTCTCTTCATCAGTAGGGTAGTGGCAAATTTAGAAGTCCAGGGTCCCTTCATGAGTCACCAGGATCAGCCTCACAGGCCAAATTGACAGGTGACTGGGGGCACCCCCCTGTCAATCACATGACATTATCTAACCCACTTATCAAAAAAACCCTTCCAGGGGATTCTGAAGCCACAACATCCTGCTGGCAATCAGGTGCTTGGAAATTGCAGCACATGGCGTGTTGCTAGCCCTGTGCTCAGTGCTTCCCAAAGTACCAAACACAGAGCTAGCAAAGTGGTTGTTTCCCATCTCCATGGGGTGTGGGAACAAAGAAGCTGGTATTTTACAGGCATGGCTGCCTGCAAGAAAAGTACCTGTCACAACTGATCTTCAAAAAGCAGGTTTCTTCCCCCTGTGTTTTACATATCAGCTGAGAAAAGAACTTCTGTCTTGCACATGATGCCTGTAAAATACAAGGGGCATTGCTTGACAAGTGTTTGCTTCTCTTTGCACAATCTCACAGCAGCCATGGGGAGAGAGAGAACGAAGGCTTAGAAGAATGGGTGGAGAGTGTGGTGAGGTGGCATTTCCTCACAAAGAAGGGGACAAAGGAAGGCTGAGGAAGGCTGCCTGTAAAATAAAAGGGGAATTGTTTGTAAAGCAGTTCTTTTCCCCTTGATTGTGCTTTTTGCAGATTGTCTGTGAGAAAGTGGAGGGGTGGAGAGAGAGAGCCTCATAGAGGGTGGGGGAAGACAGAAACAGCAAAGGGCTAAGAAGAATGAGGCTGCCTGTATTTTACAAAGGAAAGAAACATGATTTTTGTAGATCAGCTGTGAGGAGTTCTGTCTCATGCAGTGATGTCTGTAACATACCTCCAGCCTTCTTAGCCCTTTGTCTCTCTTCCTCCACTTTCTCCCAGACAATCTGCAAAAAACACCAAGGGAGAAAAAAATGCTTGTATTTTACAAGCAGCCTTCTTTCTTTCAGCCTTCTTTCTTTCAGCCTTCCTTCCTCCCGCTTCTCTGTGAGAAAATGCTGCTTTGCCTCACTCTTAGCCCCATCTCCCCCGTGTGTCTGTCTTACCTACCCTCTGCATTGGCTGCTATGGGTTGTGTGGGACTGTTTGAAAGCCCTTGGTTTTAGCAAGATTTTGATGCAAAACCCCTCTCAAATCGGACTCGGCTGTCCCTCCTCTTTTCAGTAAACTGTCCTCTCTTAACCCCTGTTGACTCTCTTCCTCCTCGTGTTTCTCTCCTCCCCACAACAATAGATGGTGGGAGCCAATTAGCATGCAAGTAGATTCATACTGTCTGCTGATTAGCTGTACTGACCTTGCTGGATTCTCTGACTGCTTTGCTTTGAAGCACAAGCATACACTAAGCTTTTGGGAATTGCTGTGGCTTGATTGGTTGTAGAGACAGACTCCAGGAGGGTGTTGGCAGGAGGTTGGCTGCAAAAAAAGTAATGGGACTGCATACTGGAGTATCCCCTCAGGAAAACATACCTGCTCTTCGTGTAATGAAATATTTTTGGTTTAATCATGCCTAATCATTATGCGCTCCTCAGGTCTTTAACTCTAATCCCACATGTTGGGGTTGACAAGAACAGTAGCTTTACAATAGTTTATTGGTTAGTGTAAGGCATTTTGCATATGCTCAACGGCTCACATTCCTTCACACAAGTATATTGCAGCATGATAATTTGCAGTACTAATTAAAAACATGGCTGGGATTGGGCACCTACTTAATTCCTTCTGGCCTTCCTCTTCACTTGCTTAACCAAGGAGTAGCTGATGTAGTCCTACAACATCAGGAGGAATCATAACTTCTGTAGGGCCATAGCCAGAATGGCCAGTTGCCTGGGTTGATGGGAGTTGGAGTCCAACAACATCTAAAGAGCACCACATTGGCTACCCTGGGTTTAACATAGTCCTGAGATAATTCCCCACCACAAACAGAGAGAAAAGCCCCGAATAGTATTCGGTAGATGTTTTGTAGATGTTCTTTCTGCTGCTCTCCATATGAGAATGAGCTCAGTCAATAAAGGGCTACTTAAGAGAGCCACCACCACCCTGGTGAAATTACAGGCCACATACTACATGTTCTATCATTTTAGACACATCCTTTGTGAGACTGAATATTCAAAAGGAATCTGTTATGAACTGTATGTTGTTAAACCTATTTCAGAAGCCAATGTTGCAGGGAGTGGGGCCTTGGCATACTGACCTCATGGTTTGAGAATGGAGGTCCTGTAAATATACAAAGTCCCTATTGCAGGATATATTTAAGTAACATGGATGTGTTCTGTAGCTACATACTGACCTAGTTCACATGTAATACTAAGTTAAAGCAAGACTTAGTGCAAATGGGAAAATGTGCTGACTTGTGGAGAGATCACAGCCACTTTGCTCCTCCGGTCCTGCTGCTGCGCTGCTGCGAGTTAAGCCATTAGCAATTCCAGGCTCATTATCACCCCAAGGCAAAGGACAAGTGGTAAACCTTGGCTACAGTTTGTGGGGAGCAAGATAAATGTTGAAAAGGTTGGCTTTTAATATAGCTGACTTTTCCTGTGTGGCTGGAAGTTAGACTCTGGAGAAAAAAAATAAACATAAGACATGTTATTCACAGTAGTCAGCTGATTTTCCTTAGGAAGTTCATTAAAACCACAGAATTAGATTTAGACTTGGAATTAATTGTGTTCTTTTACCATGCAATGACTTGATAGCTAGATTGTTGCATATATTCTGCTCCTGTTGTAATAGACAAAAAGAGGAATGGGGTGAAAGAAAGATATTTTTGTTGATATTTAATTGGCAGAGATTGATTTCTAATTAGCATTTTAACTATCCAAGCATTTTCGTCTTTCCTTTCCCTGTTCCATGGCAACTTTTTACTAAAATGTGATATTATTTTCTTTGTCTTTAGTCCTCTGTATCAGTTCAAAGAAACATCATTTATTTTAGGTCCCATATTTCTAGTTCTTTATTCTGTAGATGTGATTTATGACACTACGTGACTGTTTGTCTTAATGTTTCACTTAATCCTGGCATGAATTATTGTAGCAGAAATAAGGCAACTATGCAGGAGGAATCTCTTTTCTTTGCAAAAATTCTCCCCTGCCAACCAGTACTAAACTACAAAAAATAATTTACACAATATGAAGTAGTTCACTTCTGTTGATACTTTGTACAATGTATTCAGCACTACACACACAACAGTTAAATCTTTTTGAAAAACAACGGCTTAGTTCAGACTTACTCCAAACCATGATTCAGTGCTACAGTTACGAGTCTTGTACTCATGTGTTGCACTTCAGTTAGCTACCTTCTGGCTTGGTCAAACCACAGTTTTCTATTGTATCTGAATCAGTGAATTAGTTTGTGCTGGTCATCCATCTAAGGCAGCCTTTCCCAACCAGTGTGCCTCCAGATGTTGTTGGACCACAACTCCCATCTTCCTGACCATTGGCAATGCTGACTGAGGCTGATGGGAGTTGTGGTCCAACAACATCTGGAGGCACACTGGTTGGGAAAGGCTGATCCAAGGATTGCAAATGAGTACAGAGCTTTCTCCAAATCATTATTTGGTGTTGCATGTAAACTTACTCCATGTGACTGTAACAATTGCATTACATAAACCAGTGAAGCATTTTATCTATTTAAACTTTTTACATAAAAGAAATATGAAACATTTTAGAGTGTTCTTATATAATAATACAGCAATGCAACATTTAAAAAAAATCTCAAGAGCTTTTCTTTCCACTTGAGTTGGTTTAAAAATGTTGAGTTCCGTTACTTAATTGTTGCATTGTTAGATAGATAGATAGATAAATTTATTACGGTTGTTGACCAAAAAGACATACAATATTACAACATACATATAACAAATTCTGACATCAAACACTTTCATAAAACTTTTAACTAGCACCATTCTTTTTTCCTTACTTTTAAAAGAGTCATTTAGGTTAAAATTATTGACTAAGTACCCCTTTTGTCTACACTGTCAGCTCTACACTGCATCAGCAGTGTCAGGGGGGGCTGGAAATTCCTGGGTCTTTGGCAGGGAAGGAAAGTCCTTAGCCAGCAGTCGGGTTGTAAATCTGCCAGGCCTATCCGAAGCGTACTTGCCGAGTCAGAAGTCCAGAAGCGAGGTCAGTGGAGGTCCGGGATCAATTGCCAAGGAGGTCAGTCAAAGAGATGCTGCAGGGAAACTAGGTCTACACAAAGCCATGCCTGACGTTGCAGCCAGCAACAAGCTGCAGCCAAGGTGTGCCTTATAAAGAGCAGGATGGACAGCAGGTGTGAGCCCTCAGCGTTTGGGCCTTAAGGAGACAGGCCTGCCTCTCTTCTGCCTGACCTTCTGCTGTCTACGTTCTGCAGGTGAGGGGGGAGTATCCTGTTCACTGTCTGTGTCTGGCTGCAGGGCCTCTGCTGTCCCTGGGGTGCTCTGCAGCTGAGGGGCAGAAGGAGCTGGATTCTCAGGAAGCTCCTCCGTGTCTCCTGCTGCTCCTGGGTCTGCTGCTGTTACTCCCGAGACATCCTCATCTGAGGAGTCCTCTGACGGGGCCATGACACTCACATTGTTTCCTGCGTCAAATGGCTAATTCGCAGAATTTCGCAACCTTTTCAGTTACGTCAGGGGAATGATCATCCAATAAAAACTCTTCATAAAATATATCCATTCTACCTGGTATTGGATCTATAATGGGGATAATTATCTGATGTCTAAAATCAGAGTAAAATGGACAATATAATAAGACATGTATAACTGTTTCAACCTCCTCATTATCACATGGGCATTTTCTGTCCTGATATGGGACTTTATTAAATTTGCCTACAAGCAAAGCCGATGGAAGGACATTAAATCTTGCTAAGGTAAAAGCTCTACGCCTTTTTGGATGAGTAAGGTTCGATAAATAAGCCATAGGCGCCGATGGTTTACTATTATATCTCGTCTTCTTCACTAGCATTAATTGTTGCTGGTGGTCAATGTCTCTGATTCTCTGAAGGATACTCTGTTTAGCCTTTTCATAGCCCATATCTAATATTATTGATGGTGAGAATCCTATAAATGAGATTTTGTCTAGGATTAATTTTTTCCATGCTGACTCAAAATTATCCTTTAAAATGTGGGGTGCTAATCCAACCGGGTTGAATATTAGTTTTAACCAGTAAGTAATTCTTATGCACCAGATCCGAGATTCAATAGTTGGTAATCCCGTTTCTAATCTTAGAATACAGTTTGGAACACAAGATGGGACAGCTAGAATTGATCTTAAAAAGGTGTTTTGTACCACCTCTAAGGCTAGAAAATTTGTACATGTGCTAATTTGAGTGCCATATATTAACTGCGGTACAACTTTCGCTACAAATAGTTTAACAGCTGCGGGTATGAGCTGTCCTCCTTTATTATAAAAAAAGGATAATATAGCTTTTGATGTTCTCTTTGCATTCATGATTAACATTTTCGTGTGTAATTGCCATGATTTATTTGACTGAAAAGTTATCCCCAAATATTTAAACACATGAACTTGTTCTATAGACTGCCCGTGAAGGCGCCAACAATGATTCAACCTTTTCTTTTTGGAGCTAAAAATCATAATTTTTGTTTTATCATTATTTATTATAAGTTGTTCCTTTGAACATACTGTCGCCAAGGTGGCCAGTAATTGCTTTAAGCCTATTGGAGTTCTTGAAAATAATACCAGGTCATCGGCATACATTAGAATAGATCTTGGGATTTCCTTTAATCTTGGTGGATGGGAGGAGACTGAGACTAAGGATGTAGCAACTTCGTTTATATAGATGTTAAACAGCATCGGTGCTAATATACACCCTTGTTTTACTCCCTTAAAGGTTGGTATGGGTTTAGTCAAATGTCCTTTGTTATTACATCTAACCTGCAAATATGTATTTTCGTGGAGTCCTCGTATTAAAGCTAGCAAACGAACATCAGTATTGGAATTATACAATTTTTCCCAAAGTTTACTTCTAGATATTGAGTCAAAAGCATTTTTTAGATCTATAAATGCCGAATACAGGGAACCTCCAGATTTTGCTGTATATTTTTCACTCAGATGATGTAATACCAAGGCCTGATCATAAATCGAACGACCTAATGTTGTTGTTGTTGTTATGTGCCTTCAAGTCGACTACGACTTATGGCGACCCTATGAATCAGCGACCTCCAACAACATCTGTCGTGAACCACCCTGTTCAGATCTAGTAAGTTCAGGTCTGTGGCTTCCTTTATGGAATCTATCCATCTCTTGTTTGGTCGTCTTCTTTTTCTACTCGCTTCTGTTTTTCCCAGCATTATTGACTTTTCTAGTGAATCATGTCTTCTCATGATGTGTCCAAAGTATGATAACCTCAGTTTCATCATTTTAGCTTCTAATGATAGTTGTGGTTTAATTTGTTCTAACACCCAATTATTTGTTTTTTTTGTTGTCCATGGTATCTACAAAGCTCTCCTCCAATACCACATTTCAAATGAGTTGATTTTCCTCTTATCCAACTTTTTTCACTGTCCAACTTTCACATCCATTCATACAGATTGGGAATACCATGCTCTGAATGATACTGACTTTAGTGTTCAGTGATACATCTTTGGATTTGAGGACCTTTTCTAGTTCTCTCACAGCTGCCCTAACCAGTCCTAGCCTTCTTCTGATTTCTTGACTATTGTCTCCCTTTTGGTTAATGACTGTGCCAAGGTATTGATAATCCTTGAGAAGTTCAATGTCCTCATTGTCAACTTTAAAGTTACATAAATCTTCTGTTGTCATTACTTTAGTCTTTTTGACGTTCAGCTGTAGTCCTGCTTTTGTGCTTTCCTCTTTAACTTTCATTAGCATTCGTTTCAAGTCATTACTGGTTTCTGCTGGTAGTATGGTATCGTCTGCATATCTTAAATTATTGATATTTCTTCCTCCAATTTTCATACCTCCTTCATCTTGGTCCAATCCCGCTTTCCAGATGATTTGTTCTGCGTATAGATTAAATAAATAGGGTGATAAAATACACCCCTGTCTCACACCCTTTCCGGTGGGGAACCAATCACTTTCTCCATATTCTGTCCTTGCAGTAGCCTCTTGTCCAGAGTATAGGTTGCACATCAGGACAATCAGACACTGTGGCACCCCCATTTCCTTTAAAGTATTCCATAGTTTTTCATGATCTATACAGTCAAAGGCTTTACTGTAATCTATAAAGGACAGGGTGATTTTCTTCTGAAATTCCTTGCTCCGTTCCATTATCCAACGTATGTTTGCAATATGATCTCTGGTGCCTCTTCCCTTTCTAAATCCAGCTTGGACTTCTGGCATTTCTCACTCCATATATGGTAAGAGCCTTTGTTGTAGAATCTTGAGCATTACTTTACTTGCGTGGGATATTAAGGCATGACTTCAGGCCTGGCCATGGCACTGAAACCTCCTTGGTCACCCCAGCTGATTACATCTGCCAGGAGAGAGATAGGGGAAACACAACCCTGCTTGTTCTTCTCCATCGCTCAGCGGTTTTCGATACTGTTGATCACAGTATCATGTGGGAGCATATCAGGGATGTGGGTTTGGAGACACTGTGCCTCATACTGCCAGAGTTACTTCCAAAAAAATAGTTATGGAAGGCTACTTTTTGGCACCATGGAAACTGACCTATGGTGTTCCTCAGGGTTCCATCTTGCCCCCCATGCTATTTAACATCTATATGAAGCCACCGAGAGCTATCATCAGGAGACTGGAGTGAGGTGCCATCAACATGCAGATGACACCCAGCTCTACCTCTCTATTCCATCTGAATCAACAGAGGGGTTGAGGGGTTGAACTGTTACTTCAAGGCAGTGATGGTCTGGATGTGGCTCAATCAACTGAGGTTGAATCCTGAAATGATAGAGGTGTTGTGAGTTCTGTTTTCTCATGTCCAGGTGGTGAGGAGACAGCAGATCCACATCTTGGGGGCACTCTTGGATCCAGTGTTGTCCCTGGAGGCTCAGGTGGCCTCAGTGGCTAGGAATGCCTTTTTCCAGCTCTGGCTAATTCACCAGCTTTGGCCCCTTTTGGACAGAGATTATTTGCCCACAGTAATTCATTTCCTGATAACTTCCAGACTGGATTAGTGCAATGTGCTCCACGTGGGGCTGCCCTTGAAGATGACTTGGAAATTTTAACTGGTCCAAAATACAGTGGCCAGATTAGTGACTGAGATTCCCTTTAGAACTCGTATAACTCCTGTTTTAAAACAGTGTCATTGGTTGCCAGTTCTTTTCTGGGCCCAATTCAAAGTTCTCACATCAGTGTTTAAAGCCCTAAATGATTTCGTTCTCAAATATCTGAAAGACTGCCTCCATTCTCTATCCTCAGAAGAAGTTCAGCCACCCTCAAGCTTGGGGAGGGGTGGCTCAGGAGAGGGCATTCTCTGTAGTCACCACTAAGATTTGAAACTCCCTCTTCACAGAGGTGAGTCTGGCAACTTTACTGTACAGTTTTTGGCAAATTCTGACAATGCACCTCTTTACCCTGGTTTTTAATGCCCAAGATATATATATTTTTTGGTGATTATGTGATTTTAGGTTGTTTTAAATTGTTTCATTAATGATGTATTTTTAAATTGTTGTCATCCGCTGTGGGACCTTTGGGTCTTTTACATAATAATTTAATGCCACGATTAAGTATTTGTATGGGAAGGTTTGCTAAAAACATGAACGTTCTTGCCCAAGCCCTTCTTTCAAATTGGTGGTGTAGGAAGATGCTACCTATGATTGTATTATTGTAGCATTTAAAAAAATCTAGTCTTCTGCTCTTGTCATTCTAGTACAGTCTGCACCCAAAAGTATTTTACATCTTTTCTTAGCACATACGTGACTGCTTTCAATGGAATAACTCATTTATAGTAAATATATTTTTGAGAAATATAGAATGTACACTGAAAACTAGTAAATACAAGTCCATCTGGGATGTGATGGAAAGCAAATGTGTCAGAAGGAAAATAATGGCATTCCTGCTTTGCGTGCGGGGGGGTCTTTGCCGCCACCCCCGCACTACTGAGAAGGGTCGGGAATGTTCCCAAAGGTCCTAATTGGGGTCAGGTGAGGCTAGGCTGACAAATGGGGTGTAAGGATTAGCAGGTTTATAAGCCCGCTCCTCCTTTCGGATGCGCCTTTTTTGCCTTGCAGCACCCTCCCTCCCTCCCTCCCTTGTCAGTATGGGCTTTTGCTAGTCGCCAGTTGGGGCTGAATAGGAATTTGGGGGGGGGATCCTGATTTCAGAATTCCTTTGGTTTTGCCTACTCCATACAGCTTGGTTTGATTCGATTGGCCTTCTGGTGGTGTGTGGTTGTCTTGCTTTGGCAGGCATGGAATTTGGGCAGGTGGGGTAGCAGGGGGAAAAATTTGAGGAGGCTGAGGCATTTTGGTAAAGGGGCACTACCTAGTGAACCATCAGTGCTGAATGTCTGGTGGGGATCTGGGGAGTGTCCTTGTGGGACCAGCTTGCCAGAATAAGGTTCTATTTTATTGTTTAGATTTTAATGTCCTGATGTTTTTGTATGTTCTGTTTTGTACGTTGCCCAGAGTGGCTGGACAACCAGCCAGATGGGCGACTAATAAATCTAATAAATAAATAAATCATGGTGAATGCCTGTACGGTGGGGCCAGGATGCGGAGGTTGGAACCACACACTTGGCTCCACTAGCAAGGAGGTAATAGTTTTCCCACTTCCTTGACTGGTGAGTTACAGTCCACGGTTACTGACATGCCCTCAGAACTGGAGGGAGTATTCCCTGCCAGTTAGGTTGAGCCTCACCTGCCCGAAGTAGTTGTAATTTGGTTAATTGGCTGAGATTGGTTAAGGTTTAATATTTGTTATATGTTAATAAATATAACATTATTCCATTTCTGTGTCATGAGTCTTCTTTGGTGTGGTGGCAAAGAGGAATAATTGAAACTGACTGTTCCAGGTCATGTTGTGCTCATTGCTGCTGCTGAATCTATCGCGTCAACTGCTTTTACGAAAAGTTTGATGGTGGTTTTCTGTTTCATCATTGTTTTATTTTTTGTGATTTGTTATAATTTTATTGTATTTGTTGTATTTAAGCAGCATTTGTAAACTATCATGGGATTCTGTTTGGATGAAGGGCATTCTAAAAGTCCAATAAAAAAATTATTTCAGAATTTAGAAACAACTCTACATTCAGAGAATACCTAAATGGTGTACAGAAGTAGAATATAAAAATTAACAGATAATAACACAGTATTAAAACATAAAACCAAAAAAAAAATATTGGCAACTATATTAAATATTTTGGGCAGAGAAGGAGAACCAAGTGGGAAATCACACTTGATTTAATTTAGTTAAAATATTTATATATAGCTTTTCCAAAATAACTCAGTAGTTTACAAAAACAAGAATACAATAGATCAAATACAGTAACAAAAATAAACCATAAAAGTAACAAATTGCAAATAATAGAATTTCCACAAAAGGCTCAGATTAGCCAAATACCAAGATGAAAAACAAACATATTTTTACCAGTATATTTTATTCTATTTTGTATGCATCATCTATATTATATAAACATTACCACTCATAATATAGAAGAGGTTATGCCTGATTTAACAAAAAGCTTAACAAATGGAAAGTGAAATGAGAATAAGCTGAGAGTTATTCCTATATTAATTACTCTAATATTACATTTATAATAATCTTCCTATGAAATATCTTGATACAGTAGTCAATCTGGGTTTTTTTCTTACACATAATTAAAACATTGTGAACCTACTTGCATCTGGCAATAACCCATAATTTTGCTATATCCAATAAAGTTAATCCATTTTATCATAAAGTTGTTTTGTCTTTATTAGATTCAGGGAACAAAAACGAAGTGTGTTAGCTTAGCCATTAGAGCAAACTTACATAGTTTGGCAACCTGTTCCTTCATATTACAATTGGCAACCTCTATAAAGTATTCTAGCTGCTGCCAGCATATAAGAAACCAGTTTTTTTAATGTTCTTGCTGCACTGAAACTTCCACATAATTTAATAGAAATAACAGATCTAGTGGAATTTCGTATCTTAAAGTCCTTTTTAGTTTATTTTTCTCCAACATTTCTTTGCAATTTCACATTCCCACCACAAGTAGCAATCAAGTCACCCTCTCTTTCTAACATCTCCAACATGTGGCCAGGTAGTTTCTATTGATTGCGTGTATCTTTACTGGGGTAATACATCATCTGCTCACCATTTTCTTTTATTGCTATATTTAGAGACTAAAAAAGAAAGGTTTTATGGTATTTTTCAAAACCCTTAGTAAGGAAGTAGACTTCTGAATTTGGGGGCAGCAACCATAAAGTTCCTGTTTCCAACTGTTGCTGTTCTGACTTGTCATCAAGACTGGATGGGAGAAGGTCTAGCCTGCTACTAGAATTCAGTTTGTGTGGAGGGTCATATTAGGAGACACAGTCCTTAAAGTATGAGACCTTGAAGAGCTTTAAAAAATAAAAGCAGCACCTTGAATTGGGCTCAAAAGCAAATTGGTAACCATTATAACCAGCAGAGAACTGACTAAACATGTGACAACACCTTCCAGTACCTGATAGAACATTTGCCCCTGCTTTTTGCATCATTTGAAGCATCTGAGTCATCTTCAAAGGCAGCTCAATGCAGGGCAGTTTGTAGGAAATTAGCATAGATCATCAAATATTCCCTTTCCCTCCCTTGTCACACAGCTTTGCTACCTAAGATCTCTGTTCCTTATGAAAGTAGCAAAATCTTGTGGCACCTTAAAAATGGGCCGATATATTGTGTACTAGAACATGTCAGATGAGTGTATGACATACTTAAACATCTGACTGATAAAACAAGGAAGAGTGATCATGATGATTCTTCTGTGACCTCTGTGGCTAGAGGTGTCTTGCATCAGCTTCACTTGGTGTGACAACTACTTCCATTCATGAACTAGGATAGCTTGACCACAGTAGTCCACCCATTGGTAACTTCAAGATTGAATTACTGCAATACATTCTGTGTGGGATTTCCCTTGCACTTGGTTCAGAATGCTGCAGGGCAATTGCTGACAAGAGTGAGATCCAGCCAGCATATTACACCTCTGCTTAAAGATCTACACTAGCTGCTGCTTTGCTACCAAGCCAAGTTCAGGGTTTTACTATTGATATATAAAGCCCTTAATGGCTTGAGACCAGCTTACTTATTTATTTATTAAATTTATAACCGCCTTTCATCCCAGAAGGAATTCAGGGCGGCCTATATGACCACATCAATCTGTGGAACTTGTGATATGATGTATGTTCAGCATCTGTGAGAAGTTGTCAGTGTGGTGGTGCCTTCACTATAGTGTGTTAAATAGCTGTTGAAATTTTTTTTTTCAGCAAGCCTATCTGGATATATAGCTTCTTTTTAAGTTCTGTTGGTTTGAGCTGTATATTATTTTACTGTTTTGTGTACACCATTCAGAGATGTTTTGATTAAATTGTTTATAGCATTTCTTAAACAAATAAACTTTCTTGTGGCTATCGTGGATTTTTTGCAAAAATTTAGTTTGTTATTATATGCCTTCTGAATGGTAGTTGTTCATAGTGCATTAAGACCGGTCCTAGGAGGTGATGGTGGGAATCTGCTGCTCTGCCCCTTGGCATTTTGATTAATGGGATGGGAAAGGGTTCCAAATTGTCACACTTTAAAATATTTGGCATCTAGAGCATGAAGAAATAGAATAAATACAACAGTTTCAAAACAAGCTATAATTTTCTCCTTCACCCATCCTATCCTTTGCCAAGGGGAACAATAAACAGTGAAGCAACAGCAATACACATGAAAAGAAAAAGAATACAAAAACCACTTTAACTATACAACCATGAAATCAGATGACATTTTCTTAATAAACTTATTAAGACAGTATTAATTTTGAAACAGCTCAAGGAATATTTGCCAAATATGGTTCCCAGACAGTCTGACTTAAGATAAATAATTCTGTCTCACAGCCAAGTTGGTCAAATTTTGGGTCCAAATCTCTGAACCTGAACTAGCCTTCTAGCACAACAGGACTAGTAACGTAGCCTCAATTGCTGCACATAGAAGCCAACATTTCAGATATTTGTTTAGCCCAGATGTGTTATGTACCCAGTAAAAATACACATATAGGACATGGATTAAGTGGCATATTTAGGACTATGTGAAACTATGCCAATGCTGCATTCCAAAAAGTTGAGATTGTGAAGCGCGTCTGTACCTCCCAAACTGCAACACCACCCTGTTTTTCAGTTGCTACATGAAACCTCAGAGTGAAGTAATATGAAAATCTGGGCTTGAAATGTTATTAGTGTGCTGTGGATACTCAGCTCTATCTCACCAGTTTCTAGGAAGGCAGTGGGGCTTCTTGAGACTGCTTATCTGGAGTATAATACTCAGATCTTCAGTAGTTGATAGTCCGATCCTTCCAGGCACTCCAGTCTATATCTGCTATCCTGCTCTGGCCTCCCCATGATGATTTGAGATCTGACAGGTGAATTCAAAGAGTTCAGTTGTGGTACCAACATTATAAAATTCTCTTTTCAGGGACACCCTCATGTCCCCATTTTTTGTCACCTCAGAAAAACCTGAGCTTTGATGGGACTGGTGATCACTGAACTCCTTTGCTGCCTGATAAGGTTCACTTACTGCTGCTATATTTTATTTATTTATTTATTTATTTATTTATTAAATTTATATACCGCCCGACTAGCAATAGCTCTCTGGGCGGTGAACATAAAACAGCATAAAAATACAATAAATAACAAAACAATACTAAAATACAAGCAACAATCCAACACAATAAACATTTTTAAAATTAAATCAGTGTAACTTAAAATGCTTCAGAGAATAGGAAGGTTTTGACCTGGCGCCGGAAGGAGAGCAGAGTCGGCGCCAGGCGTACTTCCTCAGGGAGACTGTTCCATAGTTCGGGGGCCACCACTGAGAAGGCCCTAGATCTTGTCATCACCCTCCGGGCCTCCCTGTGAGTTGGAACCCGGAGGAGGGCCTTCGTAGCAGAACGTAGTGCACGGGCCGGTTCATATCGGAAGAGGCGTTCCGCAAGGTATCGTGGTCCCGCACCGTATAAGGCTTTATAGGTTAATACCAACACTTTGAATCTAGCCCGGAAACATATTGGCAACCAGTGCAAGCTGGCCAGAACAGGTGTTATATGCTCGGACCGCTTGGTCCTTGTCAGCAATCTGGCCGCCGCATTTTGCACTAGTTGTAGCTTCCGAACTGTCTTCAAAGGTAGCCCTACGTAAAGCGCATTACAGTAATCCAAACGTGAGGTTACCAGAGCATGTACCACTGATGTAAGGTCCTCTTTACTCAAATAGGGACGTAGCTGGGCTACCAACCGAAGTTGGTAAAACGCATTCCTAACCACCGAGGCTACTTGAGCCTCAAGTGAGAGGGAAGAGTCTAAAAAGACTCCCAGACTACGAACCCGGTCCTTTAGGGGGAGTGTAACCCCGTCCAGGACAGGGTATATATCCACCATCCGATCAGAGAACCCGTCCACCAACAGCATCTCAGTCTTGTCTGGATTGAGCTTCAGTTTGTTAACTCTCATCCAGTCCATTGTCGAGGCCAGGCAACGGTTCAGCAAATCGACAGCCTCACCTGAAAAAGATGAAAAGGAGAAGTAGAGCTGCGTGTCATCAGCATACTGATGACAACGCACTCCAAAACTCCTGATGACCTCTCCCAACGGCTTCATGTAGATATTAAAAAGCAGGGGGGACAAAACTGACCCCTGCGGGACCCCATATTGGAGAGCCCGCGGTGTCGAGCAATGTTCCCCAAGCACTACCTTCTGGAGACGACCCGCCAAGTAGGAGCGGAACCACTGCCAAGCAGTACCTCCAACTCCCAACTCCGCGAGCCTCTCCAGAAGGATACCATGGTCGATGGTATCAAAAGCCGCTGAGAGATCAAGGAGAATCAACAGAGTTACACTCCCTCTGTCTTTTTCCCGACATAGGTCATCGTACAGGGCGACCAAGGCTGTCTCAGTGCCAAAACCGGGCCTAAAACCCGATTGAAATGGATCTAGATAATCAGTTTCATCCAATAGCGTCTGGAGCTGGCCAGCAACCACCCGTTCCAAGACCTTGCCCAGGAATGGAACATTCGCCACTGGCCTGTAGCTGTTAAAATTGTCTGGGTCCAAGGAAGGCTTTTTCAGGAGTGGTCTCACCACTGCCTCTTTCAGACAGCCCGGGACCACTCCCTCTCGTAAAGAGGCATTTATCACTTCCTTGGCCCAGCTACCTGTTCCATTCCTACTAGTTTCTATCAGCCAGGAGGGGCAAGGATCCAGTACCGAAGTGGTTGCACGTACCTGTCCAAGCACCTTGTCCACGTCCTCGAGTTGAACCAACTGAAGCTCATCCAACAAAACAGGACAAGACTGTGCTCCGGACATCTCACTAGGATCTACTGCTATAACTTGAGAGTCTAGGTCCTGGCGGATACATGAGATCTTATTCTGGAAGTGATCGGCAAACTGATTACAGCGGGCCTCCGATGATTCCACCGTGTCCGGAGGGTTTGAATGGAGAAGCCCCCGGACAACTCGAAAGAGCTCCGCTGGGCGGCAAAGAGATGATTTAATAGTGGCAGCAAAATGATGTTTTTTAGCTGCCTTCACTGCTCCTACATAGAGCTTAGTCGAAGCACTAACCAGCGCATAATTGTATCCGTCGGGAGTTCGTCTCCATTTCCGCTCAAGCCTCCTCCTATCTTGCTTCATCGCTCTCAGCTCCGGAGTATACCATGGAGCTGTATGAGCTCTACACAGGAGAGGGCGTGCAGGAGCGATCGTGTTTACAGCCCGGGTCATCTCCGTATTCCACAGAGCGACCAGGGCTTCAGCAGGAGCGCCAGTCCTATCAGCCGGAAAATCCCCCAGAGCCCTTTGAAAACCTTCAGGATCCATTAGTCTCCGGGGGCGGACCATTTTAATAAGTCCCCCACCCTTGCAGAGGGAAGAGGTTACTGAAAGTCTAAACTTCAGCAAGCAGTGGTCTGTCCATGACAAAGGGAGTGTTGTAAAACTCCCCACATCCAGATCACTTTCCCCATGCTCAGTAGCAAAAACAAGGTCTAGAGTGTGCCCCGATACATGTGTTGGACCACTAACATATTGAGACAGCCCCATGGCTGTCATGGAAGCCATGAAGTCCTGAGCCGCGCCAGACAAAGTGGTCTCGGCATGAATGTTGAAATCCCCCAGTACTATTAGTCTGGGGGACCTCAACAATATATCCGAGACCACTTCCGCCAGCTCAGTTAGGGAAGCCATTGGGCAGCAAGGTGGGCGGTACACCAAAAGGATTCCCAGCCTGTCCCTCTGGCCCAACACAAGGTGCAAACACTCCAGGCCAGTAACTGAATGAACATGGTGCTTGGTGAGTGAGATGGAACTCTTATATTTTGTTGAATTATTGTTTTTTTATTGCTATTTCTAGAAGGTATTTATTATAATCTGTGTTTTATTAGTTTGCTGTAAGCTGCTTTTTAGTTAATAAGGACAAGCAGGGTAAAATTCTCTAAAATTGGACGTTTTAACTAGGAGAGTACAATTATTTAGGTTTGTTTTTGTGGTAGTAATTAATATCTTAAAAAAATGTTCAGAATCAACAAACACTTCCATGCTGATTTAGTAATTTATTTATTTATTATTTGATTTATATCCCACCCTTCCCCCCAGCAGGAGCCCAGGACGGCAAACAGAAATGCTAAAAACACTTTAAAACACAATAAAAATACCTTAAAATGCATTAAAACAAAACGTTAAAAACATTTTTTAAAAAAGCTTTAAAAACATCTTTTTTTAAAAGAAAGGTTAAAAATATATTATTAAAGAAAACATATTAAAAGCAATTCTAATGCAGACACAGACTGAGATAGGTCTCAATATAAAAGGCTTGTTGAAAGAGGAAAGTCTTCAAAAGGCGCTGAAAAGATAGCAGAGATGGCACCTGCCTAATATTTAAGGAGAGGGAATTCCACAGGGTAGGTGCTGCCACACTAAAGGTCCGTTTCCTATATTGTGCAGAATGTACCTCCTGATAAGATGGTATCTGCAGGAGGCCCTCACCTGCAGAGCGCAGTGATCGACTGGGCATATAAGGGGTAAGACGGTCTTTCAGCTATCCTGGTCCCGAGCTGTATAGGGCTTTGTACACCAAAACTAGAACCTTGAACTTGGCCTGGTAGCAAATGGGCAGCCAGTGTAATTCTTTCAGCAGTGGGGTGACATGTTGGTGATACCCTGCCCCAGTGAGCAGTTTTGCCGCCGCATTTTGCACCAGCTGCACCTTCTGGACCAACCTCAAGGGCAGCCCCACATAGAGCGCATTACAGTAATCCAGCCTGGAGGTTACCAGTGTATGGACAACAGTGCTCAGGCTATCCCGGTCCAGGAATGGCCGCAGCTGTCTTATCAGCCGAAGCTGGTAAAAGACACTCCTAGCCACGGAGGTCACCTGGGCCTCTAGCGACAAAGATGGATCCAGGAGCACCCCCAGACCACAAACCTGGTCTTTCAGAGGGAGTATGACCTCATCCAAAGCAGGCAACTGACCAATTATCCCAACTCGGGAACCACCAACCCACAGTGCCTCTGTCTTGCTAGGATTCACACTCAGTTTATTGGCCTTCATCCAGCCCACCACCGAGTCCAGGCAGCGGTCCAGGGCTGACACAGCCTCTCCCAATTCAGATGTTATGGAGAAACAGAGCTGGGTATCGTCAGCATACCACTGACCTCACCCCAAATCTCCTGATGACTGCTCCCAAGGGCTTCATATAGATGTTAAACAGCATGGAAAAGATGGTACCCTGCGGCACCCCACAGCACAACTGCCAGGGGGTTGAAAGACAGTCACCCAATGCTATTCTCTGAGAGCGACCTTGGAGATAGGATCGGAACCACTGTAAATCAGCTCCTCCAATACCCATCTCACCAAGTCGGTCCAGAAGGATACCATGGTCAATGGTATCAAAAGCCGCTGAGAGATCAAGTAAGAATAACAGGGTCGCACTTCCCCTGTCCTTCTCCCGATAAAGCTCATCCATCAGGGCAACCAAGGCCAATTCAGTCCCATAACCAGGCCTGAACCCAGACTGGGATGGGTCAAGAGAATCTGTTTCATCCAAGGATACTTGCAATTGCTGCGCCACAACCCTCCCGATCACCTTCCCTTAAAAGGGGGTATTTGCAACCGGTCAGTAGTTGTCACAAACCAATGGGTCCAGGGTGGGCTTTTTCAGGAGTGGTCGGATCACCACATCCTTCAAGGCGGCTGGAACCACTCCCTCCCGCAATGATGCATTGACCACACTCTGGATCCACTCGGACAAACCCCCTTGGCAAGCTTTAATAAGCCAAGAAGGAGAAGAGTCGAGAGGACACGTTGCTGGCCACATCATCACAAACACCTTGTCTACGTCATCAGGCCGCATCAACTGAAACCGTTCCCAAGAAGTTGCAGCAGACGTTGCACTGGACACCTCATTGGGGACTACAGTGTACAGGGGGCATCAAGACTGCTACGGAGGTGAGCAACTTTACCCTCAAAGTGCCTTGTAAAGTGCCTTGCAAACAATTCACAGTGGGTCTCCGAAGGGTCTAAAACTCCATTTCCTGGAGCTGATGTCAACAGACTCCTGACAGTACGGAAAAGCTCCACGAGACGGCTACTTGAGGATGCGATGGAGACAGAGAAGTGGGCCTTCTTTGCCGCCCTCACCGCCACACAGTAGGCACGGTTATGATGTTTTACTTGTGCCCGATCAGCCTCACGGCCTCACAACATGTCTTTCGTCACTTTCGCTCTAGCCATCGCCCAGCCTGTTTCATTGCCCTTAGTTCACTGGTGTACTAAGGTACAGACCGGGCTCCACAACACTGGAGAGGGTGCTCGGGGGCAACTGTGTCAAGAGCCCGACATGCCTCAGTGTTCCACAGTGTGACAAGGGCTTCAACAGGGTCACCTGCTCTATCTACTGGGAACTCCCCCAGGGCATTCAGGAATCTAGTGGATTCCATTAGGCTCCGGGGTCAGACCATCTTAATCTGTCCACCACCCCTGCAAGGAAGGATCGGAGCCATAAGTTTAAACTTCACCAGGAAGTGGTCTGGCCATGACAATGGGGTGACATCCACCACCACCCCATCTCCAGACCACCCCTTCCTCCAAATGGATCAAAAACCAAGTCAAGGGTGTGCCCTGCCCTATGCGTCGGGCCAGTGACGACTTGAGACAACCCCATGGTCGTCATGGAGGCCATGAAGTCCCGAGCCAGAACACTAGAGGTAGCCTCAGCATGGACATTGAAATCACCCAGCACTATCGTTCTGGGCTCCCCCAACACCACAGCTGAGACGGCCTCCGCCAGCTCATTCAGAGAAGCTGCTGGGCAGCAGGTTGGACGGTACACCAGCAGCAACCCTAGTTTACTGTCTTCTCGGCTCGACACCAGATGCAGGCCCTCACAGCCAGCTCCAAGACAGAGTGGCTAATTAAAACATCCTACTCCTTTCCCCCCAAGGGTTACTGTGTAATTCATAGCCAAAACAGTAATTTACAGAATATACTTATTTTTGAAATAAACCCAATAGGTTGCATCAGAGTAAGTCATACTAAGTGTAGACCCATTATCATGACTAACTTAAGCCCATTGATTTCAGTGGGTCTGCTCTGAGTGTTATTTATTTGGATACAAGTTTGAATAGAGCTAAGTTTATCTGTGTTGTATATATTGAAGTTGGAAATGAGCTACATATTGTCTAGAAGAGTCTGATCTCTTTCCAGCCGTAATGCCAAAAAATGCAGTTTAATATTTATTTGTTTTATCTCAAATTATTTGTCTTGCGGTCACAAGCTATTCACTGTTTTTATTGGGAAAGTGTTTTCTGGTTGCCACAGAGGTTGGGATATCCATTATGCTAGCTTTCTAGAAGGAATTATTTGTCTGGCTGAGTTCATAAAGTTCCATGTTTAAGTCATGTCCAGCTCAGTAAGTAGAAACACACACTTTTTGACAGCCTCCTCCATCTACCCAAGCTGCCTGTATTTTCTAGTCCTTGATGACAGAAGAGAAGTACACAGAGAAAGCAAAATTCTGGGATTATTGTAGCAAGGAGGCAACAGAATCAGAAAATAAACACCATATCCATTTGCCATTCTCAATGTGATCATAGCCTCTAGTTCTAGGCATCTTCTGTGTGACTGAAATTCAGAGATGCTATGTCTGGTTGTATTGTGGGAGCTTCATAAGATTCTCTACACTGTTTTAGGCAACTGAAACTCGCATTAACCAATTCAATTAACTTAGGGCTTCATTTATCAAAGGGTGTGCTTCAGGAACATAGGAAGCTGCCTTATACCAAGTCAGACCATTGGTCCATCTAGCTCAGTGTTGTCTACATTGACTGGCAGCAGTTCTCCAGAGTTTCAGGTAGGACTCTCTTCCAGCCCTTCCTGGAAATGCTAGGGATTGAACCTGGGACCTTATGCTTGCAAGGCAGATGCTGTACCATTGAGCTACAGCCCTTTCCCAGTTGTCTGCCCCAATCAGATAAGTATGACTCTGCTATTTCTTCTAATACTTTTAGTGACCCATTTTTATCATAGCTCAGTTTTGTCAGGGTTTGCAAAAAAATATATATTTTCACTGTACTGGGTTTTTTAAAGTATATTGAATGTCTTTAAAAAAATTAGAGAGCCAGTGTGGCATAGTGGTTAGAGTGTTGGACTACGACCTGGGAGACCAGGGTTTAAATCCCCACACAGCCATGAAGCTCACTGGGTGACCTTGGGCCAGTCACTGCCTCTCAGCCTCAGAGGAAGGCAATGGTAAACCACCTCTGAATACAGCTTACTATGAAAACCCTCTTCATAGGGTCGCCATAAGTCGGAATCGGCTTGAAGGCAGTCCATTTCCATTTTTCATAAAAATTAGAATTCTCAAGCAAGTTTTCTCACTGAAGTTATTTAGTGAGAAGATCAGTATTGATGGGGAATATTTCATATTTTATCACCTTTTAGTTGTACATGTAGCCATTTAAACAGATATTGACTGTTGCTTATGATTTGACAATATACTTTACTGAATTTGTAATATATATTTATCTCCACTGAGCTCTGTGAGAAACTATTTTAAAATGCTTTCTACCTAAAAATTGCTCGCTTGCTCTCTTTCTGCACACGCACACGCTTATGTTCTCCAGACGCCTATTGCAGATTTTTTTGCTGTTAGGTAACTTGTAACCCAAACAGTTCTTCTCTCAGACACTTGTTCTCGGAGTGCTTGAATTACCTGAACTACATTATCCAAAAGCTGGATTTTACAGAACACTATAAATATGGTAATTACTGTTATGCCAATACCTACTATATATTTTTCTGTATTTACATGCAGCCAGGAGCTATGGGCGGAGACGAGGTAAAACATTTTATTTTAAATTTTATTGAATATGGTAATGGGAACAACAAGTTGAAGCTGTTTACTACTGATTATTTCTGTGTAGCAACAGGAATGACTTCTCCTTTACTGCTACAGTGGAACTAGCCCTGATATTGATCTAGCAGCTTTATAGTTATATGAGCATAGTGGAGTTAGAAAGTATTGTTGGAAGGAGAGAAATTTTGTTTGTTGTACATAAAAAAATATATTGTAGCGGTGGGCAGGAATAGCCAAACTATTGGATTAAATAGATTTTAATTTTTTAAAAGAAAAAAGTTCTTGTAATGTTGTAAGAGGCAATACCCAAGTGTCCATGTTCATTGCACCAGTGCTGCTGTGCTTCTGGGGACCTCTGGGGGGGGTTCCATTTTTTCCTACGTACAGCTTTAAAACTATGATCATTCCAGTTTTGATTAGAGCCTATGATGGGCCATAATATGTCTGCATTCTTTGGGTAACGATTACATGTTAATCCCACCCCCTAACAAGGCATATTTTAAGTAATAGTTATGTGTCCAAATGGATACCCACTCCAAGATTTTGGACATCCAGTAGATACAAATAGACACATAAAATGTAATAAATGAACGCAGAACACAAATTCAGATTGGAAGCCACTGAAACACTGAGTACAGGTATGAAACTTTAGTGAAACTGAATAGAAACAGTAGAACATAGGGACACAGTGCACAATAATTCTTAGGGTTATTACAAACTACCAGTCTTTCTGAAAAACATCTTAACAAAATCTCTCTCCCTGTACACTGTGATGTCTGGTTCTCTGTATCTTAGTTCTTTTTTTGCATGAATTCTGCTACAGTGGGGCATGGATCATATGTATCAATTTTTAATTTAAATTTGCTTTTTAATCCATGTATTTACTGGTGGGTGGCAGGCTAGTAAGGTTTTTGCTAGGCTAGTAACTTGTGAAAATGCATTTGCAAGGCTGTGTTCACTGCCTGTTTTTTGTTGTTGTTTGAACCACTTTTACCTCAGTCCAAATGTTAGGGCTTATACATGGTGGAGAGGCTTCCACGTGCAAGCTATTTGAATGAAAAAATGGACACCAAGTAACAATTCATTTTTTTAAATGCCCTGCCCCCAAGCCTGTTATGCCATGAGCACAATTCTTGTGTAACTGATTCTATTTTAGCATTCATGCAACACAGATTTCTAATTCCTGTGATTAATTTATTACAGATGCTGGATTTCCTTCCACTTTTTACAAATCTGATTTAATACCTGAATTTGTGAACTTGAGTCAGTTAATTCATGCACACATTCTGTCTTGAACGTTTTTCAGTGATGCAGTATATTTTATTTTATTGTTGAAGTAGCAGCTCCAGTTTAAAGTTGTGTTGCAGTTTTTAAAATCAGGCTTGTCATTTTAAAATTGGAAGCAAACGTTCTGTTGAAATGAATATGCTAGGAGGTAGATCTTGAAGTTTCCTTGGAGAGAGAGAGAGAGAATTACAGTGATTTTAGAAATACCTTACAAAAGGTATTTTATTTTTCGTGGTCTTTGTCCAATTCCATATATGAGTTCTGAGCATGCACACAGCAAAGTTTGGAACCTAGACACAGGTAGGGAACCTATGGCCCTCCAGATGTTGTTGGACTCCAACTTCCATCAGCCAAAGCAACTCCCATCAGCATGGCCGAAGATTAGGGATAATGGGAGCTGTAATCCAACAATATATGGAAAGCCACAGGTTCCCTGAACTTGTTCTGGAGCCATCCTTGGGGCACATGCTTCAGTATGCATGGCTCCTACTATCCTGTTCAGATCCTTCTTGACCACTGTAGTGATTGCCTAGCTCTAGAAGGTTACAACCTTTGATCTGCACAGGCATTTGTGACAGCTGAGG
Source organism: Rhineura floridana (assembly GCF_030035675.1). Classification (NCBI taxonomy): domain Eukaryota; kingdom Metazoa; phylum Chordata; class Lepidosauria; order Squamata; family Rhineuridae; genus Rhineura; species Rhineura floridana. Next base: position 49,442,500 of record NC_084486.1, read on the forward strand.
TGATCCCTTCAGGAAGTGCTGTTAAGGGTAAGCAACCTGATTTTTTTTCAAACAAATTTTCGTTCTCCATGTGTCTATCCAGTCTACTCACCATTTCCAAACTTGCATAATATGATTAAATACAACATCTGTCATCCTAATAATGTGTCCGTGGTAACTCAATAACTTGCTATTGGTTGAGAGGCCAGTGAGGCCCTATAGGATTTCGTGCTCCTCCTCAGATTTTCCCACCAGCCTTGACCATGGTATAGGCTTATGACAACAACACCATTTTTAACAATGGCTAATGCTAACCAGTGTTGTTGCTGTTAGCAGCCAGCAGTTGGACATACTCTTCCAAATCCTTTCCTGCCTAATAGACAGTGGTTAGTGTTAAGCATAGCAATGCTTGGTGCCAATGCTACTGGACAACGAGTGTGTGATTCCCATAGCCATTGCCCAGTCTCATTGTCATAAAGGGATATTCCATATTGCATTTGAATGCACTGGCTGTTGGAAATAACTGAAACTGAAATTAATAAAGGCTGCAGTCTTAACTTACTTGAGAGTAAGTCCTATTAAAGTCAACAAGGCTTACTTCTGAGTAGACATGGATAGCATTGCGCTGTAAATGCACTGAGGGTCAGAGTGAAAAATATCCTAGGCTCATGTGCTAGCTTCTATTTTAAAAGGCACAAACATCATCTGTCTTTGAAATAGAAGTACTGAGGAAAACTATTTGGCGTAGGGAACACATTAGCAATTGGATCCCCCCCTCAACTAAGCAGAGCTTGTTAGTTAATCACAACTACCAGCAAAAGTATTGGCAGAGTTCATTTTCTTGCCTAAATAAGGACATTTTTCATTATTCAGGCTCTGGTGTTTTGTATTTGCTCCCCTTTTTCATGTCTTGAGGCAATGGATACCTGGCTTTCTCTGTCATTTCTAGGCATAGTTAGATGATGATGCTTGAGACGCCTCCCCTTTTCTCCTTATGTTGCTATATTTCAGCATGCATGTAATATTTTTATGTCCTTTTCCTTTCTGGTTCTTGCCAATGGTTCCTTCTACAGTCTGCAGTTTTTCAGGGCTCTTATGAAACTTGTTGAAGCTTAATGTTGAATATTCAGGACGGACAAAAGAAAGTACTTCTTCACACAGCACATAGTTAAACTATGGAATTTGCTCTTGCAAGAGGCAGTGATGACCACCGACTTGGATGGCTTTAAAAGAGGATTAGATAAATTCATGGAGAATAAGGCTCTCAGTGGCTGCCAACTTTGATGGATATGTTCTACCTCCACTGTCAGAGGCAGTATGCTTCTCAATGCCAATTGCTGGAAACTGCAGAAGGGGACCTGTTTGATGGCTTCCCATAGGTATCTGTTTGGCCCTTGGGAGAACAGGATGCTGGATTAAATGGGCCACTGGTGTGATCCAGCTGGTGTTCTTATGAGGTCTTTTGTGCTGCATGCAGGTCCTTCAGATTTTTTGCAGGTGGCTTGTCGGACACTGCAGGAGGTGCCTTTCTGATCTCAGTCTTCTGAAATATAGTACTCCTGAGTATGCAGAAGTCCCTGTACAACCGTACTAATAGATATTACTATTGAAAACAAAGATGATAAAAAATCAGTTTCAGCTGTCATCAGATGTGTGTTTCTTACTCTCCTGACTTGAAACTGAACTGGTTTTCATTGCATTCTATACTCTCTTGATGTAGTTATCTACAGTTTTACCATTGTTAGTTTTGTGTGCTGTAGTAATTCTTTGTGTCTTCATCAAACTGAGTGCAATATTCCTAGTTCTGGTATCATGTCCTTAAAAAGAAAAAAGGATTTTAGTAATTGGGTAGCATGAGATCTTTTCCATTGGCTTTATGAGGTCATTTCATGAGTACTTTGAGGGCTAATGGAAATGCTTCAGTCAAAGTATTTTCAAAGTTTGTGTATGTGGAACATATTTATACATTTAATATATAATAATAATAATAATAATAATAATAATAATAATTTAATTTGTGGGTCGCCTATCTGGCCAATGGCCACTCTAGGCGACGTACAATTTAACAACAATACATTACATCATAATAAAATACATCATAAAATACAATAAAACAATAAAACAGTTCCAGTACAGAGTAGTAGGCTATTCGTCGTAAAAATTTAACCCTCCCCGTAAGTCCCAAAGGCCTGTCTGAAGAGCCAGGTCTTCAAAGCTTGGCGGAATACATTCAGGGAAGGGGCATGTCGAAGGTCATACGGGAGGGAGTTCCAGAGAGTGGGGGCCGCCACTGAAAATGCCCTCTCTCTTGTCCCCGCCAACCTAGCTGTTTTAGTTGGCGGGATTGAGAGAAGGTCCTGTGTGGCTGATCTTGTTGGGCGGCATGGTTGGTGGCGCTGCAGGCGCTCCATCAGATAAACTGGGCCGAGACCGTATAGGGATTTAAAGGTTAATACCAACACCTTGAATTGGGCCCGGAAAATAACTGGAAGCCAGTGTAGGTCGAACAACACTGGGGTGATGTGTTCCCGGCGGCGACACATTATATGTATATTAACTACATCCCATTTTATTACAAAAGGAAGCATAATTAATACTATTTCAAACATTTTCTATTTCTGTGTTCAGAATAATTTGTAATTTGTTGCCTGCTAATATCTTCCATAGTGTTCTTATAACAAACACATACACACAATCAAGAAGAGATTACCCAATTTCAATCATACAAAAAATCAACCATCTACCAAAAAAGGTTACAAAGATAAAAATTAAGCAACTTTTCAAAAATACTGAAAAAAGCTCCATCAAGGTAAAATGCCATAAAACTAAAATTTAAAGTTTTTCTAAAATCCTGACTTTACCATCTTACAGATTATGAATTAGTGTGATTGAATAACAATTAAGAGTTAAAGTGATTAAACTATTGCTTTGTTTAATACTACTTGAGCCTGGAACATTATTCCCCCAGCAGTTGAGAAGCAAATATTGAGCAAACTTGCCAAATTAGATATAACAGAGACTTTGAGAAATTATTAAGATTATGTCGGGCCATGTTGGACTACAACCTGGACTTCGGATCCCCACACAGCCATGAAGCTCACTGGGTGACCTTGGGCCAGTCACTGCCTCTCAGCCTCAGAGGAAGGCAATGGTAAACCATGTCTGAATACTGCTTACCATGAAAACCCTATTCATAGAGTTGCCAAAAGTCAGAATCTACTTGAAGGCAGTCCATTTCCATTTATCAGATGGTGTGTGTGACTCATTTAGACTTCACAACAGTCACCCAACCAGTCACATGACATGGCTCCAGCAAGTACTTCCGCTATGGGGAAATTGCTCATGCCAGCACTCAAAATAAATTAGGTTGTCTCTTCCCCAGCAAATATAGCTACTGCGGATTTTTTACTTTGGGGATTACTCTTGTATCAGTGCCATTGACAACTTTTGGATAATGTTGGGTAGGCATGACACAAGTTTCTTCTTTTGGCATCAAGTCTATGGAATGGTAAAATGTATCTCTCTTTAGTGGGTTTTTTGGGTGCTGCTGCTTAATATTGTGCTAGGAACCTTCAAAAGGTTTGATCTACTGGTTTTTAAAATAACATAAATGATTTTTGTTGCTTACAAAAACGATTAGTTTGTATTTATTATTTTAACTTCTTTGATTATTTTTAATAGAAAGGTGAAGAGGATGTGAGGGCCAGGCCTGGAGAATGGAAAGGCAGTAACCTCCCCCTCAATCCTCCTCCATGCAGAGAGTGTGTTAACTTACACAATGAACTATGTACAGGTCAAGTTAACAGAAATTTTAATATGGACACCAGAAATTAATTTTTTTGTTTCATAAGAAGGAAGTATATTAAGGATACAGTGAACAAGGGGATAACAAAAGGTGTTAACTCTTTCTTGAGGGTCCCTCTTTCTAGACTTGTTCCTGACCTATAGATTTTCCTTTCTGTTGGACAATCAAATGAAATGTTTAAACTGGTTGCTATAACTAAGCAATTGGAAAATAACTGTGCAAAGCAATTGGATATTTTTTTTATTGGTTGTTGGGGTTTTTTTTGCCCAGAAACCCGGAAAAGGCCTTATGCTGAGTTGCACACATTGAGAAAACCAGAAATTAGGCCTGAGTTACGGTCTAGATAGCCAGCCAGCTAACTGTAGTGTGCACAGCAGTGTTTCTATTCCTCTTGGGCTGTTTTCATTCTTTGCCATGAACTGCTGAAGAAAAAGAAAAAATAGCCAGTATGTGAGTATGGTAAGTGCTTTAAAAGAGTAAAGGGTAACTTAAGGTAGTTATTTTTTTCCATATCACTTTAAGTTATCTCTTTATGTCACCCTTAGCAATAAGCACCCAATCCTGATCTGTTCATCATAATAACTGCAGAATAAACAAACTCTTACTATTTAGTGCAGGCAAAAAAACATGTTTATTTCTGGCTGGGTAGAGAACAAACTCAAACGGAAAAGTAGAGCAAAAGGAAGTCCAAGGGGTATAGTCTAGCCCATAATACAAAAGTTCTAATATTTAACACTCCAAGGGGCATATTCAGGCTGGTTTTCCTCCCCAATGCACTTCAGGGGGATTATGATAGTGAAAAATCCACCCTCAGGGAAAGTCTTGAGTGAGCAGACTTTTGGGACTTTTCCAGATGAGGCTTCTGTTGTGCATTCACCCTGCCTTATTCACTGATTTTTTCAGAAGGTCCTCATCTTAAATTGCTCCTGTTCTAAAAGCAAGCTGGTATTCTTTAAGTGGAGGCTGTCATTGTCAAAAATTAAAAAGATGATTTTCATTAAAATCCTGGGGGAGGGGGAAGCACAGCCCTGGGAGAGGTGTTGCACCCATGTGCCCCACCCTAGCTACAGGGTGTGCTGTGTGTCTATATGTATGTATGTGTATATACATACCTATACTCCTATATACATATGTATACTCCCTCCTGAAGGAGCACAGAGTGGCAAAATCATTACATATACATGCACACACTGCCCTATCCTTGTGCATATGGGGCACATGTTCAAACCAGTCATTGCTGGTAATATGCTTAACATGTATTGATAATAGAAATGACAGTTTTTCATATGTATGGTTGGAGGGTCAACCACATATTCAAAAAATTGCCTGGTAGTTATAGCTTGTGAACTCACCCATATTTGACCAGGTGTCTTACATAATCAATTTGATACTTGTAGCCACTAATTTAGGGTAACATTGTCTTCTGAGTAAGTCATCTGAGTACCACTGTTCAAGCCATCCTGTGGTAAGTGGTGGAGGTAGAAAAGAGAAAGTTTCTGTATTTATCTGTAATGTTGAATTCACTTACCTTGTCCAAATAAAACCGTGAGAGTACAGCAATGTAGAAGGGATTTTAAAAGCCATTGGGGGAAACATGAACTGCAACATCTTAAAGCAGTCTTTGCTAATTGAATGTGTCTTTCCAGAAAAGTGTACTGTGCTGATTTTCAAGTCACTACAACTTCTGTTGCAGGCCGGTCTTCACTCTTTCCTTTTGAAGATGTCTTCTTAGATGACAGTCATGGTGACCAGTCTTTATCATCGGGTCTCAGCTCTCCAACCCGCTGTCAAAATGGTGAAAGAGTGGAACGCTATTCTAGAAAGGTGTTTGTTGGAGGTCTGCCTCCTGACATTGATGAAGGTACTGTGGAATAATAATGTGTAGTGGTGGTAGGAGGAAGGGATTTATTGTCTTCTAAAAAAAAGCTAACAAATAGGTCTCCCAATTCCAAGATCTAGCCTTTCACTTGCAACATCTGACAACATATGTACAAAAAGAAGGCTTTCATACTCTTTCAAAACTGATTTATTAATCAAATATCATTTTCATATGCAAGCATATGAAAATAGTAAAAAAGTATTGAACACAAACTGGTTAACAAATTGTATGTGTATTAGCCAAATGCGGAAGACAGTTATGCATTTTTAAGATGCCTAGCTTGTCCTAACTCGGACTTAAGGTATATGAGAATACTAAATATTCAAGGAAATGTCAGTATATATCTCTAAGGCCTGGGATAAATTGCTATATAAAACATGCATGATATAATACCCAATTAAAATAATTAAAATATTATTTTATTTTATTCCCAATTGAAAATGCCCTCGACACCAAAATCCAGTCCCCCCAAAAGGCTTAATAGTGCTTGTAGAAATGAAGTTTAGCCACAACTTCCAGAGAGTCTGTGGGAGAAGAGTCTTCTGTCATCTAGAGAGAGACATTGTCAATGGCTGTACTTCTGGAAGAATCTTCTTTTGCAGACTCTCCAGAATTTTAAATGCAATCTATTGTAGATTTTTTCTTCCCTTCTTTCCTTCTCTGCCAGCTATAGCAGAGTTGGCCACTAAGGTGGGGCATATTTTGCCAAGCCAATAGGAAGGCACAATGTTTAGCGTCTGTTTTCAGCTTTGTATCTTCTAACCAGTAGTATATTGGACCGAGTCTTAAATGACTTCTCTTTGAGAGAGTAAATCTGTGTTTGAGTGTATCCTACAAAAAGATTTCCTACAAATAAAAACTAGATGTGCAAGGAATTGTTTTCTTTGGAGGAGCACTCAATAACATGAGTTTCTTCTTGCAGTCTAAAGTGTAGGTTTTTAGGTTGTATACCTCTTAGAGATTTTTTTAAAAATATTAGGCAGTTTATAAATGCTTTTAAATAACTAATTATAAATATTAGCACCATCTGTGTACATGGCATTTTTCAAATAATCAGAAGATGGGCTTATAATCTAGAAAAAAGATGCAAAGGAGAGAAGGGGGAAGCGGAGGCAGAGGTAGAGAGAAGCATTATTTCAGTTACATGTAACAAGACTTACTTACAACCTAGAATGAGGCTTTAGCAGTTTAGGGTGTAATCCTATAGACACATACTTGGGAGTAAGTTTCATTGGGCTTATTTCTTGGTAGAAGTATAGTGGCGAGAAAAAGTTTGTGAATCCCTTCAGGATTGTCACATTTCCTACCTAAAATGTTACTAGATCTTAATCTAACCCCATAATCCTAAATAAAGAACAGTGGATAATATGATTAAACAAATGACCCAAACATGATGCGTTTTCTACATTTATGCATCCACAACTGATTCACTAGTCGATATCCATGTGTGAAAGAGTATGTGAACCTTTAGATTCAGTACCTGGTGCCCCCCCCCTTGAGCAGCAGTGACTTCAAGTAAGCATTTTTTGTAACGGTTGGTCAATCTCTCACATTGGTTTTGAGGACTTTTGGCCCATTCCTCCTTACAGAACTGTTCCAACTCACTGACATTTGAGGACCTCTTTGCATGAACAGCTCGCTTCAGGTCCTGCCATAACAGTTCGATGAGGTTTAGGTCCAGACATTGACTAGGCCATTCTAAAACATGGAATTTCTTCTTCTGCAACCATTCTTTGGTAGATCTGCTTGTATGTTTAGGATTGTTACCTTGTTGCATTACCCACTTTCAGTTTAGCTTCAGCTCTCGAATGGATGGCCTGATATTGTCCTCTAGAATCTTCTGATACATTGCAGAATTCATGGTTGTGTCAATGATGTCGAGCTGTCCAGATCCTGAGGCAGCACAACAGGTTCAAACCATCACATTCCCACCACCGTACATAACGGTTGGGATGAGGTTCTTCTGTTCAAACTCAGTGGGTTTTTTTAACCAAACATAACATTTCTCATTGAGGTGAAAAAGTTCTACCTTTGACTTGTCTGTCTAGAGAATATTGTTCCAGAAGCCTTGAGGATCATCTGTGTGATCTTTAGTGAACTACAGACAGGCAGTAGTAGTTTCCTCCTGGCTATCCTTCCATGAACACCATTCTTGTTCAGTCTTTTCCTGATCGTTGTAATTCAATAATATGAGAGCATCAGCCAGGGGTCTGACTACTTTTTCAAGGCACTGTATAAACAATTCTGATTTCATTACAGATGACCACTCTTAGATAGAGTGACTGTAGTCTTGAACCTTCTCCATTTGTAGACTATGTGTCTGACAGTGAATTGATGGAGCCTCAAATCCTTAGAAATTGCTTTGTGACCTTTTCTTGACTGAAGAGCAGCAATAACTGCTTTTCTGAGGTCCTTAGAGATGTCTTTTGATTGTGGCATGACGTGTTTACACACAACGGTATGGTGAAGACAAAGCTCATAGTTTCTGATCCTTTTATAGGGTGAGGCCTCCCAAACTTGCCCCACAGATCTACCTAATTACTTAAGCTCCTAATTATTCGCTTTAATTGAGCTGATGCAACCAGGGGTTCACTCACCTTTGCATCTACCCTGATTCATATGTACTCATTGTTTGCCTAATTTACACATTGTTTTATTTCACAAGACATGGAATTAGTTAAGATAAATCCTACTGGATATTTAGAAAAGGACTGGTTTTGGTTCATGAAGGCTATCATGGTAAAACTATGGAATTTCTGTAATTATTGTTAGGGTTCATAAACTTTTTCTCGCCATTGTATGTAGGATTGCACCGTTAATATAATTGCATACATGAAAAAGAGTGCCTAGGTTTTGATAGCATGACTTAGTAGTAGCTGTACATAACATACAATTCTAGATAATATAACCCAAATTCCTCTCTTGTAGCAAAATATCACAGGAGAAAGAAATCTGGATTAAATGAACTTGAACTGACAGGACAAATACATTTTTAAGATCATGCTGTTTCTTCATGAGATATGGAATGTGGAATATTTGATATTTGACTCCTAATGTCAGTCCCAACAGAAGATAAAAATATAAAATTAACATTTAACATTTGGAGCCATACGGGTTTATATAGGAACATAGAGACTTCCCAAGGCAGATTAGAAAAGCACCAGAACCTTAGGTGTATATAGACCTACAGAGTAACACGGATTATATGTGACTAATATATGGGAATTGTTCATTGGATTCAACTTGGTCAGTTGGACATCAGTATTGTGTTCTATCCCAACCTCAGTGGTTCACACTGGTACCATTTTCTTTTCCATCACTTTTTTTAAAGAGAAAAGAGATAGTAGAAGACCCATAGGAAGAGAGGAAGAAATATGGAAATGGTTTGCACGTAACACTAAACCAAAGTTTAGCACTATGAGGATGAGCTGCAGTAAGCTTCAAATTCATGGGTTCTCCCTCCAGAATTTGTGAGGTAAAAGCTTCTGCTTTAGATTAATCACAGTTTAGCAAGTTGCCAAAAACCCTAACCTGTAATGGTTAATTGAAATGATCCAACTCCATAAACTATTGTTTTTAAGTTGGCTTGTTTCTACTATATGTAGTTGATATTAATCATGGTTTCTCCAAGTTTGGATGACATGGCAAACTATGCTTAATGTAAAATGGAAACAAATTTTCCAAACTCATCCTCACAGCCTTGCAAGAGAAAGAAGCACATACAGTTGAGGCTCCTTTTTTGTTATGCTAAACTATGGTTGGATTATGGTCTTCAGCATCCAGAGTAAAAATAAATAAGGTAGATTTTCATGTTACATGTTGTGGTTAAAGGTTGATCCCAAATCTAGAAAGACTGAGCAAATACTGACATTACATTTTTAAAGTATCAAGGAACAATGTTTTGTTTTGCCATTTTCCTTTACTTTCTAACTGTCTTTACAACTTTATTTTTATATATAGATGAAATCACTGCCAGCTTTCGTAGGTTTGGACCTCTTGTTGTAGACTGGCCTCACAAAGCTGAAAGCAAGTCATATTTTCCACCCAAAGGTAACTGGTTTAATGTAAGCCTCCAGGTGTATGAAAATGCTGCCTTCTGTGTGTGAACAAATGTATTTTTAAGTATACGTTTTCAAATGCTTGAAATATTTTTCAGTGAAGGTGCTTCTGATGGTTTAGAATGTGATGAGCACCACAAAAAGACTGTTCTTTTCACATTATATTTTTTGGAAATGAATTTAGAATCTCCACACGTGAGTTATTGTATGTAAATTCTTTTTTTTTCTTCTCTTGCCCTAAGGAGGTGTGTGGTTGTTGGCTTAATCTTTTTGTTTTTTTAAACTTCTGTAATCTCCCTTGAACATGCCATTGTAGTGAAATGCTAGATGCAATATCACTGTGTTTGCTAGCGTTTAGGACATGAATTTATCATCATTTACATAAGTGTGCTGCTGCTGCATCTGGGTTGTTCAAATGAGCCAAAATTGAGTAATGCTAGTCTAAGCTGCACTTCATAGTCACAGGCATGGTGTATAGAACAGTAGCAGCTGTTGTGGTGCTCTGCCGATCTTGCCTGAATTACAGTTTCCATCATCCCCGACAATTGGCCATGCTGTCTGGGGCTGTGGGAGTTGTAATCCAATAACAACTGGAGGGCACCACATTAGCTACCCTGGTATAGAAACATTTACAAGTTGCAAAGATGTTCAGGAAAAGTTAATTGACATCATTCCTGCTAGAAAAAAGCCTGTGACTTCAGTAGGTCATATTTTGTGCCGTGAGCATGCATTTTCCTCTTCTCTAGTTGGTTTAACTAAGTTGATTAATGGCAAGTGCAGCATCTCTAGAAGTAATGTTTTTGAGAGCACACTGAGTAATAAGATTCACAATTTCATTTTAAATAATTGGATAGATTGCCAGAAGACCAACTACTTTTTAATCGTTGATATTAAAAACAGCTCTATTCATCCAAAATGATTTTTAGCAATGATGTGGCAGTTATACAATATGAACATGTGGCTAAAAAACAAAATGAAAAAGTTAACCTGGCAATTTGAATGCAACCTTTAAAAGATGCCTTTTTCCTACATAGCTTTTTCAGAAGGCTATGATTTTATTTTTATTTTGTTATACAGGCCTAAGGTAAAACGAGTTTCTGCTTTACCAGGTGATTCCTAGTAGTCTCTGGGATTCAGAGTTGCCCTGCAGTTCACAGAAATGATTGCAATTCAGGAGAGACTCTTCCCTGGAGGAACAGTGAATTTATTTTTGCCTCCCCTCCCCCTTCATAGCGTTCTACAGATTTTCCCATCCCTGTGGGGAAGGTTTTCAGGGGCCACAGGGGCCTGAAGGGAGAAAAATTAGCAAAAATCACTTCCATTCTTCCTCCAGCAAGCAGAGTTCTTCCTATTGGAACCCTAGATTAAAGCCAGTGTGTTTGCTCTTGCTTTAGTTTAACAAATACCTCATTATTGCTGAATTACAAATAGTTACTGTTGCAAGCAGTTTAAACTACATTTGAGAAGGATAAATCGGTGCTCTGTCATGCTTATAAAAATGTTCTTGAGTAAGATCTATTTTAGCAGAAGACAAGGGAACAGTCTTTTCCTATTTTTATCATGGTTCTAATGTGGGAAACAGCTTTCAAAGCCCCTACCAGTTGCCCTGAATTGTCTGTCTGAAAGTGCTAAACAACATTGAGTCACAACTGTTCCAGATTATTTATAACTGACTTCTGAGCTGTCAGGGCTTTCAGCAGCATGAATATCTTAAACTCTATTGATCAGGTAAATTTGGGAATAGGTACTTAATTGACCATTGCAGTAGCATTTTCTTTGCGTTCAGAAGGTTTAATGCTGGTGTGCCTTTGCAGGTATTCAATCATATTCTTATGTCTTTGTTATCATGTTTCTAACTCTTTCTGGATTACCCAGCTTGTTGTCAGGATGCTTAAAAAACAACCTTGCCAATGTTTTCTGAGATCAGGTTTTAACATGAGCCATCCTTTTGAGCATTTCATTCTCTTGTGGCTTTAGAATATTTTTAAAAAGTCTCTCTGCCATACAACTGCAGTTGTGCAACACTGTGACTTACACATTCCTTTTCTATAGTGTTTTGAATGTTGTACCAGTTCTTCTATTGTCAAATAATATTGTCACATTCTACCTCACTTATGTGGAGAGCTTTTGTGTTTTGATGGCACAGACACTTGGCAAGTACTGTACAGCTTCTTTTATTGGCTGTAGTATCACAGTGTAAGAAGCTGCACGTGCTAGGTTTCTTCTATTATTGTTATTAATAACATTTATATCCCACCCTTCCTTCTCTTTGCTTGTTTTGAATATCTTGCCTTCCTTTCACTATGGGTAACTAGATGATGATCCACCCTGCTTCCAAGTTGGGTTTACCAGGTACCCCTATATATCAGTTATGAGTTCTGCTGTTGCTTTCCCATGTCACATGTGACAGAGCTGGACAATCAAAATCCCCTGATCTTCCCCAAATGATCTCCTGTCACTCAAATTTTCTATTATTTACTAGTCAAGCCCCATATTGCCAATGCTCAAAGCTTATTGATACGTCCGATATAGTGGCAGCTGGTGGCTCCATGTCAGTGGGTCAATGAATTCTGCTCCAGGTTTTAGTCTCAACTTTCAAGGGTGCTGAAACAGGTAATTGAAAGTTCAGACTAAAACCTGGAGTGGATTCTGTTGCCTCACTGACATGGAGCCACCAGCTGCCATTGCTCTGAAGGGCCCTGACCTTTCAGGAGCACAGTTATCCTACATAAAAACCTCAGAAAGGTCATCAGGTGCTCTCCACCTACAGGATTGTCTCCTTTTTCCTCCTTCCAAGCCTGAATGCCTTGGATGCAATTGTACTGTATCTTGCTGTTCTATAGATTTCACCATAAGATTTCTAAACTGTGGTTGGGCACTATTACTATATGAGATGTTTGATCCCTAAGTCAGTTATGGTATAGGAAATGATCTGTTAAAGTCTTCACTCAAATGTGTAAGTAATTACTGTTACTTTAAAGAATCATCACATATAATTTAAATATCTATATGCTTTATACTAAACTTAATGGGTTGCTCATCAAACAGTAATGCTATGGATGAAATATTCAGTAAAAAAATCCTCAAAATTACAAAAGCCAGCCATCTCCATGCTAATAAATAATGTTAGAGGAATAAGTTTTTGCACACAGCTGACTTCTCAAAATGAAATATGAGGTCCTAAAGAAGAACAAAAGAATGCTATTTCTGATCTCTGAAACATCTAAAAAATGGCTATCACATAGTACTTTACATTCTCTATATGCTAAAATGCTGCACTGTGTGTGCATTGGTGCCATCCACGATAAAATATTTTGCTTCTCTGAAAAACTGAAGTAGCATTTATTTTGAAGATTCTTTGAATGCTTTGTATATTTGTGAGGGTTGCAGCATGTCCAGCACAAATGACAAAGTAATTGTGCGTTATAAAAGGCGTGGCTTAGTTTAGGCAGATGTTCAGATTAAAGTATTTAGTTGCATATTTAACCAAACAATTGAGTAATGTGGCCCATTTTGTGGTTTTGGAGGTCATTCTGAATAGTTTGGTATAAACCTATTAAGTTATGAAATTCCTATTCTGTTTTTTTAAGATTCATACGCCACACTTTTTCCTAGAAGAGACTCAGGATAGCTCACTATAAACACAACAAAAAGCTAATAATATTTAACGTGTATAGTGTGTTCAAAATGCTTTATGTGCATTACTTAGTGGTAATTTGCCTCCCCTCCCCCTTCATTCCTATGAGATAAATTGGTATTTTAATCCCCATATTGTAGATGAGGGAACTGAGCTGGGAGAGGGTAGTTTACCTAAGGCCAGCTAGTGAGCTCATGACAGAGGTGAGATTTGAACCAGGGATGTCCTGATTCACAATTATGTCTCTAAGCTACTATGCTGCATAAAATTACTTTTGAAACTACAATCAGTTGAATTCAATAAGAAGCAGAGAAAAAATGACACCAGCCACTAAAAGTAACTTGCATCAGTTCCTGGTAGAATAAGAACAACGTATAGTCCATCAAGCTTGGTGAGCTCTTTTGGGGAAAGATTTCAACAACTATGACTCCACTACAGAAAATGACCTGCTATGTATCCTTACCAGTCTGACTGACTACATGAAAAGATATGTATAGCAAGGTTTATTATCTTGGAGAACAAGGAGGGCATTTTCTAAGGTACTCAAGCCCAAAAACATTATCTTGAATTGTGCCGGGCAGTAGATTGGGAGCCAGTGGCATTCTTTAGCATCCATGTAATATGTTACGTAAGTAATCCAAGTTAAAATCCAGGCAACCACATTTTGTACCAGCTGTGGCAATCAAGCCATCTTCAAAGGCTGCAGTGCAGTAGTAGAACAGATGTTACCACAACCCCTATTAGGCTTTATTTATTTATTAACATAATTTATAAACCACTTAGTATTTTAAAAATCTCTGAGTGGTGTATAGTATAAAACAAACAATGGCTTGTATCCACTGTAGTGCTAAGTAACTTGTTCCAGTAGTGCAAGGATTTACACTAGGGCAATGGAACTTTCCCCTTGTTCCTCCTGCATGCACCCTAAATCTGTTCTGGGTTTTCCCCAACCCTCCAAAACTGATTTGAGGAGCATGTGGGGGAGGAGGGGGGGAGTTGCATTGCACAGGCATATTATATTGTGCTAGTGGAATGAGTGCATTGGATACCATCCAATATAATTAAAACAGAAATATAATCTAAAACCAATAAAACATTGGCATAAAACATATATAAACAAACAGGAATTCAGGGGATTCAAACACATAAAGCAGAGTCTGATTTTATTGGTCAGGGAAACGCTGACAAAAAGAAGTCTTTAGAAGACAACTGGGAAGCAAACAGTTTGCTTCTATGAAAGTCAATAAGTGGCGATCAATCTGCCATGAATTTAACCCACATTTGTCTTTTTTCCACCTTGTTTCTTGCATAATTTGAAAGTTTAGACATGAACACAGGTTCCCACATTTCTTTCCCAAGATTCCATTGCAGGCAGTAACTTATTACCTGCATATGAAGTCCTATGAAGTTGCTGTGGCCATGTGTGATCATTCCCTATTATTTTGTTGGACTAATCAGTGAGTAAGAAAGAAGAGTAATGGAATAGGGTGCTTTAAGATATTTCCTAATTGTATTGCAGCATAATAAGGGCCATAGGTACAATAGAGATTATTACTGCAGGGTTAACCTGCAAATGAACACTTCAAATGCACATAATAATCCTGTTGTCTTTCTCCCTACTTCAAGTGCCACGTATACAAGTGGCATTGTCTAGATAAAAAAACAAATGGGTTATATGAGGAAGTGGTTCATTGTTTTTTTGTTATATGCCTTCAAGTCAATTATGACTTAATGGTGACCCTGTGAATCGGCAATCTCCAATAGCATCTGTTATAAACCACCCTGTTCAGATCTTGCAAGTTATACAATAAAATTAATGGAAAATTAGTAAAAAGAATTTTGAAGAAGCTTGTGTCCTTCAGTGTGTGTTTGCGTTTATGTGTGTATCTGTTATGTATGAACTTGATCACTGTTTTTGTCTCTTCAGCTTCATACTGCATGTTTGTGTGTCTCTGTGTATGCGTGCACATGGTGTATGAGATGGTAGTGTCTTCTGCCTCCTCTAAATAATTCTAGGATAAACAACTAAAACTATCTTTTAATATGTTAATACTCATCTGATTTCTGTAGCGGTTGGTTGTGTTCCATTCGCAGAAATAGAAATGGGGGGTAGGGGTTGGCTTAGTATCTATTCCGTTTCTGTTGCTTCCTAGTGTCAAAGCTAAGTCATGTTGTGGGTTTAATTTTTATACTGTAGGTAGCAGTAGACCACATACTACTGTAAATAAAACATAGTTCATACTTGCTTCATCAAAATCTAGTTGTTTGCTCATTCATTTGACTTTTACAAATGCCACTTTTAAATTAGGCTGAATATAGCTTCTGGACCTTTTAGTTTCTCTCTGACCTACATTCTGTTGCAAATTGCCATGGACTGTATTAACAGTTTAGTCTGATGCTTTGAAATGTGTGTGATCTTAAGCTTTGTAAAATGGCTCTTCTTTCAAAGGATACAAATTTCATCAAACAGCGCTATCATGAAAATGTGTGCATTAATATTTGTTCATTCGACTTAAAACATTTTATACAGGATTAATTTACCACCAAAATATATTTGGTATATGTATGTTTCTGTCAAGCTATATAAATAATGTAAGCTACTTAAAGTGATGCTGAAAATATAGTATAAATAACCCTTGATATAATGTAAGCTCCTTGTCACTGAGATATCTATTGCTGAAAGTGCAGCTATGCATACATTAATACCATCCCATGAGTTACTAATAATTCCTCTTTTCCATCACTCTGCATTCAATACAATTGCAGTGGAATAGGAAAAAGTTTTAATTTTGAAGCCTTTCAAACAGCATGTAAGAAAATATTGTGGCCTCCCAAGGACAACCAAACCATAACAGCTATTTGTAATGCAGAGTAGATTGATTTAAATCAAGGCAATGGTCCATGATTTAAATCCATGGTCAATGGTCAATTATTTAAATGAAGTTTCCAATTGAAACTTTGTAATTTTCCTAAATAATGGTGCAAATCTGACCGCTAAACCATGTTAACTTACAACTAAATAGAGTTGTTGCAAGATCTGATTGTAAGAATTAATCTCTTAGTCTTGCTGTAATAATTTTGTCTGCTTTCTATAGAGGGAATATATCTGACTATTACGAGCAGCACCCATGAAAGTTTGCAAGGTTGACAGCACAGTCCTATATATGTTTAATTGAATTTAAGCCCTCTTGAGTTCAATGTGGCTTTCTTGAAAGTAAGTATAGGAATATAGGAATCTGCGCACTGCACAATTTTGTCTTCCATTTTTCCCTCCAGCATTGCTCCTTTTTTCACTTGGCCCAGCCCCACCCTCACAAGAAAAGGAGCAAGCAAAATGAAGTGCCCATGACTGATAGGTCAAAAGCAGGGCTGGTTGTTACTGGGCAAACTAGAACATTAAGTGAAGAAGAAATGCCTGTGTTTTGTAATTGGGAGTTTAAACATTCACATTGGAAAAATAATCAAATTGTTTCTTCAGTTAAATAGAAAGCCATCTGTTAATTCGACTTATGCAATGGAACCGACTGCCTAGGGAGGTGGTGGGATCCCCTTCGCTGGATGTCTTCAAGCAGAGGCTGGACAGCTATCTGCGGGAGATGCTCTAGCTGTGGATTTCCTGCTGTGAGCAGGGGGTTGGACTCGATGGCCTACAAGGCCCCTTCCAACTCTGTGATTCTATGATTATCTAGAAGAAGACATTGATTCAGTTTAGAGATTAACTGTAGGGCTAACCCAGCCTTGTAAATAAGTCACTGTAAGTTACTAGCCTGTTGGGGGCTGACAGAGACTGGCATTTCTATGCTGGGTGTAGAGATGGGATGAAGTACTCACCTGTATGGCTGCCAGACCAGGTCTTAAATACAAGGGTGGATATAGTCACGTTAGCCTAATATTAACCTAGTTATTATTTAAGATAAACTTTAGTATTTACATTTTTTTAAAAAAATTAAAAAGTCCCACTTTTTATCTTTGCTTATTCTG
Organism: Rhineura floridana; assembly: GCF_030035675.1. Taxonomy (NCBI): domain Eukaryota; kingdom Metazoa; phylum Chordata; class Lepidosauria; order Squamata; family Rhineuridae; genus Rhineura; species Rhineura floridana. Next base: position 49,459,839 of record NC_084486.1, read on the forward strand.
CTGTAACACTACAAAGTTTAAAGAATTATTCATGTGAGGAATGAGAACATCTCATTTTGACCTAGGAAGCAGTTATTTCATATATTAGCCTATTCTGTACTCAAAATGGCAAACTTTCTATGTGTATTTGTACAGAGGTATTCAATGAATAGCCATGAAAACAGAATCTGAATTTATCAAAAAGCTTTCCCAGGTGTTCCAACAAACTTTTTCAACTGGATGATTAGTGCTCTTGCCTTGGCTAAAAACAATATAGATTTTAGACCTATCTTTACTTGTTTTTATTGTATGATTTTAAATCACCTTGAGACGTATGCGAAAGGCAATTCATAAATTAATAATAAATAATAACACTGATGTAAGAGAAATAGCCAGCAGCAGGGTAGCTTGATTTGACATGGAAAAACAAATAGGTGTGCTAGCAAGTTATTGGCACTCAGGTTCAGTAGCAATCTTTAGGGGCGCAATACACTCACCTCAAACAAGAGATGAAAATTACAACCTCCTGAATTCTTTTCTAACTCATTTTTTAAAAATGCATTGTTTTATTGATCTAGTTTTATATGGGGAGGGAAAAGTTTTGATTGTACTTTATATTTTTTACTGTTAGGGGTTTTGGGCACATTCACATTGAGAGACTGGATATAAATCAATTAAATAGAATTGGAGCTAGGGAAGATTTCCACTGTTACCTTTCCATTGAAGAGCTAACCCTGAGAAACCTGAAGCTGGGGAGGCAAAAGTCATCTTCATGGGGGAGCCCTCTTAGCCCAATCCTAGTTATTTGGGGGGCAACAGAGAAACGTAATTTGAGACTCATTGAAAATGGGTCATTGGACACAAATTTCTCGAATTTTCAATTGAGTATTAAGACAGAATAGATTCTCCTTATCCCTAGCAATAATTCCGGTCTCTCCATGTCTCCTCTGTGATATATTAACTTCTGTTCTTTACAAAGCCCGGAGTTACTTCTGTATTTCTCTTGCAGAGGCACTGCTGTTGCTGCATATATTAGTTTAAAGCTCTAATACAAAGTACAATAGCAATAAAGAGGAATGTCTTTTATGTGACAACTTTCCTGTTTTTTGGTGAAATGTTTATGCACCATTTTCTTGCTGGAGTGAGTCAACGGGTACTGCAGCACATTGCCACTCTGCCTAGAGAAACTGTAGCTTCACTGCCTAATAGGCAATATCTCCTCTGCAGTAGCTAAAGTAAGATTATTCTCTTCTATTTTGCAGTCTCTTTAACATTAATGCCTTTGAAGTTTTTAGAAAGCCAGTCACAGCAATGTCTTAAATGATAGTCTGCAGATTTTTTTTAAAAAGTACCTCTGGATTTTTATTCTTAAATCAGCTTCTTTGACTTCATTTCACCTTTGGATTTTGAAGTGCAATTTTATTAGTGTTCAGAGCAGACAATTATAAAAGTTATAAAATATGCCTGAGTCAGTAGAGTAATGACTGCTTATGCTAACTTTAACTAATTCAAAAAAGAAAAGCCTACATTTCTTAAGGGTTGTATCCAACTAAGTCATATTTGGAGGACACACATTGAAATCAATAAACCTGACTAACTTAACTCTATTGATTCCTGTGGGTTTCCTCTGTGTATGACTTAGTTGGATACAAGTCTTCAGTGTTTTTCTGAAGTTTTTTTAAATAAAGAGAACCTGTGTGCCATCTCAGTATATACCATCTTACAGCAGTGGAATAGGGAGCATCCCCCCATGACATTTTAAGGTTGGAAGTTTTAACAAATGTTCCAAAGTGTCATGGTAAATTTAATATTTCTACACTGAATAGCTATAGTCATGGAATTTAAAGGCATTCGTCACCCTTATGATCAAAAAAGCAGCTGCTTTGAATAGGAAATTGTGTATGTAAAATATTTTTGTACTGTGCCTGTGCAACAGCCAAATTTTGCTGATGTACTCTTATAGTTTAGAAACATTTCCTGAATTTTCTAATTCCCTCTTCCTTTTCCCAGTAGAACAACACATTTTGTCTCGTTACCTTTCTGATATCTGTTTGTGCCAATTCACAATTTTTTTATCTATGGGCGGCAAGATATTTCACAAGCACACTTATAAGAAGGGCTTTTCAGATGTTCACTTACCATAGAATGAATTATGCCCCATCCTAAGCCTTTATTAAACAAAGAAATAATACTTTAGAGGTCAGGTGTAAACAAAACAATTGACTTTTTTTTTGTCTGGAAAGTTTTATAACTTATTTCCACAGCAGCTCTGTGCTTTGAATCCACTGTGTCACCAACACATCTGTCTTATAGAATCCATTCTGTTTTCATTTTAGTAATATGTGTGTATTAAATGTGTGCGTTTTACTGACTTTTCCCGTTTTGTAATTTTGTCCTCTCCCAAGGTTATGCCTTTCTGCTTTTCCAGGAAGAAAGCTCTGTGCAAGCTCTGATAGATGCCTGTTTGGAAGAGGATGGGAAACTTTATCTGTGTGTATCAAGTCCCACTATCAAGGACAAACCAGTAAGTAAACCAACTTAGTTCCTTTTTTTAAAAATCTCTGGAAACCATCTACAGTTGTAAAAAAAATGACTTGTTTTGAGTGTCCTGTTGTTTTTTGGGGGGTGGATTTTATGCTGGCATTTCTCCTTACCATATATTGATTATGCAATATTTCAATAAATGTCACAACAATGTAGTATTCAAGCTGGTGTTTCCTATAATAGTTTAATGCCCTGATCCAACAAACTGCTCCAAACACCAGAGCTGTGAGAGTGCAGAACAGCTTTCTCAAGTGTGTTAATACTCATGTATTTAAGTATCTATGTGCCTTCCTTTCCATGTATTGATTAGCTCTCTCCATTTGGAATGTGGATACTCCAGTGTGCAAGATAATATGTGTACATAAAAGAGCACATGGCTGTTTGGACTGGAATATGAGCCAGTTGTGTATGGGATATTTCAGCTACTGAATAATTCAACTTTTTTGCTTAAGCTTCATTGCTCCAAACATGAGTGGTGAATTCTCTAGAAACGTAGGCAGACTAGCAGTACTTCGTGAATAGTAAAATAAAAGCAAGTTAGTAAGTGGGATTTCGTGGTGAAAGGCAGTGTATAGTTAAAAGATCTGAGCCTTACCTTCTTCTTACTAGCCTCATTCAAATCCTAAGTTATAATATAACATTAGAGAAAGAGCTTTGGACGTCCACCACCACCCCCAGCAATATGGCCACAGGGAAATAACCATAGTTATCTGAACCTGGACAAACTGTGGTTAGTCTTAACTTGTTTTCCTAAATCATAGCTTACTTCAAACTGTGTTTACAATCTTGGTTTGTTTCACATGTGCGGGGTGAGTGGGGGCGAGTCTCACACGTCACATCTGATAGTGGGGCTTCGTTAGGTGACAGCATGGCCTCTGGAAGCTGGATGCTGATTGGCTGGAAAACATTTGAAGTGTCTGGCAGGGATTCCTGCACGGGCATGGATGGCGCAATCAGAGAGTCGCTTCCTAACTGCTTTGGTGTTGGACTTGTAGGAGGGGCAGGGACTGCCTCTGTGGAAGTGCTGGGCATGGAAGTGTGAGAACTGCCAGAACCCTCCCTGCCTGTCTCCCTTCCTCCAGCTTCCCGAGGAACCTCGTCCTCCTCTGACTTCCCTCCCTGATCTAGCTCTCCCTCCGACTGGGGCACAACAGTTAATTGAAAATAGCAGTGAAAGTTCCTGATCTCCTTCTTGTGGCCATGGTGGAGACGACAATGAGACTTCCCCCCCTCACCCCTGCATGCCCCCTAAATCTGTTCTAAGGGTTCCCCCAACCCTCCAGAGCAGATGTGGGTAAGGTATGCAGGGGATGTCTCCTTGTGCTAGCGGTAATCTGTACACTGCTGGGATGAGTTCATAGAACATCACCCAATGGGAGGTGGGAGCGCACAAGCCTGAGCCTTGTACATGTAATGCAAAACTTGGTTTAGCATTGTGTCTGAAGTGAACCAGTTCAGTGTTACATTGTATGTATGCATTTCGGAAATGATTCCAAAATATTCTCAGCAGTCTTTGCTCCATTCATGAATTGAAAAATCCTCCAAGTGGAGCATGCCCATCCGTGGAGCTGCATAGGGGAAGTAAAATATGAACTGGGGATCAATGTTTGAATCCAAGAAGAATCAACTCAGACAATTTATCTCCTTTTACAGTGCAGGGAGGATTGTACGAGCATGGTCTCTGGGGGACTAGACTTTGGTGTGAATGCCCTGACTTGTATGTTGCTTCCCCCACAAAGGTGTGGTGATGGGAGTGCTTTACATGGAGAATTTTTAAACAAACAAAATAAGGGTTGGAATGTTTAAAATGGTGAATTGATTAAAAACTGCATAGATGTGGCAAATCCAGATATTATATACACCTTTCTAAAGTTCACATGGCTTGTAAGGCTTATGAAAATGACTTTTTTGTGGGTTGCTTAGTTCAAAACAGTCCAAAGACTTTGTCCCAAATTCAGCCATCTGGCTCCTTAAATGGACATAGTAAATGCTTTTTATTTGAATAATCCTCTTAGCCAAAGTAATCTCTATCGCTCACCTTTTCTTCAGTTTTCAAAATATGTGAAATGTTTATTAAAAACAGCAAGCTCTGCAGTTTGAATCTTGACTTTCAGATTGTAAATCATACTTCTTGAATTTTCTGTATAACCCAAGGGTGTGATCATATTGAGGGGGATTTTTTATTTTTAGCAGCAGATCACCATACTATATTTTTTAAAGTCCTCTCAGTATCAAAAGGGATTTGTCCTGTGGCATGAGGGGGCACTATTCAAGGAACACACCCCTAAATCTCTTCCACATGTCCAGTTAGGTACACAATTATCTGAATCCTGGCTTGTATTCTATTGTGTACTTGAGTATTAAAAGAGGCAAACAGTAGGAAATAATGTAGATTTACGTGAGAAAATGTTATTACTCCTTACACCTAGGGGCAGTAAATAAAATATTAAATCCATAATTGATATTAAATTCAGAGGCTGTATGTGTGCGACTTAAGGAGCAAATGTAGGGTAGGAGGATAGAGAGGAAACAGAGCTCACCCCTCAACAGAAAACCCTTGCTAACTCCTGTTTCCTGGTTCATCTATAAAAGGTGTCACCAACCCATTGGCTGCGGGCACAATGACACCTGCAAAGGCCTTCAGTGGCAAACCCAGCAGATAGCCCAGAATCTGAGCTTGTACTTTTTTTTTAAAAAAAGAGTAAGTCTCTACCCCTTCTAGAAAGAAAGGTATGGAGCAAAATGTGCAGGTACCCTTGTGAGCAATTTCTGTGAAATGAGCCAGCCTGGCTGCTCCTGGCTGTCAGTGTGATTTAACCAGTCAGCAAAGTCAAGAGTTGTGATTGATAGGTGAGTTGTTTGGGCACCCAGACAGTAGGAATCTCTGGGCTCCTAAAGAGGCGCTGTTTTCCTCTCCCTTTTAGTACTTTTTTCCTGCTTCTGACTTTTTTATCTAGTCTAGTCCTTGAAATCTCCATAGTCTAGTCCTTGATTTTTCCCTAGCAACCAGGATGCATCTTTCCCGTGCCTAGAAATTATTTTCTGCAAATACAATAAGTGTGGGTGAATGTTAAAGAATCCCCCTCCCTGCAGAAGGCAAATATGAAAACTTTCCAAAGAGGCTTAGACATGTCTTCTGCTTTTCAGGAGCTACAGGTCAGGGATTCATTAAGAATTTCCTGTATCGTTAACTTACAGTACAATGATATACATGTCTACTCAGAAGTAAGTCTCTTTGTGTTTAATGAGGCTTACTTCCAGGTAAGTGAGTACAGGATGGCAGCCTAGGCTTTGGTTTAGGTGTGGCATTGGGGACAAATACGGTTCTTGTGCCTTTAGCAACTGTGTGGCAGGCAAAAATTCAATGGGTTAATTGTAGTATGGAAATACAATTATGGGAAAAGCTTCACAATGGCTACTCTCAAATCGTGTGTTATGCCATTTTGTAACTGGTGCGCCCAGCACTCTTTCAATAATTGAAATGTGCCATTTGGTCCAAAAAAGGTTGACAACCCCTGATCTATGAACTGGAGCCTTATTATCCTCCATGTAACTGACTAGCTACTCCCAGCTCACCTCCGCCAATTGGCCCTTACATCTCCGGAGGCTATCCACAAGAAATACGAGGACACTATCAACGCCCTCAAACCATTGGGGACCACAGCAGCCACAGATAGGATCTCTATCGGTCCTAAATCATGGTTTGATAAGGACTGCAAAAGCAAGAAAAGAGAACTATGTGCCCAGATTAGAACCACCAGGCGAAATCATTCCGAAATAGCTATTTCCCGCCTGCTCTTACTAAAAAGGGCATATAAGACGCTGCTCAAAGAGAAAAAACAGGCTTTCTTTGCTAATAACTGGCGGGACCTGGGGTTGGCACTACTCCAAGGAAATGACTCTGAATTCTGGAGGCTAGTCCAGGGGGGGCTTGCCCAGAACTTTTTCATGCCAATCCCCCCCATCCTCCCAGAATCTTGGGTCTCGCACTTTCGTGCCACCTTTGGGAATATGGCTTCGGTATCTCTATTTTTACTGATGACCCGTCCTCCTTCCCGCCTTGGCTCCCCGTTACCAGCGTGGACATAGGGGACCTAATTCTGACCCTCCGTGCTGGCAAAGCCCCGGGGGAGGACATGTTGCCCCCAGAACTATTCCTCTCAGAATTCACCTGGTGGGGCCCAATTTTAGCTATACTCTTTTCACATATAAATGCCACTGGTACCATCCCTCTAGGCTGGCGCACCAGTATAGTGGTGCCTATCTTTAAGAAAGGCGACCCTTCGGATCCACTCAATTATAGACCCATCAGTTTGCTAGATGTGACATCCAAACTGTATGGGCGCTTCCTCTTAAATAAATTGTTAGAGTGGGACACTAAATACTCCATCATTCATGAAGAACAGGCTGGTGTTAGGAAAGGCAGGAGCACAGTAGATCACGCTTTTGTCCTCCACCATCTAATAAAAAAAGACCAAAACGGGGCCGCTTAAGTCCTTGTATGTGGCATTTATAGATTTTACCTCAGCCTTTGATCAAATCGACAGGGACCGGCTGTGGCATAAATTAGGGCAGTCCGGTATTGATAAAAGGCTATTGTGGTTAATTCAATCCCTCCACCAAGACAGTTCCCTGTGGGTTCGCCTTGGTTTGAATGGAACCCTCTCCCGAGAAATCCAAGTCGGGAGAGGAGTTAAACAAGGGTGCATATTGGCTCCTTTCCTGTTCAATTTCTTTATAAATGACATCATTCCCACAATGGCTTCTCCCACTTCCTTCCCCCCATCAGTGGGGAGCAGGAAGATCTCATCATTACTTTATGCCGATGACCTGGTCCTGCTCTCCTTAAATAAAATTGGTCTAAAAAGAATGCTGACCCGTCTGGAAGAATACTGCAAGGCCCAGCGCTTATATGTCAACTACTCTAAAACCAAAATAATGGTTTGTTGGAAATATAACAGGTCAAAATCCATCTGGACCTTAAATGGTCAATCTCTTGAACAGGTAAAAACCTTCAAATACCTAGGTCTATGCTTTAGCGATAAGCTCTCGTGGAGACACCACCTCGAGGTTACCAAATTACTGGGCGCCAGAGTTAGTGGCCAACTAAGAAAGTTTTTCTACACCCGCGGTGGCCAGTTAGTCAACCCAATGCTAAAAATCTTTCTGGCAAAAGTCCTGCCAAAAATCCTATTTGGGTCGGAGCTCTGGGGTCATACAGTTAAATCTAGGCTTGAGGTCTTTCAAAACACATTTATGAGGCAGATCACTGGGCTTCCTCGAGGTGCACCGTCAGCCCATTTAAGAGCAGAACTCGGCCTCCCTTCCCTGGCAGCGAAGATTGATCTGGCCTATTTAAGATACTGGAGAAGGATCTTTATCATGGACGACAGCTCTCTCACAAAGCTTTGTTGGCAAGACCAGCAGCAGGTTGGGGGTTGGGCCCAAAGGTGCCGGGAGTTATTAGAAATTTATGACCTTACCCAAAGGGAACTACTAAGCTTCAATCCCTCTGAGCTTTGCAATTGGATTTTCAACCACGATGCGAACCAAGATAGGGCATCAATTGTGGCAGCCCCTTTCTCACCCTGGTTTCCTCTAATTAAACCCAACCACGCTATGTCATCCTATTTTGATATTCTGACCTGTGCCCCGTTACGAAAAGCCTTCACAGAACTAAGATTTCAAACTATGCCCTCAGCTTATCTCGAGGGCAGATATGCGGGAATCCCGCTAGAGGAGCGCTATTGTGTCTCAGGCTGCAAGGTACCTGAAGATTTAGTCCACTGTGTGCTTCTTTGCCCCTTGTACAAGCACCCCAGGGAAAAATTTTTAGCTGCTTTTATTAGTTCTAGAGGGGGGATACCTTTTGACAATTTGGTGGTTGAGCTTTTAACCGATAATCACAAGCAGGTCACAATTGCCGTGGCTAACTTTGCTCTAGCTGCAAAAAAGTTAAGGGCAAATTATGTGAAAACCGTCCTGGCCACAAACCCGACGTGACCGCATGTTTTATGTTTCATGGTTTTAAAATGTCTATTTTGCCTTCTTTGTTTATTTTGTACTGTGCAATGGCCTATGGCTACATGCAAATAAAGAACTTGACTTGACTCTACTCCCAGCTCACAGTAGGAGGTGCTGACTTCTTCCATATTTGATGGGATTGCTCAGTAATCACTCTTTTGGAAGAAGGTTCTGTATGTCATTGCCCAACTTTATTTTATTTTTATTTCATTTTGTTTATGGAACGCTTCCCCAAAAAACATTCCAAAGTGGTTAAAAACATCACTTCAAATATAGGCTGTGATAAGAATCTCCACTGAAAAGGCTTTTTTTGGAGGGGAAAGTATTCAATTAATGCCAGAACAACAATACAGAAGGCACTTGTCTGATATATAATAGGAGGGAGTTTCAAAGTATAGGTGCTACCATGCTAAAGGCCCCAGTGAGTAGCTGATCTGTTACCTTTTGCATTAGCTGCAGCTTCCAGACCAACGTCAGGGGCAGCCCCATATAGAGCAGATTTCAGTATTCCAAATTTGCTAACTTTCCTGTCTGTGTAATCAACTGGAACTTGAGACAGTTTTTCATGTGTGTTTTTTTACTGTTTTTTTTAATGTAGATTTTATCAAGGGGTCAGAGATAGGGTTGCCAGATGTCCAGTTTTTGCCCAGAGACTCCAGAGTTTTGGGGTCCTCTGTGGGTCTCTGGGTAAGTTGCCTTAGTCTCCAGATTCTCAGCTTTCATTTTGTTTAAAAAAAATTAAGTTTGTAGGTGATCTGGTTCTCCAGATATACACCAAAACATCAGCCACCCCTCCCCTGCAACTTCTGTTAAATGAGCTTGTAGCTGGCTGCTGTAACCCCGCCCTTTCGGGTTTGTAGCCAATAAGTGTTGACCTCCAGGCAGTACCAAGACCACATTGCAAGACCTGAAAACTATTTCTTAAATTGAGTAAATATAGAGCTTTCAGTCTCCTTCTCTCCTGTGTGCAGGAGTCAAACAAGTTTAAATTTTCCTGGGCTGTTGAAGAGGGCAGGGTTTTGAAAACCTTCCCAGTATGAAGCTTTAATCAAATACTCACTTTTCTGGGAGTAAAGCTGCAGTGCTAATCCCACATACCCAGAGTAAACCCCATTGAATTCAATAGGACTTACTTTTGAGTAGACATGGTTAGGATTGTGCTGTAAATTAATGGGAATTTGAGTGAACATAGCAAAGAATTGTCTTTGTGTTATAAATCTGTCTCTCCCTCTCCAACCCTATTTTTGAAGCAATTAGGCAGGGTTTACATAGGTATCGCTGCTTTTTTTATGTAGGAAACTCATACTGATTTTTTTTTAATGTTTTGCAATGACCAACTGGTTTTGACAATAAACTACTATACGGGGTGTATGTATTTTTGCATTTCCAGTGTGTGTGTATATATGGAGTCTTCCCAACAACCCTATGAGGTAGGGTTGGTGATTGGAAACCAAGGCAGCTCACAACAAGAAATGAATTTGTTTAAAATCCAATAGCCATAAAAACAAGTATAAACAGTTGCAAAACAGCTTAAAATGGCATGATTCTGAATTTTGGGATAGGTGAGTGAAGTTTCTTATCACTTGAGGTTGCACTTCTGTGCATGCTTCCCTATTTGAGTAAGCCCCATTGAATACATTGGGACTTGCTTCTGAGTAAACAAACACAGGATTGCACTACAAATACCTTTACAGGTTGTGTAAATAATAAACATCTTTGACAGTCATGCTTATATAAATATTGTTTCATTTAAAGCATATGACTTCCCCTATACTTGGTATAGTGTATATGTTGGTGCTTGCGATGATGCTGCCAGCAAAATGTCCTCTTGACCCTTGCCCTTCTTGGCATATTAAAGCTTGCTGAAGGGGTTTGGCTGATTGGATCCAGGGTGTGGTCAATGCATTGTTACGGGAGGGAGTGGTTCCAGCCGCCCTGAAAAAGCCCACCCTGGACCCATTGGTTTGGTACAATTACGGACCTTCGCAAATACCCCCTTTTTAGGGAAGGTGACTGAGAGGGTTGTGGTGCAGCAATTGCAAGTACTCTTGGATGAAACAGATTATCTTGATCTATTTGTGTCTGGGTTCAGGCCTGGTCATGGGAATGAATCGGCCTTGGCTGCCCTGATGGATGACCTTTATTGGGAGAAGGACAGGGGGGGGTGCGATCCTGTGACTCTTACTTGATCTCTCAGTGGCTTTTGATACCACTGACTATGGTATCCTTCTGGGCCGACTTGGTGAGATGGGTATCAGAGGCACATGTTACCAAATTCTTCCAAGCTACACAGCAAGTGGATTTGACTGTGAAAGACCAACCCAAATTGTGTTTGCATTCTGACAAATTTGTAGGGCAGTCCAATATCTCAGAGAAGAGGTCAGGTCTCCTGCTCCCCTGGTGCATTCACTAGAGCTGCCCAATTTCCCTGCTTTTTAAAGTTTGATAGAAATATCTGTGGGATATAGGTACGTTCTTAAACTGCAAGGTTTTTTGCCTAATAGTGAATATATTTTAGGGTCTGTTTTTATGATGTTTTAAAGTGTTTTAGTGCTTTTGTTTGCCACCCTGGGCTCCTACTGGGAGGAAGGGTGGGATATAAATAAAAAAATAAATAAAGATATAAAAATACAGTGTTGCATTTAGGAAATCATCACTGTCTTTTCTTTTTCTGTTTGGCCTTCATTTACCTTTAACCTCACTCCCTTACATCCATGGAAGCAACAACAGTGGTTCCATGTGCTCAGCTCAACCCCCTTAAACCCACTGATGATGTATCTTGTTGGTTGCATGACAGTTTCTTGCCCAATAGTGGTACAAGACAATTCACATACTGCGAAGTGTGGCTGCAATTGTTGTTGTTCCCAAGCTGCTGCCTGTGAAGGTAGACCAAAACATGTGTGTTTTCTCTCTGTCAATTATTACTCACTGGAGTTGGGTTGGCTGTCAAAGTGAGTTAATAGCAGCCCACAGGATAGACAGAAAAGGGTAGAGAATGTTCTTACTCTTACTCATTTCTTAAACCTCTTTCTGAAGTGAAGGGTCAAATTTGTAAAGAAGTTTGGAGCAGCCATGCTAAAAGGTAGGGGCAGGGCCTTGCAGGCAGGGCGTTGCCAGCCCTCCTTGGATATGGATATCTTTGCAGAGGATCCCTACTCAAGCTTTACCAACAGCACAATCCAAACCATATCTACTCAGAACTATTGAGATCTATGGGGTTTTGTGTGTTTAGAATTGCAGCCTTCAGGAGCATCCATCTTTACTCTTGAGTGCTCCCATCTAACACCTCCACAACACTAGGCTTCTTTCTTCCTACAATGCCTTCTGGTGACTTAGCCTAGCCTGAGGACACTTAAACCCTTCTTCCCAGAAGCACGTAGGCTAGATTAAATGTTCCATACACAGGCTCCATCTTTTAGCTAAAATGTCTTAATTTCCAATCAGAGAAATGTTTTTGTTTGAATTGTATGCTCCAAGCAACTGTGGTTGATGCTTAATGTATCATGCTTAATGACATCACTCAGGCCTGCCCTGTGACATCTGGGAATTAGGTGCATTCCATCTGGGAATTAGGTGCATGACCTGTTCTGCGAGGGATTGCATTTACCCTGAAATAACAGTTTCGTAGTCTGGGAGTACTCCTGGATTCCAGTTTACTGATAGAGGCTCAAGTGGCTTCTGTGACTAGGAGTGCCCAGCTTAAGCTGATTTGTCAGCTACTGCTGTTCCTGCATTGGGATAGCATAGCCTCAGCTGTTCATGTTCTGTTGCCCTCCCATCTGGTTACTGTAATGCAGTGTAAGTAGGGCTGCCCTTGAAGACAGTCTGGAGGCTGTAGCTAGTGTAGAATATGACTGCTAAGCTGGTAAGTGGTGTAGCCCAATGGGGCCATATGTTACTGGCAGGGCCCGTTCTAAAGGGCAGCCAGTTGGGGCACTGGCCGGAGGGCCCCTGGGGCTACAAAGGCCAGGGGCCCCTCCGCTCCCCTTCTGTGATCCGTGGCAACAGCCACGGATCTCAAGGCAGGATCTTCCACCTGCCCTCCATTCCCTCGCCCCACCTACCTGTCTCCTGCCTTTTAGCATTGCCCTTAATGAAGATGGCAGCTGAGGTTTCCCTAAGGTGCTGAAGCAGAGATGCGCGTGTGTAGCACACACATGTGCCATTAACCAAGATGGTGGTGGAGGCTTCATCCCCTTAGGGAAGCCGTGTCCGCCATCTTGGTTAATGGCAATACTAAAAGACAGGTAGGTGGGGCGAGGGAAATGGTGAGCAGGTGGGAGCTCCTGCCCTGCAATCCGCAGCTGTTGCCGCGGATCGTGGAAGGAGAGTGAAAGGGCCCCTGTAGCTCAAGGGGAAGCGGAGACAGGTAGGTGGGGGGCATGGGCCGGCCCTGGTTACTGGTCCTGAAAGTGTTACACTGGCTGCCAGTGAACTATCAGGCCCAATTCAAGGTGTTAATACTAGCATATGAAGCCCTAAGTAGCTTGGGGCCCAAGTACCTAAAAGAGTGCCTTCCCCAAAATCAACCAACTTGGACCCTACCATAAGCAGGAGAGGCCTTGCTGGTGGTGCTACCACTGTGGGCTGCCTGGTTAGTGTTGACCTGTGGCAGAGTCTTTTCAGTGGTAGTTCTACATTTGTGAAATGTCCTTCTGACTTTCAGGAGGAATGGAAAAAAAATCCTGTTTACCCAGGCATTTGATGGCTGAAAAACACTGTTCCTGCAACCATGAGACTGAGAGAATGGACTATTTTTAGAATGCTTAAAAAAATATTGTTGATGTGTTTGCTACTGTAGGATCCCTCAAGAGGAAGGGTAGGATATAAATTGAATTCATCAACATCATCAAGAGATGGTATGGAGTATGCTGGCTGTTGCCAAAATTTTGGTTGCAAAAATGTGTAACCGTGAGACCCCTACCCTTCAAATTATACAAAGTGACAGATACTGAAATTAACTGAATTTATACTCATTATGGAGGGAAGAAATACAACTGAAGCCTTTTATTGAATTCATGAGGAATACAAGTGAACAGCTTAGTTTTGTTTAGTTTTTGAATGATGCAAATTATTAACATGTGGAGTTTCTTACACCATATTGTTAAAATAATGTGCATACAGTATGTAGTCTTATAGTTTCTTCCTATGTTATAAAGCTCTCTATGTATCTTTATATTTTTGATAGAAAATTGTCATCTTAATTAGCATTCAATCAGAGGTATCATTTGAGAAGAAAAAGTGATGCAGGGGAACAGAGTTTGCTCCATAGCAGAAAAACTATTGCATTATCCTGCAGGTTCATCTGCAAACAGGACCTTTATCCCCTTATGTAGCTTTATGTAGCTGACAAGCTACTTTTGGTCATAAGAACTGAGGAGGTCAGCAGTGATGCTTCTTTCACTTGCCTTAATTCTCAGAGTCTATAAGATTGGACTACAGGGAGATTGCATGGCTTCCTAGAGGCCAAGTCTAAGCATTCTGTGGCATCCCAAACACATAAATGCTAAGCTGTGCACCCTACTGCTTACCAGCTTACTATGCCAGTGATGAACTCCTTAACCTTAATTTTAAGCATTTTTTTTGCTTGCAAGACAAATTAACGTGATTGCTAGGCATGGACTGAGTTGAATGGATACCATGTTGGCCCAAAGAGATGTTTGCTTTACTTGTCAGTTTAGCTGTCACCTGCAACACAACCAATGTTTCTCAGATATTCTCAAATATCTGGAAGTATGAAAAGCTAATAATATATCTGGTGAACATGATGGAGATGTTCCAGCTTACCTTGTACCAGCAAAATGAACAGTCCGGTCTGGTAGGCAGTCATGGTAGTGAGCACCTGGGAGTTGCAGCAGTGGTTAGAGGAATTTTATTTTATTTATTTATAATATTTATACCCTGCCCTACTTCTGTAGAACTCAGGGCGGCTTACAATTAAGAACCATAAACAATTAAGACAGTAATCATACAGATTAAGACGTTTAAAATGACTAAAAATAAAAAAAAATATCAATTTCAATTAAAAGCTCATCTAAATAAAACAGTTCACCTGGGCACGAAAAGACAAAAGCGAAGGGGCCAATCGAACCTCACTGGGGAGGGAGTTCCACAATCTGGGGGCAGCCAGCGAAAAAGCCCTATTCTGTGTTTTCGCAAGAAGAACTTGCGGAAAAGATGGAATAGTGAGTAAGGTCTCACCAGATGATCTTAGAGTCCGGATAGGTTCATAGAATTCCAACTGCTCAGATCCTTGTGCACAGCTGAAAAAGCTGATGTGTGTACTATATTGCTTAACAAGTGCAGTGTATCTGTTCTTATAAAGTGGAACTCTAGAACATCCCATTTTCATTAGTTGGTGTTTATATAAATTAACTTTGGTTATATGGCTAACTATTAGAAAATAGGAGAGGATTAAAAGTTATCCCTTGACTTTTGATGCTGTTCCAGTGGAAGCATAAAATGAAGTTGATCTTTTTGGCTTTTTCAGGTTCAAATTCGACCTTGGAACTTAAGTGATAGTGACTTTGTAATGGATGGCTCTCAACCTTTAGACCCCAGAAAAACTATTTTTGTTGGAGGTGTCCCACGACCCCTCCGAGCTGGTGAGTGAAAATGTTAAAAGGCAGCTAAACGAATAATAACATGTTTGAGGGTTGATGCAATAATGTTTTTTTCATTATATTTTGAATTGGTTAGGATACTTTCTTCAATAAGTGTATTATATTTCTTAGTAGGATTATGTTATAAACTACACATTATAGAGAATTCTGTGAACCACACCCCCTTCTAATATCTGTAGCCAGTCCATGTACTTTCTACCTAATGACTTCACTGTTTAAAAAAAACAAAAAGAGAATACTAGCCTTTACGATGGATGGATCAATGGATGGCTGACAAAACTCTTCAAATGGTTAAAGAGAAAAGGAAAGCAAAAGCAAAAGGAGACAGAAACATGGTTAGAACCCTAAATGCAACAATACAACGACTAGTACATAAGGACAAAAAGAACTATTACAATAGTTATTGTATAGAAATAGAAGAGGACAACAATAAGGGTAGAACAAGAGCCCTATTCCAAAAGATTAGAGAAATTTAAAGAAGGGAAATTTAAACCAAGAGTAGGGATGTTGAATAATCAACAGTGGAACACACTTACTGACTGAGATGAAGTAAAAGGAAGATGGAAGCAATACACTGAAGAACTCTATAAAAGAGATGCCAGGATGACAGATTCATTCATGGAGGAACCGTAAGACGAAGAACCAGAAGTTTTAGAATGCGAGGTGAAAGCTGCTCTTAAAATACTTGGAAGAAACAAATCACAAGGAATAGATGGCATACCAACAGAGCTGCTACATGCTACTGAGACTAAATCTGTCCAAATTTTGACAAACATTTGTCAAGAAATATGGAAAACGAAACAATGGCCCACAGACTGGAAGCGTTCAATATACATCCCAATTCTAAAGAAAGAGAATCCCAGGGAATGCAGTAATTATCGAACTATTGCCTTAATATCCCATGCAAGTAAAGTAATGCTCAAGATTCTACAATAAAGACTCTTACCATATATGGAGCGAGAAATGCCAGATGTCCAAGCTGGATTTAGAAAGGGAAGAGGCACCAGAGATCATATCGCAAACATACGTTGGATAATGGAACGGAGCAAGGAATTTCAGAAGAAAATCACCCTGTCCTTTATAGATTACAGCAAAGCCTTTGATTGTGTAGATCATGAAAAACTGTGGAATGCTTTAAAAATGGGGGTGCCACAGTGTCTGATTATACTGATGCGCAACCTGTACTCTAGATAAGAGCCTACTGTAAGGACAGAATATGGAGAAACCGATTAGTTCTCAGTCGGAAAGGGTGTGAGACAGTGGTGTATTTTATCATCCTACTTTGTATTATCTATACGCAGAACATATACGGAAATCTGGATTAGACCAAGATGAAGGAGGTGTGAAAATTGGAGGGAGAAATATCAATAATTTAAGATATGCAGACGATACCATACTCTCAGCAGAAACCAGTAATGATTTGATACGAATGCAGATGAAAGTTAAAGAGGAAAGCACAAAAGCAGGACTACAGCTGAACGTCAAAAAGACTAAAGTAATGACAACAGAAGATTTATGTAACTTTAACGTTGACAATGAGGACATTGAACTTCTCAAGGATACCTTGGCACAGTCATTAACCAAAAGGGAGACAATAGTCAAGAAATCAGAAGAAGGCTAGGACTAGGGAGGGCAGCTATGAGATAACTAGAAAAGGTCCTCAAATGCAAAGATGTATCACTGAACACTAAAGTCAGGATCATTCAGACCATGGTGTTCCCGATCTCTATGTATGGATGTGAAAGTTGGACAGTGGAAAAAGCGGATTAGAGAAAAATCAACCCATTTGAAATGTGGTGTTGGAGGAGAGCTGTATGGATACCATGGCCTGCGAAAAAGACAAATAAAAGACAAATTAAACCACAACTATCACTAGAAGCTGAAATGGTGAAACTGAGGTTATCATATTTTGGACACGTTATGAGAAGACATGATTCACTAGAAAAGACAATAATGCTGGAAAAAACAGAAGCGAGTAGAAAAAGAGGATGGCGAAACAAGAGATGGATTGATTCCATAAAGAAAGCCACAGAGCTGAACTTACAAGATCTGAACAGGGTGGTTCATGACAGATGCTATTGGAGGTTGCTGATTCAAAGGGTCACCATAAGTCATAATCAGCTTGAAGTTACATAACAAAGCCTTTACGACATCATGTTCTCCAATTCCTGCAGTGATTTTGATTTTTAATTAGGTCAGTGCTAACTCTGTGAATATTTATAATCCACCATCTTTAAATACTATCTCTTTTAATTCAAGCTAATTAAGATTACTTCTGAAATAGCTGCTTTTCACACTGATTTTTCAGTCAGCCTAAAGAATTATCTTAATTAAATGCATCCGTAGGGACCTAGACTCCGATGTTATGACAGACGAATCCATTGAAGTGTCCAGAACACGGTCTTGTCTTTCATTATTGGATGAGTTTCAGTTGGTGCAGCTTGAGGAAGTGGACAAGGTACTTGGATTGGTGTGGGCGACCACATCTGCTCTAGATCCTTGTCCATCTTGGCTAGTGAAGACTAGCAGGACTACTACCACCGGCTGGGCCAAGGAAGTGATAAATGCCTCCTTGAGTGAGGGAGTAGTCCCTAGTAGCCTCAAGGAGGCAGTAGTAAGACCTCTCTTAAAGAAACCTTCCTTAGACCCAGATGACCTGAACAACTATAGACCGGTGGCGAATGTCCCCTTTTTGGGCAAGGTTCTGGAGCGGGTGGTTGCCGGTCAGCTCCAGGTGCTCTTGGATGAGACCGATTATCTGGATCCGTTTCAATCCGGTTTTAGGCCTGGTTTTGGCACTGAAACAGCCTTGGTCGCCCTGTATGATGACCTTTGTCGGGAGAGGGACAGAGGGAGTGTGACTCTGTTGATTCTCCTTGATCTCTCAGCGGCGTTTGATACCATCGACCATGGTATCCTTCTGGGGAGACTCGCGGAGTTGGGAGTTGGAGGCACTGCTTGGCAGTGGTTCCGCTCCTACTTGGCGGATCGTCACCAGAAGGTAGTACTTGGGGAACATTGCTCAACTCCTTGGACTCTCCATTGTGGAGTCCCTCAGGGGTTGGTTTTGTCCCCCATGCTTTTTAACATCTACATGCAGCCTCTGGGTGCCGTCATCAGGAGTTTTGGAGTGCGTTGCCACCAGTACGCTGATGACACGCAGCTCTATTTCTCCTTTTCATCTTCTACAGGTGAGTCTGTGGATGTGCTGAATCACTGCCTGACCGCGATAGTGGACTGGATGAGAGCTAATAAACTGAGACTCAATCCAGACAAGACTGAGACACTGTTGGTGAATGCCTTCCCTGCCCAGATGGTGGATGCTTACCCTGTTCTAGATGGGGTTACACTCCCCTTGAAGGAACAGGTTCGTAGTCTTGGGGTTCTTTTCGATCCTTCCTTGTCTCTGGAGGCGCAAGTGGCCACGGTGGCAAGGAATGCATTCTACCACCTTCGGTTGGTAGCCCAGCTACGCCCCTATCTGGACAGGGATGACCTCGCCTCAGTTGTTCATGCTCTGGTAACTTCTAGGTTGGATTACTGTAATGCGCTGTACGTAGGGCTGCCCTTGAAGACAGTTCGGAAGCTTCAGCTAGTGCAAAACGCAGCAGCCAGACTGCTGACGAGGACCAGCCGGTCAGCGCATATAACACCTGTTCTGGCCCGTTTGCACTGGCTACCTATTTGCTTCCGAGCCAGATTCAAGGTGCTGGTTTTGACCTATAAAGCCTTACACGGCGTGGGACTGCAGTATCTTGTGGAACGCCTCTCCCGCTATGAACCGACCCGGTCACTTCGCTCAGCGTCTAAGGCCCTCCTCCGGGTACCAACCCATCGGGAAGCCCGGAGGACAGTTACTCGATCTAGGGCCTTTTCTGTAGTGGCCCCCGAATTGTGGAATAGCCTCCCCGAAGAAATACGCCTGGCGCCGACGCTTCTATCTTTTCGGCGCCAGGTTAAGACCTGGCTATGCTCCCAGGCATTTTAAAGCGTTTAATGTTACAATTTTAAATCTCTTTGTTTCAGTTTATTTATTGTGATATTTTGTATTTCTGTACTTTTAATCTTTTGTACACCGCCCAGAGAGCTATTCGCTATGGGCGGTTTAAAAATGAAATTAAATAAATAAATAAATATTTCTTGAAAACCCACTTGCATTTTAAGCAGTGAAATAAAAACTGATTTTAAAAGCATAATTAGTTGAGGATCCTTGATAGGTAACTGATCCACTTTTCACGTATTCTGTTTGACTTGGTTGATAATGTTGTTTTCTGTCGGGTTTGGTTAGGGGTTTTTTTTAGAGTTTTTGTTTCTTACATGGTCAACCATTTTCGTTTCCTGTTTTACATTACTTGGGATATAACCAGGCCCGGCTGCAGTATCGGCCCAGGTGGAGCACTGGCTGGTGGCCCAGGAGAGCACAGGGGCCCCTCACTGGCCTCTCACTGGCCCCAGCGGGATGGGATCCATTGCTTGTTGCTGACCCGATTCTGTGCCAGTGGATTGCAAGGCTATTCTGTTGTGTGTTTTTCCCTCACTCTCATCTCTTTTTATCCAGTTTGTGAGAGTGGAGGGAAAATTGAGGGGTTAATACTATAGGGATGAAAAGCTGAGCCTGGAGAGTCTCCTCAACTTGGCTACTGTCTGACTCAGTGCTGTTATTGAGGAGATTGTCTAGGCTAGTTGCGTCCTAATCTCTATAGTACCAACCCCTTAAATGCCTTGAAGCAGAAGGGCGGAAGAAAATGGCAGCAGTTGTGGCAACAACTCCAAGCCAGACTAGATCATGGAGGAGCAAAGGAAGAAGAGGCTGCTTCCTTGCATAGCATGCTCTGCTGCACGGTAAATGGCAGGGTCTTGGTGACAGCAAGCGGCAGGGGCAGCAGCCATGGCAGCAATGGCCCCAACACACTCAAGGCCTGCAGATGGAGATTTGGCACTCCTCTCTCTCTCCCCCCCTCCCCCCTCCCTCCTGTCTGATTCCTCTGGCACCCCAATCGAGTGTGGTTTGAATAGGAAAGCAAGAGGGCTAGGGGTCCAGTGACAACCTTTACCCATGGGCCCCCAGAAACCTGGAGCCGATCCAAGCTATAACTCTATCAACAATTTTTGTTTTTATATATGTAAACTACTCATAAATGAGCATCTGGAAATTGAATGAACATATGGGTCTTTTATGGTTTAATTTTCTTTTACAGTTGAGCTAGCAATGATTATGGATCGTTTGTATGGAGGAGTCTGCTATGCTGGAATTGATACAGACCCAGAGCTGAAATACCCAAAAGGTGCTGGTAGAGTGGCTTTCTCCAATCAGCAGAGCTATATCGCTGCTATTAGTGCACGCTTTGTCCAGCTCCAACATAATGACATTGACAAACGGGTAAGCAAAACATCATGGAATGGATTAACACTGCTGACAAATTGTGCAGGTGTCTTAAACAGGCTGAAACCATTGATCCATCTTACCCAGCACTGTCTCCCTGACTACGTTTGGTTTAGGCTGTGGTCTACCAGGGAACCTTCTTCATGTAATGCATGTCTTCTACAGCAGTGCTACGGGCCCTCCCCATGAGTTTGTCTTTCATCTGTTGACATCAGCTTTAATGGGCAAAATCTAGTGAAAATTGTGTTTTTAAAATGTAAATTCTTTCCAATCTCAGATTGGCTTCAATAACAGTTCACAGAAATCTAAGTTGTGTTTATAAGTAAAGACCAATTTCCTTCCTTTTTTTGTTTTGGAAATTTCCCTTTTACATAATACACTTTTGACTATGACTGTTGGGTAGTGTCTGGAAAATAAACTAAACAGTAGGTGGGCAAAAGTGCCTTGGTTAAATGTGGGAAGGTGGAGGAATAGCAGTCAAATATATGTGAGGTCAAAGCAACAAGTCATTTTCCTTTGAAACTGATTTCCTGCATAGTCTTCATCCCATAGTAAATATTGCTGGTGGTGGTATGATTCTAATGAGAATTCCTGTGAAAACTGCATACTCATTTTTGTATTAGCTTGACCTTATTTACACAGAAGTGTAATCAGTTTTCTGAAATAAAATAGAGAATGCCAAAAAAAATGCAAACATGATAGATACTTATTTTTTCTTTGCTCCCTAGGAGAGAACGCATCCCCTAGTCTTTACTTAGAAAGAAAAAAGAGCCCACATTGATTTTAATGAGAAACATTTAAGCATGTTCCATTGAAAGCTGTGAGACATACATGTACTTAACTTTGGGTAAATCATGTCCTTTCACTGTTATCATTTTTAAATGTGGTAACGAATCTGATAGGGCTTAATCTATAAAACTATTAATTCCTGCAGGATTAGAACTGTCAGTGTTAATCCTGAGTCATGCTGTCACTTTAGCTCAAAAACTGAGCTCAGAATAATTACCTTGACACTGAATCATTCTAGACTTATTTTGGCAATAGTAGCTAATGTTTTGAGAAGAAAAGTGGGGCAGTACAAGAAAGATGCTAATAATAATGACGTTAAAGTTTTAATATGGCAGTTTTATTGGGATTACAGCTCCACATTTAGGTCAGTGGCATAATTTAGTAACTTTGATCCTAGTATAAAGGAGATCGTAAACATTAACTATTGTAATAAGAATGGGCTGTTATTAATATACTATTGTTGGTTCAAAAACAAAAGGATTTAAAAGAGCAGATTTTGAAATTATTAGACTTCTATGCTGACGTATGAAGGGGGAAGGTTCATTGGTAGGTCACATAATGATGCAGACAGAAATTCCTAGGAATGCTGTGAAACATGGCAGACTCACTAGGTCTATGCGAACTGACATTCCCAATGCCTTCCAGTTTCTTCTCCTACCCCCAGTCTTCTTTCCCAGACTTCTCTCTCGTTTGGTGCAATTCACTCCATACACTGTAGGACTGCTGTGGCCAGGAAATGTAAGGGTCAGTTTTTGTAATTTTCCTGGGTAGACTTGCTCTTTCTAAAATTGGAATCGAGCATTTTGATAAAAGAGAACCTCCACCATTGCTGCAAGGCTTGTAGTAAGGGAGAGCTATCTAAGGGCACATTCTTGTAACTCGTTCCTGAGACTATATAATGGTAATCGTGGGTGTCCATTGGGGACGGGACAGCGTCTAGCTTTCATGTTTTTAAGAACGAGTAAGTTTCTAGAATTTGTAGAACCTGAGATACGAGGCAAAATGTACAGGCACTATTCTCACTTTTTGTTGAGTAACTACCCTGCTTCCCCCCTTCAGTGTTTTACTTTGCCTTGTTGTTGTGTAAATTTGTATATTTGTTAGCAGAGAATGACAGAGGTCTGAAATGCGAGTGTGCCAGTGTGTGCATTTACCTAAGAAAGCAGGCTTTTACCCTGCATCAGCATCACTGAGATGGGAGACTTAGTAAAATAAGAAAAGCTACTTTATTTATAGAAATACATAGTAGATAGAAAGGCATACCTAGTTCTAACTAACTAAGTTGGAGGTGCAACGCCCAGGCTTGGGAGTTGCCCCCATGGCTCAGGAGAGAGCGAGCAGAGACAAAGGTGTCTCCTCTCTCTCGGACAGTCAGAGAAGAGAAGAGAGGAAAGGGCGGAAGGAGGAGGGGCAGACAAGCCTCCCCAAGACTTATCAGTCTAATGACAGAAGGAAGTCAGTCAGACATCATGGGCAAAGGCAATCAAGCCTATCCATCTGGAGGACCCGAACTCCATCTCCCCTCTGGAACATAAACAAAAGAACAAAACAGGAGTTGCTCTTGCCCCACCTCCAACATGCTCGTCCCCACTCTGGAAACATTTCTGCCGACACCCATGATGGGTAATGTACAATTGTGGGAGTTTTCACAAATGGCTTTTTAAATCCCTATGACTCTGTGGCATGACAAACTGTGCCAGCCGGAAGTGCCACTTCCATCCAATGGTTAAGGTACAGGTCCCTGATTTTGAAAAGCTAGCCCTCCATGCATTTCAAGTTTTGAAGGTAGAGGGTATTCTGGCATGTTTATGCCCTCTATAGGCTTCTCCTGTATGAGACTAATGCGCAGAATCTTCCTCATTTCTTGAATTACTTTGTTTTTGTTTTCCTTTCTCTAGGTGGAAGTGAAGCCATATGTGCTTGATGATCAGATGTGTGATGAATGCCAGGGCACTCGCTGTGGTGGAAAATTTGCTCCATTTTTCTGTGCCAATGTTACCTGCTTGCAGTATTACTGCGAATACTGTTGGGCCAGCATTCACTCTCGTGCTGGACGAGAGTTCCACAAACCACTCGTGAAGGAAGGAGGAGATCGGCCACGCCATGTTCCGTTTCGTTGGAGCTGAAGCCTGGGCCTAAATCCAGCAGCAAGTACTGGAACTGAAGGGAGAAGAGAGTGCTGCCTCAGGGCTTTAGTGTTCTGGAAATCTGTGCATTCATCCTTGACTTTAATGAAGAGATGGGTCTTTTTATTACGATTACTATTATTATGATTATTATTATTTACAGTCACATTACTGAACTCTGTGTCCAGTATAATACAAGCCTAGCAGAGTGTAACTGTACTGATTTTGCACTTTGATTCACACAAACATCTGCTTGGTACCTTAATTTCTTACACAAAACTTGTTACATTTGACAATTAGACTGCCATTCTCATCAGCCTTCACTGCGTTGGTGTGTATGTGATGAAGACTTTTAAAATTATAATTAATTTTTGTTTTAAAACTGGAGCATGCACTTATTTTCAGAAACTTAGACTTGCCCCTAGCAGATGACTTACCAAAGGTAACACTCACAAGTGGGTAGATGGCAGATGTAGCAAAAACTTAAAATGGATATTCAGCAATCATTAGTTGGGTCATTTAGAATAGGAATAACCCTTAAAAGCCTTTAGTTGCTCTCCATTTTTACTGGTAAGGACGATACCTCATAAGCTGGATCACATTTTCTTCACCCCACCTCTTTTTTTTTTTGCTGAGGGTTTCCTATTTGGTTAGGCCTTGTAGTGTTATGTAAATGTATGCTGCAATAGCTTTTGCTGCTATTAAGATGGTATTACTAATACCACAATACTCTACTCAAGGTAGGGTATCTATCACCTGAAAATATGATTATGTGATTTAAAACCGTGATGGCTGCTGAAAGGAGATCTGTATAACATTCAGAAAGCTTCCAAGGAAGGTCAATAGTTTTGACTGCATGTTTACTTAAATCAGGTTGCTGCATGCAATAATTTTTTTTATATATGTCTAATATAAAAATCTGCCCACAATGCACCAATTAAGAATCTATATAGACTACAAAGTACTTGTAATTTAAAAAATCACACACAAACAGACGCACCACATACAAATTACTGACTGGAGGAAGGCATGCCTCAGTAAATGTAAATGCTTCTGAAATTAGGATCAGCCCATTGCAGTATGGCCTATATTACAACAAATATTTTTTAAGAAACTAGATGTAAAATATCCTTACAACAAATTTCTGAATGATAGATGAAGTACTTTGCGGTGCTCTGTTATATATTGTGCAATTTATTTTATATAGTAAAAGTGATTATGTCTAGTCTGTGATCGAACTTTAACTGTTTAAGCCTCTAATATTTAACATTCACACACTTTTGAAAGTTCAACAGATACAAATACATATGCACAGTCACAAAATTTTGAGCTCTTAATTCCAATCTCGTGAATGCTTGCACCATTTATGCAGCTGCAGCCCTTGCCCAGAAAACCAAAGAGCTCATAACAGCAATGTACACTACCAACTTAACTAGTAGGTTGATAAACTAGGCACATTTTATGGAAGATGGGGAAAAGGTGGTGCTAAAGAAATGTCTGCATACAAACGTTAACTTGCAAGTTGTCTACTCTCTGGGTGTGACACTTAATTTCTTGAACCCTGGATGTATCCTGTGAAGCTTGAATATATTTGAGATCTACTTTATAGTGGTGGACATTTTTTTAGCATTTATTATGGGGCTGCAAGACAAACACAAACACACACTAGTGTGCTAACTATGAGAATGTGTACACTATTCCTCTGGGTTATTTGTTGGTTCCCCTCTCCACACCCCCACCCCTGTTCTTGGAGTCCTGGGGACAATCTGACTGGATATGTACCGCATAGTAGATTTAAATGTTCGGGGGTTTGTGTGTAGTGATGGCCTTGTTAATGTCTAACTTTGTACATTTTTCTTTTACTGTTTAGTTGCAGTTACTGGTTCTGAAAGAAACTTTATGTTTTTTACTGGTTAAAAGAAGTCATTCTTCGTATTCCTTCACAGTTTCTTCTGGGCATATTTGTGATATTGCTTTATCCAGCCCAGGGTTTTCTTTTCTTTTCTTTCATCTATACAAGATTTGTTATGCACTACTTTTTGTATCTAGACAGTTTTCAATAGTTGGCAGATTATTCTTTTGTAAAAGAAAAAGGCATGCTTTCTGACTGACATGATCTTTTGCAATACCTCAATTTTGAAATATAGGAAAGAAAATATTTTCTAAGTAAGTTTATTCAGAAAAATATATATTAATTTAATTCTGCGAGAAAATGATTTAACAGATGGGTAACTTTATTTTTTTCATGCTTATTTGCGTTTTTGAAAATGAAGAAGTTAGAGCTTTATAACTGTAATATTGAAGATCATAGCTAACCTACAGAAGTCTACCTAATTATGTGAAACAATAATATACATTTTTGAAGAAATTTTCTTCTTTCATGTACAAACATACCCTGGAAAGAAAGGAGGAAAAGAGCAAGAAAAAGATGCTGGAAGTTATATAAGTAGTAATTTAAAAAATACAGCAATGAAAGGTGTAAGACAAACTGCATTTGGTGCTGGAAGTTTTGAATAGAAGGTGAAGAATATTTTCCCTTAATTTGTATATTTATAATCAAGCGATTATGCACGACTGACCAGAATTGTGAGAGTTCTTCTGTTTGTATTTTTTTAAAGATACTTTTTTAGTTTATTAAATTATAACATGGTCCCTTTTTGTTTTGTAAATGAATGTGCCCCTAAGTTGTTAATATGTTATTATGAGAGGGTCCTTCAAGAAAAGAAGTTATTTTTTAAAATAAGGTGTTCTGTACTGCAACTTGACTAAGAAGCCCCTGGGTACAACAGGTCCTCTTGCGGCCTTCTCTTGATGCGAGACTTGAACTAGTCGTTTTTTGAAGGCAACTTAACCTCGACTATTTGTTGTTATGTGCAATACTGTTTGTACTGTTTGTATAAAAAAAGAAAAAAGAAAAGAAAAAAGGCATAAATCTTTATTGCAGATTTATTTTCATTGCAAACTTTAGACATTGTGATTCACTAAGATCATTTTTCTACTGTCAGATATGTACCTTTTCTTCATGCTGGTATTTTTTCAATAGTAATGTAGCCTTTGTACTGAGACAAATTTTCATTGTTATTTTTAGAAAGATTTTTTGCTAAGAGAAATTTAAACATTGACATATTTTTCATTTTTATTTCAAATTTTCTTTAAGGAGTGCTTTCTCAACCATTAATATAGTTGTTTCTGGGAGAGACTTTCATATCTGGTCAATGTCATTAATATTATTTTGTATTTTTACTTGGAATAAATTAATTTTTTGATGCTAATTCTTTAAAAGTTTATTTTTTTCATTTTCAGTTATTTTTGAAGCTAAAAAACCTTTGTAATATTGTTACTAAAAGTGTCTAGTTTTTTGAAATGCAAAGCTTTATGTATTAACTTGCTGATGTGGTTTACAATGGTGTGAAAATGGTTGGATATGTAAAAATATTGAAAAACTGTAATGAATAATTGGGCAATAAAATTACAGAATGAAGCAGGAAAATGATGTGATATTTTTGAGAAGCCTTTTTCCTTTATCAGAATGATTTAGGAAGATAATAGGGATGTCACAGTACCAGTTCGCTGTCTAGATTTATACAACACCAATGCTGATAAGCACTATTGCTGTTGTAATTAACTCCAATTTACAGAAATAACAGGGTTACAGCCATGGCTGTTCAACGTAACACTAATTTGCTCCTTCCCCCCATTAGCATAGGCACATTCAGCACTACTGCTGCATAATAGGGCACAAATGCTGAAAATAAATAAACGGATGCTTGTGTAGCAACCGTTAATACTTTATATCTGAGCACTTTTTTCAAGCTTCTTGTATATTTCTCCCATCATGTTAGCCCTTTTTTAATCATAGGTGCAACATCTGTTGCTGCTATCAAAACACTGCTTCACTTTATGTAGTTCATCTCCACTTTTGCCTATCTAATCCTTACCTTTTTGCTGCTATCCTGGCAGAATTTTTGTGCTGAAGCTAGAGATACTATTATCCACCCCTTATGATCCTGCAGACCAAGATGGTGTTACATAAACACAACATACAATGGCCTTCCCTAGACGTGTCAGTTGTCAGTTTTGATCTATTCTTATGCTGGCTTCTAGTTAAGGGAGGCAATTTATTGATCTCTTATAGAAATGTCTAGAGTTGGCCCATTGTGGCCTTTTTGTAAGTAACATATAGGAAAAATCAAATAGTGAGTAAAATTTAGACTCTAATTAGGTACTACTGGATGGGATGTATACAAATTGTGGAAGTAAAATAGAAATCAAGAAGAAATGTCTATATTTCCTGCAAAGTGGTACAAAGTGTGTGCTTAGATTCTGCCTACACACTTGCCTTTTAGGAAGGCAGGGGCTAAAAGAAAATTATATTACAAAATATGCAGTTAGCAAATTAACTTTGCTGATTTCACTATCTTTGTTTTAGAGTAGTACACAAAGTATAGTGCTTTACTGGGGGAAATCCTCAAGTTAATATTTCAGTATTGTGACATCTCTACTTGCAAGATATGAGTGAAAGATTAGTCACAGATTTGTAAAAAAATAAAGTCTTTTGTTAAACCTGGCTTGTATGTAGTTGCTTTTTACACCAGTTTGTATAATGTCCGCTTAACTTTTTTTTAACCTGAAAACTTTTCTTTTCAATCTCTGCTGCTGTAGTGTTTTTGTCTTACCACAGAGTATTTTATATTCATGCTGATGATTTGCTCTATACTCCAAATGGGTAGCAGATCAGGAGCTTGTTATGTCATTCTGCACATTTTAAATTTTCCTAATAATAACATTAGCAACAAATAGATATCCAGGGTGCTAATACGAGATAATAATTTCTGCTATCTTTTTTTTCTGGATGTAATTCTGTTTGGGTATAAAGTACTAGGTATTTGTAATTTTGCTGTCAAAATAATGGACATAACTCTTAGAGTGGTCACAGCTAAAATCTCTGTACTTGTTTTTTCAACTAATTTTAAATGTACCATATATTTTACTACATGTTCTCTTAGACTGGTTTTGCTAGTAACCCTAAAAGGCTTTTACCTTTTTTGGGGGGGGGGGCTTGGACTAATGCTTTGTATAGAACTGCAGTACTGTGACTAAACATGGAGCTCAATGCTGCTATTGCTTACAACTGCTTCAACTTTGTAGTTTGGACAATTTTTTTCTGTAATAACTTATTAAATCTAGTTGTATGAAGTACTGACACTTGTCATCCTTTGCATAATTAAAAGAAAGCTTTGGGGAAAGCACTTTGGGATGCAAGCATGAGATATGAAGAAACCTTCCTCCACCTTTTACCCTCTAACAATGTGCATGTTTATATTTTCTTCATGTTCCCTCGTTTTACTCTGATAGTTCTCTTCAGTTGTCTCTACCTAATACAAAATGTCCATGCTTCACATTAGTTATATTTACATATATATAATAAAGTTATTAATTTGAAAAGTGCAGTACATATAACAGCATTCTCTCACTACCATAATTTTTCAAGTGCAATGTTATTTTGGCTTAATTTAGTGCAAGTTGGCATGAGACAAATTTCTTGACAATAATGTAACAAGGAACAATGTTCTGTTTGCATTTCCTAGGGAACATAATTCTGTTGCTAGGCAGAATTTCTCAAGTTTTTTAATCTAGAAATTTGCTTAATGCTTTCAAACTTTGAGAGCAGAAAGGTGAAATACTAAATTGCCTTTGAAAAAATTGTTACTACAGTTGATGTTTTAGTGGTTAGTAGCTTTTTAAAAATAGTTTATAATAGCAACAAATGTACATATAATCTTAAATCGTAACATTGAGGGGAAAGATGCAAGGTTGTAAATTGGCTTGAAAATTGTTCCAAAACATACTAAACAACAACCATTTCTCAATAATCCTAAGAATTTGAATCCTAAAGTAACTTACTGAAAAGCAAGTCAGTAAAGTGGTATCACAAACTCTTAAGTCATTCTGAGATTGGTAGCTGATGTGATGACACTCCCCCCATCACTTTACAAATTCTAGTTGTAAATAAATCCAGATCTAGTGGCTAGTAGCTAGTAAGGAAGAGGTGAACGAAAGAATATATAGAACAGTTAAGAAGTTGTTGTTTTCCTTGGACAGAGCTTGTAACGTAGCTGATTAATGGATGTACCAAATGAATAAAGAACTCATAGCTTTAGTATTCTTTCAATAACCTTTCCCTCCACTCAACTAACAGTACCAAACAAATTTAGAAAATCAAAGCTATGAAACTTTTGTGTTGTTGATGCAAAGCTGGATCTAAGGAAGAGTCTTATTAATGTCAGCCATTTCAAGGTTGCTTTATTGTTATGTATCTTGGGTAGAGGACAACAGTTAACTACACATAATAATCCTCAATGTGAAAAATGGTTTCGCATGATGGGATCCTCATATCAACTGTAATGGGGTCATCACTGCTTACCATCTATATCTCAGGCATCATGTGGCAAGCCTCTGCTTCAGCACCAGCTGCCAGTAATTATGGCACTGACATTGAGACTTTCTATGATGCTTTGGATCCATGTGGTAAATGTGCCTACATGCTATGAATTGTCACATGAACACAGTGCAAAGCATATGGTGTTTTCACATGAGGTGTAGGGTAGGATTGCTATATTCCACTTCTACAAATCTGGGCAGACTAATTTGCAAGTTAAGCATATTAAAGGTTGCATAGTCCAGTTTTGTTTTTGTGCCTAGTAATTACCACCAAAAACTGAGGGAGGATGTGAGGATTTTTTTTTAAAAAAACCCTTACATTTTCAGCCTTAAATGCCTAGACTCTTCTTTCCAACACTATGGAATATTTATTAAGAGGATTTATATCCTGCCCTTCCACTGTTAAAAACAGAGCTCAGAGAAGCTTACAAACACAATAAACAATAAAAACAATCAATGTAAAAACATAACACAAAACAGAAACAGACATAAAACAAGTCAATTCAGCAGTATAAAAATCTAGCATAAAACAAAAAGCCAGCAAAGCATCAATTAAAAGCAATATTGTGACTAAGAGATTGCTTGTACCAACAATTCAGAAATGTGAAATGAACACACCACTACAAGTTGTAATGCAGATAGAAATCAAGATTTCAATATTATCCGTTCAGTCATCTTACCTAAAGAGAGTAGTGTCTAAGCATGTGAGAAGTTTATTTAGTATACTGATTCTCACCAGATCAGGGAGAGGGGAAACACAGCCTTGTATGATAAAGGCTGGAACCTAATGGAGACTTGAGTGCTGGCACCTCTTTAAAAAAAATGCAGTGAATTCTATAGAACTGGCAAGCTGTGGTAACATTAGACAGGGCAGCAGTTCCATTCCTATTGGTCTTAAGGGGGGGGAGGATAAATCTCCCACTGTATTGAATATATATATGTAATCTCTCTGTGTGTGTATGTATATACACACATCTATCCATCCTTGAGGAGGAAATGAAGTAGGGTGATCTTTGATGGGGAGATGCCTGCCAGTCATTTTGAAGAAGGATATATTTTCCGTTCACACTAGCTGGCATTCCTCTGGAAAGGATGTTTACTCCCTCCACAGTATCGCTATTGTTAATGGAGAAGGGGATTTTTTTTGTCAGTTTCATTGTTTCTTGTCAATTGCACACCTCTCCCTGCTGAAGTGGGAGAGGGTCGGGTGCAATTGACACAAAACCGATTAGAGGGGGGAGTGAGTGAAGTAGGCAAACAATTCCGATGCGGGAGGACAGAGCGAGGCAGAAGTGGCTGGTTAAGCCACTTTTCACATTATCAGCAAATTGGATTGATAGGGATTTGCCTGCAGCATCATGTTAGCCATGCGAATTAAGCAGGGATGCAAGTAGCACCAATCTCACAGTATGTCACCATGTGAATGAGCCCATAGTTCTCTTTTGAATGTGTATTACCACTCTTAGGCTGAATGAATGTGTGCGATGTTCACATAATATCTCATAAATTACCTTCTTACAATGAGTTCAGAATTCTGTTTTCAGCTACGGCCAGCAAGATGCCTCTGGGGAACTGGTGCAAAACAAACATGATGGTGGTACTCATGCCCCATTGCTTGTAATTGGAAGTCATTTTCTTAACATGGAGGTTTGATTTACCTCTTGCGGCTAATTGAATGTCTCAATCCTTTTTCGAATCAGCAAAACAGGTCAACCTCAATTATATGCTAAAAAGGAATATAAATTAATTACCTAATGCGTTTCAAGAAACATCTTCATTGAGGCAATAATGGAAAGTTGTCTTATTGAAAGGTGTTTCCTAAGGGCCAAACAATACACGATGCAGAAGATCCATGGCAGACTCTATTGATGTGCTTTTTCTTTATTTCAAAGCACCACCGCTGATCTGATTGGGAATGTAGCATTGGAGTCAGACATACACCCCCCCAACATCTCACAGTGCACCATTTCCCCAGTCAAAATTAGCAGCCTCATATAGCTGCTTTGCAAGTAAAGGAAAAAAAACTGGGAGCATTGATTGTTCATCTGCTACATCCCATGTAGTCTGGCCTTAAAAGTTTTAGTTCATACATCTGAGTCTGCTTGAGGCAGCTACTTGAAGTTCACTTCTCTTTCATTGGCATTACCCTCCCTTTCTCTTTTGCGAATTCTTTTTCAAAACCACCTAATTTTGTAACAATGGCCACATCTTGTGGCAGTGAATTCCATTGTTTATGCTGCTTTGTGTAATGCATGATTATCTCATGTTTGCCTTGAACCTACTTTCAACAGACTTCCTTAGATGACCCCACGTTCTAATAATAGACAAAATTCTTCATTGCTTAAAATTTTATAAATTAATAAAGTTCAGCTCTATAGTCTTTCCTTATAGAGAAGCTATGCTAACCCTCAGAGTCTAGTTGTCTGGGGTTTTGGAGTTTTAGACTCCTTACCTTTTTAGGATCAGGGTACCAGCAGGGTTCCAATGTCTCCAGCATCCTATGAGCCAATCAGCATGAAAGGAGAGTGTGTTAGCCACTGAGAAGTCTTCTCACTTCCTTATCCTTTCCTGCTTATTGGAGCCAATTAGAGAGAAAGGAGAAGAGTCAGACACTGAGAAGACTCTTTTCAGTAGTTAACCCCCTGCTTTCATGTTTATTAGCTCCTAGGGATGTTTATGGTTGTGGGAGAAGGCACAAGGATTGCATTCTGAATCCAGTAGCAATAAGGGGAGCATGGCTGTGACTATCATGAAAGAACCCTGCACTTCTGAATTTGCCACTACACTACTACTAACGCTTGATCATTGTAGTTGACAGTTGCCCATTTCTGTGCATTTTCCAGCTCTAAAATACCCTTTTTGAGACCGGATGACCAGAACTATGTACTGTATTATAAATCTAGCTGCATTATGTATTTATATAACAACATTATGGACATTTCCCGCTCACTCTCTCCTTTCCAGATGACTCCCAACATAGGCTTTGTTCCCCCCCTCTCCACACATCAACTTCCTCAGCACACTCAGTTGACTTGTTTAGTGAGTCCACTATGACCTCAAGATCACTGGTCCCAAAGTGGCTCTGGTCACAGCCACTTTCAAATTCAGAGTGTATTTGAAGCTGGGATTTTTGTACTAGTGTGCACCACTTTAAATTCACATTAATCTTGTATGTTATTTTATCATCCCTTCACTGCTTTTGGGGCCATTTACAGTATCCTTTAGGGGTGGGGAACCCGTGGCCCTCCAAATGTTGGACTACAACTCCTATTGCCCCTGACTGTTGGCCATGCTAACTAGGGCTGATGGGACTTTGCATCCATCACCAACAACATCTCAAGGGTCACAGGTTCCCTATCCTGCTTTCAAATTTCACTATCCTAAATAATTTGGTGTAATCCCTAAATAGTACTACATTGTTATTCAGTTCATCCCTAACTCCAGATCGCTTGTTTGTAAGTTAAGTAGAACCTGTCCTGATCTTGGGAATCCCAGTTTGCATTTTCCACTATAATGGAAAGTACATTTCTACCCACTCCCCACAAAAAGGACTACATTATCCCATCACTACTAATTTCATTTTGAAGTCTTTGGTGAGTAATGGCCATCAACTTGGATGGCTTTAAAAAAGGATTAGACAAATGACTACACTCTGCCTCCATAGTTGGAGTCAGTATGCTTCCAAATATACTGGTTGCTGGAAACTGCAGGAGGGGAAATTGCTCTTGTGCTCAGGTCGTTTGCATGCTTCCCATGGGCAACTGGTTGGCCACTGAGAGAAGAGGATGGTGGATTTGATGGGCCATTGGCCTGATCCAGCAGGCTCTTCATATGTTCTTATGGCTGCTGAGGCAGGACTTAATTTTGGAGAAGCCATGCTGATTCTTCTTCCTCAAAGCGTTTCCCGCCAGATTTGTGACAATTGTTGCATTAATATTTTTCTCTAATCCACCTTGGACAGCAGTCAGGCTGACAGGTAAGTAATTGCTCTATCTTTCCTTTGGTCTGCTTCATCCTTGTAAAAAAAGGTGTATGTAGACTACTGCCCAGTCCTCTGATAAGCTGGGTTTTAGTTACATATTGTAATTAAAAGATAAATAAATTCACACTGAAATTAAGAACCCACAGAATACTATCCAGCCCCCATGACTTGTTACTTTTTAAATTTGTCATTTTGTTCTGAAACTTTATTTTTTGTCACCTTCCTCTGACCTAGTGTACCTGAAAACAATCATTCATTTGTGGGAACCTCAATGTTGTGTCTAGTGAATACTGATGCCGGTGTTTATTGGCAATGTTTCCTGCTTTCTTTCTGGGCAGGGATGTAGTCGCCTGAGGAAGCTCTTTACTTGCATAGACACCACTTTGGGCTAATTCATGATATGTTGTGGTATGAGAACCATATCTGTTATGACATAGAAACCATCTTTGCATTGACAGATCCCAGACTGTAATGGTAACAGCTGAAACGATGGGATAGGTTAAGATGGTGTCTACTTCCAACACTGCCTATTTCAAGGACAGGTTTTCCTCATGTATCCTGAAGGGTGTTGTTGAATTCCAACTCCCATCAGCCCAGGCCCCAGCCCACATGGCCAATGATGAACTGGAGTTCAGCAACATCAGAAGGGCCAAAGGTTGCCATCCTGATCTTTGTTTTAGGGGCTGGCATAGAAAGTAACCATGTCCCCCATTCCAATACAGCAGGGGTGGGGAACTTTTGGCACCCCAAATGTTGCTGAATTACAACTCCCATCTGCCCTGGCAAGCATGGCCAGGAATTATGGAAGTTGTAGTTCAGCAACATCTGGAGGGCCACAGCGTCCCCATACCTGATATACAGAAAAGTTCTGCCAGCACAACATAGGACTTAATTAAATACAACTTGGCCCTGCAGGCTAATCTTCAGAGAGATAAGGAAGTTGCAGTCCCAAGTGGAGCAGGTGTTGATGTCTTCCCTTCATTTATCCTGCTTTCCAATTCTGTTTTAGCTGTAGCAGTAATTCTCTCTAGTTTTGCATCACTGCATCTAAAGGAGACTCTTCAGCTCCTGCTGCCTATAAATGTTGATTCTGACATGAATGTTAAAATCAGCTGAGCTGTATTTAGAATAGCCCAAGAACTATAATTGTTGTGAGCCAGGGAGAAGGGAGGTGGTGAGTCAGATGATGAGGATGGGCTGGGAACTGGGGGAGGTGAATGATGGGGTGGACTCACAGGGTGCCCCAACCCCTGTGTCTGACAGCTCAGCTCCCCCCACTCCCGACCTCCCTGCAGAATCACCACCTGGCTCATTGGATGTTCTCCAACTACACATGCCCCTGCTGCCCGCCTCTGAGACACAGCCAGGCACATCAGATGTTTCCTCACCTAGTGCTGCCCAGTTTCCCACACCCAAACTGACTGGTAGAAGCCCTCCTCCATCGGAGGGGGAGCTGGAGATCGAATCACCTTCACTCCGCTCGGAGGCGCTTGAGACAGGAAGTTCAACAACAGTTGGAGTTGAGGTGAGCCTTCATGTGTGAGTGCGATCCAAGCCTACTTAAACTGACTCAGGAGGGGACCCCATTCCTGAGTCAACATCTTAGTGCCGTGTTAGCATGCTCAGTCAGTGTTAGCTTAGAGCCAAAGTTCCTAGCAAGCATAGTTAGGTTAATGAGGCACACTGCTTTTGATGTAGCTATAACTTTAATAAAAAGGGGGGGGGGAACCCACAGATGTGTCTGCTACTGAGTCCTTCAACAATGGGCAAGACAATAATAGCCTCCATGGCAACTTGCCAGAGGGAAGTGGAAGAGCAATCAGTCAGTGTAAATCCTGCTTTGTCAGCAACAGGACAGCAAGTGGCATAAAAGCTTAATAAATGATAATTTTCCAACAGTGGTACAAATTGCCCCACCAGGACACTCTAGTGCTATAAACTAGCAAGCATTTGGGAGTCTTTAGCCTGTATTTCAGAGGGGAGGAAAGACTGAAGGCCAAATTAGGCATGACATTAAATGTCTTGCATTGATTGTGCAGGGTTTTTTTTTAAGAAAGCACATAGCATTAGCTGGGGGAGACACTGTGAATGAGTGGGATTGCATCAGTTGTGCAGGGAGCCTTTCCTTCTCTGCTGTGGTTCTGAAGGAAATTCCTTGTTTTGAAGCTGGTTTTTATTTTAGGGGGAAACCACCCCTTGATACCAAGTTTCTCCTGATGTAAATTCCAAATATAAAAGCTTGTTCTAGTTCTAGCCGATCTGCTGTATGTTGGGAATTGTAGACCCTTTATGTTGATGATGCCTCAGTTACTGTTATGTAATGGATGGCAAATTCTGAAAGAATGGTGACTTTGAAGAACTGCCTGAAAACCAGTTCATCCAGGAAACAGACACAAGCCACTGCTGATCAGTAATCACTTTCACAAAAAGATATGTCAGTTACTCAGTGCTGATTGCTATCTTAAAAAGGCCGTTTATGATTTCATAGAATAGTAGTTGGCAGGGGCCTATAAGGCCATTGAGTCCAACCCCTTGCTCAGTGCAGGAATCCAGTTTAAAGTATACCTGACAGCATTTTTTGACAAAAGCTAGATTGGGGCTGCTGTCTTGTAGGTGACTTTTCTGCTTTCAATAATAACGTTAAGAAGTGCAAACAATACGGTAAATAGCGTAAAGCCATTTAGAGATGTAAATAGTTACTGCCACCTCCTGCAAGAGCTTTTAGTGGGACTCTGTGCTGACCAAAAGGTAGGCAAAGATTTAAAAAATTATCTAATTAAAGATTGTCAGTTAATATTGTTCTGGTATAGAAGATGGTAACTTTGTTGCATCAAAGAACATTCAAATTTACTAGGGTAACATCAGGCTGGATATGTCTATATCTCTGTCTGTCTGCCTCCCCCACCTCGCAGTTTTACATACATAGGCAACATCCAAAGAGCTAATCATGTGCACCCATGGACTTTGTAAGCAGCGCATCTATTATGTTACTGGTTCTTAAACTCCCCTCCCCACAAAAAAAACCTGGAAATTTCTGGAGTTGATGGACCACTTAGTAACTTTTTAAAATTTCTGCAAATCAACGTACATGTGTAACTCATCAGGTTGGACATCCACCATCTGGTCAGAAGAACCACCCACTAGCGGCATCTCAGTCTTGTCTGGATTGAGCCTCAGTATCTCAGCCCTTGTCCAGTCCATTGTCGTAGCCAGGCACTGGTTCAGCACATTGACAGCCTCACCTGAAGAAGATGAAAAGGAGAAATAGACCTGCGTGTCATCAGCATACTGATGGCAATGCACTCCAAAGCTCCAGATGACTGTACCCAACCATTTCATGTAAATGTTGAACAGCATAGGGGACAGAACTGACCCCTGCGGAACCCCATACTGGAGAGTCCAAGTTGCCAAGTAATGTTCCCCAAGCACCACCTTCTGGAGCCGACCCGCCAAGTAGGAGCGGAACCACCACCATGCAGTCCCTCCCACTCCCAAGTCAGCCAGTCTTCCTAGAAGGATATCATGGTAAATGGTATTGAAAGCCGCTGAGAGATCAAGGAGAATCAACAGAGTCACACTCCCCCTGTCTCTCTCCCAACAAAGGTCATCATACAGGGTGACCAAGGCTGTTTCTGTGCCAAAACTAGGCCTAAAACCCAACTGAAATGGATCCAGATAATCGGTCTCATCCAAGAGTGTATGGAGCTGGCCTGCCACAACTCGTTCAAGGACCTTGCCCAGGAATGGAACATTTGCCACTGGCTTATAGCTATTAAGATTTTTGGGTCCAGGGAGGGTCTCTTCAGGAGTGGTCTCACTACTGCCTCTTTCAGGCAGCCAGGGACCACCCCCTCACAGAGAGGCATTAATCACTTTCCTGACCCAGCCGCCTGTTCCATCCCTGCTAGCTTTTATTAGCCAAAAGGGCAAGGATCCAGCACAGAAGTGGTTGCATGAACCTGTCCAAGCACCTTGGCAACATCCTCAAGCTGTACCAACCGAAACACATCCAAGAAATTAGGACAAGGCTGTGCTCTGTATACCCCGTTTGATTCACCTGCTATAACACTGGAGTCCTAGCGGATGCTAAATATTTTATCCTGGTAGTGCCTAGCAAATTCATTATAGTGGGCCTCAAATGGTTCTACCATGTCCTTGGGGCCAGCGTGTAATAGCCCCTGGACAATTCTGAAGAGCTCCGCTGGGCGGCAAATTGATGATTTGATAGTGGCAGCAAAATATTGTTTTTTTGCTGCCCTCACTGCCCCTAAATACAGCTTACCAGTGTGTAATTGCATCCACCAGGAGTTCGTCTCCATGTGCACTCAAGCTGTCTCCTATATTGTTTCATCGCTCTCAGCTGTGGGGTATACCATGGAGTCATACACACTCTACACAGGAGAGGGCGGTCAGGAGCAATCATGTCAACCGCCAGGGTCATTTCTGTATTCCACAGTTCAACCAGGGTTTTGACAGAAGCGCCAGCCCTATCAGCTGGAAAACTCCCCAAAGCCCTTTGGAAACCATCTGGATCCATTAGTCTCTGGGGGCGGACCAACTTAATAGGTCCCCCACCCTTACAGAGGGGAAAAGCTGTTGTAAGTCTAAACTTCAGCAAGCAGTGATTTGTCCATGACAGAGGGACTGATGCTAGGCCCCCCACATTCAGATCACCAACTCCATGTCCAGATGCAAAAACCAAGTCTAGAGTATGCCCTGCTACATGTTGGGCCAATGGCATATTGGAACAGTCACATGGTTATCATGGAGACCATGAAATCCTGAACTGCCCCAGATAAGGTGGCCTCGACATGGATGTTGACATCCCCCCAGAACCAACAGTCTGGGGGATCTCAACAGTACACCTGAGACCACCTCTGTCAGCTCAGCTAGGGAGTCTGTTGGGCAGCGGGGTGGGCGGTACACCAACAGAATCCCCAGTCTGTCCTGCTGACCCAGCATAAGGTGCAAACACTCCAGACCAGTAGTCACATGGACAGGGTGCTTGCAGAGGGAGATGGAGCTCCTATAGACCATAGCAACCCCCCTCCCTGACCTTCAGGTCTACCCTGATGCTGAACCAGTTACCCTGGTGGGCACAGCTGGGAAAGACTGAGTACTCCCTGCTCACCCACCCAGGTCTCGGTTATACATGCCAGATAACTGTCTGGGCCTTGTTCCCCTTACCTGGCAAGTCCTCCTCACAACTCCATATCTACCTCTACCCGTCACTACACTAATTGGGGCCCCCTCAAGTCTCCCCGCTTGGCTCTGAGTCCTCTCTCCCAGGCACATAACTCAAGACCCGTAAAAAGCCAGGCAATCTGCAAAGCAGGAGCCAACTCAGCCAGCCAGGTTATGTATCTCCTCCAGGGATGATATCAGCAACAGGTGGCTGAGTACCTGGGGGGCTGGTCCTGCAAGATGTGACACCTGCAGAGCAGAAGTCCAACAAGGAGAGGGTGGTGGTGGTAGCCAAGCAGCAGCAGCAACAGCAAGCAAGCAGGCAGGCAGGAGCAGCAAACAGCTCTCCTTCTTCCCTGGGCGATGGTGGTGCCCTTCCTCCTGCAGTCACTGGGTCTCCAAGCTGGCATTACTGCAGCTTCTCTGGACAGGACAGGGCAATTATGAGGTTGGGACTGTTTGGGTGCACCAGCAGAGCCAATATAGCATTCCTGCTAGTGTACTGGTGCAGCCCTGACCTCAACCCATCCCCATCTCATCCAAGTAAGCTGCAGTGATGCCGCTGCTGGGAGGTTGGCTTTACCTCACCACATTGGTTGCTGCTGTAACTCATATTTTAATTAACAGAAAATGTCTTCAGCACCAGCATCATAATCCAAAACAGTGCTGTACCATTAGCATCACAGACCTTAGGGCTGGACCTGGTCAGCCTGTTCAATAATCTGGTCCTGGTCAAAGCAGCCTTGGTTTCCACCATGAAGAAATAAATGAGTGCAAGGTCCATTACAGATATTCTTAGCAATCTTCTTGCAGGCCACTGAAACTTATGGCCCACCAGTAGTTTAAGAATCTCTGCTTTTGAATCTTATTGCATTCAACGGTTGGGTACTGGGTATTCACTCACCTACTGAATCAACTCACTCTGCAGCTTAGGTGGGTAGCATTCAGGAAACATGAGTGTGACACTCTCTTGGGATTTCAGAACTAGTTTCTTTGGTGGAAGAAGAGTTGTAGGCTCACTTCCACCATATTGAACTTGTACGTAAGTATTCTGAAATTGTACGTTGGCTGTAGAGTTTGGTGATGTGGAGACAACAGAAGCCAGAGGCAAGTTCCTTCTGGAATTCTTACAACATTCAGTCAGTGAAGCAAATTTACAGTGGCTCCAATTCCGAGCTGCCCTTCCGTTCACAGCCAGAATTCCAATCCAACAGAACTACCTGCTGATGGCAGGGGACTTTAACTGATTCTCCCAGCACAATTCCATGTTGCTCCAGAGGGTCCTTCAACCCCCATGAGCAGATTTCCAGACAGCCTGAGGGTAAGGGGTATTGTCAAAAATCCCCCCCCCCATATTCCTTAACTGGCTTTCCACTCAGGGGAAATTAGAATAAAAGTCGATGGCCGATGTTATGCTAAAAACTAATTTGTGTTATGCATCGTGACTGTTAGGATGGGTCATATTTATTTAAATTATGAAATACGATGTTCAGAGCATTGTATATCCAGATTAGGTATATAACCATATTGTCAGTTATTAATTTATTATTAATTTATACATTTATTTACATTTTTATCCCAGCACTCAGCTCATTTGAATGTTCAGGGTGGCTTGCAGCAGTACAGAAAACAGAAAAG
Organism: Rhineura floridana; assembly: GCF_030035675.1. Lineage (NCBI taxonomy): Eukaryota > Metazoa > Chordata > Lepidosauria > Squamata > Rhineuridae > Rhineura > Rhineura floridana. The sequence goes on from NC_084486.1 coordinate 49,500,552, forward strand.
GACCATACATAGAACAGCAGCTAATAAACAAACCCATTTTTAAAGCAGCAGAACCACTAATCCCCAAGTCATCCTTCATCTCTAAAAAAACCTGCTGGAAAAAGAAAAAGATAAGATTATGGCAGAGAAGCCCTGATGAACTTCCCTAGTTAAAGTTTTGCTGGTGCCACCACAAAAGAGGACTTCCACCTTATGCCAGCCCAACCAAGCAGATCAAGCTAGCCCCTCAAGAAGAGCCTTACCTGTCAATCTCATCGTATAAGGTAGCTCTTATGGAAGAAGTTGCTCCCTAAGGAGCCCTCGGGCAGGCAATGAAGAGCTGTAAGCTCTACAATGGCAGCCCTTTCAGTTGTGACAAAAAACTACTGTTGAGCCAATGACCTATTTTCAGAACAGGTGTTATGTCCTCTCCAGATCACTCCTATCCACAGGCTGGCTGTTATTTTTGAACCAACTCAATATTTCTTTTTTTATGCAAATATCATAGAGGTTTTTGTTTGTTTATCTATTTATGTAACTAATTAAATAAATAAATATCATAGAGGTTTTTTGTTCATTAAGTAGCACATAAATCTTGTCAAATGAAATAAATAAAACAATTTTCAAAGGCAGCCCCTCATACAGTGTCACGGAAGTTAAATCTAGTCCTCAGAGGGTTGGCATGTACAGTTGTTTTTGGTAAATAACAGCAAGTTTAGATGACACAGTAATAAACTCTGTGTGTGTATTTATGTATGTACATGTGTATATATTTATTTGTATCACATCTTATGTATAAGACCCAACTCACAAACTTGCATTTTTAAAATGGGGGGGAGGGAATCCCTTAATGAGTATAAGAAGGCTGACTGATCTGCGGCCCTCTAGATATTGTTGGAAACGAGCTCCCATCAGCCCCAGCCAGCTGGTTCAATGATGGGAGTTGTAGTCCAGCAACGTCTGGAGGGCTACATTTTAGCTACCCTCGTCATGGAACATTCCCTGTTATAATGTTATGAACAGCCCCAGGCTTTTAGGGACCTTGGAGGCTGCCTTAAGCCAGGTCAGACTATTTGTCCCTCTAGCTCAGTACTGTCTAGTCTGCCTGGCAGTATCTTCACAGGATCTCAGGCCATGGTCTTTCACAGCACAATGACCTGGTCCTTTGTTAGCTGGAAATGTCAGGGACTGATTGAAACTGGGCTTTTTCTAGATCCACAGCATGTGGTCTATCACTGAGCTATGGTCCCTTAGGTTTGCTTGTAAAAGACAGAGAACACACATGAATCCTGATAGCGTATCTACTTCAAGGGAGGGAATGCAACCTTCCAGTTAATTATCGACCTTTTGGCTAGTGGAGTGGGCCATGGCCTACTCGATTTCCCTTGCAGAGGAACATCTTGCTAGGAAGTGGAACTACTGCCCAGATTCTTGACAGGTGAATGTGGTGAGGCTGTCATGTGCTTTGCACAGCTGCATAACTGACAGTAGGGACAGAGTTCCTGTGTGGGAGGCAGGAACTCCTCCCAGGAGCCACTGGCCCTCTAGAGTGGTGGTTTTCAGCCTTGAATTCTCAGATGTTGGAATGCAACTCCCACCGTCGACAACCATTGGCTAAGCTAGTTGGGGATGATGGAAGTTGTAGTCCAACATGATCTAGAGAGAAGACTCAAGATTGAAGAACACTGTTCTAGAGAGTAAAATGGATGTGGGTACACTAGTCACTCTCCAACACGGCTACCCATGCGTAAGGCTACTGAAATCAATTAGGCTAACCCTGCTTAATTCCGCGTTGGATAGTGGCTGCTGCCTTTTGTCCTTGGCTTTTTGATGCCTGTGCTGCTAGGAAAGGAGACAGCCCTAGTTCTCAGCAGCCACTGACTCCACTGTCAGTTTACTGGGTCTGGCCTGGGGTTCTGAGCTGTTATGGCTATAGCTGAGAAACAGGAGAGAACCCAAGCGTTTGGAATAATCCAAAAACAACTTTAAGGAGAAAGCCTGAAAGGCTAACTTATCCTCCCAAATAGGACAACAAGGACTGAGCATGCTAGATGCCCACAGAATGCTGAGTGTCTGTCGGGAGGATGTGCTGTCCTCACTCCCAAGGCAATTGTGGGCAAAGCAGACATTACAGAAGGGAAATGGAAAACCAGGTGGTAGGGGATTGGAATGGAGTATCCTGAAAGAAGGCATGGCTGGCAGAAATACTGAACCGGAGCACTCCACAAAGCAACATTTTGTTGCCGGTCCCACTTGTAGATTGCACACCACATAAGATTCTGAAGTTAATATTCAGAAGGGGTCATTTCTCCCCAGAATCAGAATCGGACAGTTTATAAAGGTACAGAAAGACTAACCCTCTCGGGAATAGGCCACTTATATTAAATGAGCAAGTTAATCTTATCCAGGACTTGACTTCATTGTATAGCTGGTGCAAGAGATAAGTTCCTTGATACCTGGACAGCCACACTTCAATTCAAATCGATTACATACAATTTAATTGCCTCTGGTTTTGCAGGCCATATCTCTTTTTTCCTCCTTAAAATGGCAGTTGAACGTTGTTAAGCTTTATCCCGGTGGCATCAGCTCATGCATCAACGAATCGGTTTTCTGATCTCAACACTCCGCTGCCAGAAAAGACACCCTGTGTAGCTGCTTCAGATTGCCTCCAGCTGCATTTCCGTGAATTCAAACAGCTTTAGTAAACTTAATTAGCGGCTGAGCTGTTTCAGCACAACTCTCAGCAATAAGCTTCCCTTTTGTCAGTCTCATGCCTATCTAGCACTGCAGCAGAAGACGAACTGAAATGGAAAATCTCTTTAAACTCATCTAAATACCTGCCAGATGAGATGTAAAAATATCCTGATACCTGTGAGGTTAGGAATAGGATGGACCAGCACAATGTCAGTCCCGCAGGCTGACTGGAACATGTGTGTGTGTGTTGCAAAAACCTATAGTTGGCAACTCCTTTTCACACTGGTGTGCCAACATCTAAGGCATACAAAAGCCCATGAAAAGCAGTAGTGGGGCTGTAATCTCAGCCTTCCTCCTTCCCTTGACTTGATGTGTGGTAGAGTTGGCTTTTGTCCATTCATGGCAAGCAGGTAGGCAGGGAACCACTACATGCCTTCCCTCTAGCTAAGAACTTCATCAGGGTGTAAATCACTGGGAGAGAGAAAACTCTGAACTCTGTTTCTGCTGAGCTCAATGAAGAGGAGATCAGGACTGGTCAACCCTCCTTCCCCAATCATTTAGATTGGGCTTTTTGTTTCACTGAAGAAATTATTTTATGTCCAAGAGCCATTGGGCTGGGATGGTGGATGTTTCCTTGTCCAGCCACTAGGAATGGGAAGATCTGTTAATTTCAATTCTCTCCGTTTCTTATTTTTCCAATTTTAAATTGTTTACTACATTTTTGCATTTGCATTTTTTTTAAAAGCATCATAAAAATTCTTCAGCCTTTTATTTCTCCTGATAAACACATTTTTGTATGCAGTTATGACTAATGCACACATTTGTTGCTTGCAATTTTTTGTTATTTTTAATTTTTTTGTAATTTGTGAAGATGTATCACTGAACACTAAAGTCAGGATCATTCAGACCATAGTATTCCCGATCTCTATGTATGGATGTGAAAGTTGGACAGCGAAAAAAAGTGGATAAGAGAAAAATCAGCTCATTTGAAACGTGGTGTTGGAGGAGAGCTTTGCAGATACCATGGACTGCGAAAAAAAATTGTTCTAATTAAACCAGAACTATCATTAGAAGCCAAAATGATGAAACTGAGGTTATCATATATATACATTTATATATATATATATATAATGTATATATATACATTTTTGTAAGCATTGGTTGTTGGAGAACTGCATCAGAAAAAATGGTAAGTGCAGATTTTGCAGGATGGCTGTGTATCGGTTCTCATATTGTTTCAGAAAGTGTGAATTTGATAGTTTCTGCTTATAAATGTGAACTGAATTGAATTTCTCTCCCATCCCTCCCAACCCCCTCCTAAAATCAATCTAGCAGCAGCTGGTCTCTCCATTAGACTTTTGGCTTTTGGCAATTCTATGATATTTTTGGCATCGGAATCTGTAGCTGCCATCCATGGCTTCAGGCATCCCACATCAGGCTTAGTGGAGGAACCACCTTTCTCAGGGCCAAGAGAGGCCTCACTGTTGGCCAATAAACTGGGTGGAAAAAGGTGGATGCATGGGCATACGGCGAGGGTTGTGGGGGAAGAGGCACCCCTCCAACAAACCATAATCCGCAGATCCGCCACTTTTATTTTGTAAAAAAGAGTACATTTCTAGCTTTTGTAGAACTTGAGATACCAGGCAAAATGTGCAATAACTATACTTTTCATTTTTTGTGTCTAAGAAGCTAGCCTGCTCCCCCTCTCAGTGCTTTGCTCCAACCTGGAGAAATTCCTACAGAGTGGCTGTGGTGAGGGGGGGGGGATACAAGATGCCAGGACTGAAATTCAGGTTGGAGGATGAAGCTTGGCTTGGTTCAGATGCAGCTCAGGGAGAGCGGAATACGAGTTCATTTTCCAAACTACCCCATTCTGAAATGGAGTGCTATGAAGAGATATGGTGGGGAAAGGGGGAGGGGAGAGAAGCAGCTGAGCAAACCATAAGGGGAAGGAGGGCAAATCAGGAAACTGGCAAATGGGGGTGTAGAGACACTTGAGAAGAGGCCAAGTTAAAAGAGGTGGTGATGGACAAAAACAGAGAGGAAAAACAAGCCCATTATATCATGTGTGGAAAGAGGAACCGGAGTCAACAGGGAATGGTTTAAAAAGGAAAAGACTTTCAGTCCTAAAAAAGCACTTATTCATGGCTATTGTTATAAAGTACCCCCAAGTTTGAAAATAAAGGAGGTGATCTTCAAAATGATTTGTGTACAGGATGATTTTCTAGGTGTCAAGCTTCTTGTATTTCCCTCCCATCTTGAATCAGAGCACAGGAAGCTGCCTTATACCAAGTCAGACCACTGGCCCACTTGTCCCAGTACTGCATACTCTGGCTGGCAGTGGCTCTCCAAGGTTTCAAATGGGACATTTCTAGCCATACCTGGAAATGCCATGGGTTTGAACTTGGGAGCTTTTGCATGCAAAGCCTGTGTTTTACCACTGAGCAATGACCCTTGCCTGCAAGATCAGGTAAAAGGAAGAGGGGAAAAACACCAGTTTTAGTAGATTGCTGTTGTTTCCCCTTTAATGTTTACTACATTTCACAGAAGAGACATGGCAGTATCTCTAAATAGGCAGCAGCTCATTTTGGTATTGGCTATTGTGTCTGGATTTGTTGCAAGAATCACTGTTGGTTTTACCTTGAGACAGTTGTGGGGCACCTGTGGCCCTTCAGCTATTTTGGACTACAATTTTGTCATCCCTGACCATTGGTCATGCAGGCTGGGGCCAATGGGAGTTGGGAGTTGTGACGCCCTTCCCTGGCTCTCCCTGTCAGGTTCCTACCTGCTCGTGGTTACTGCCTGTCACTAGGCACCACCAGGGACTCCACCAGTCCGGACTGTCCTTTTTTATGGTTTCTCTCCCCGCTCTAGCACAGATCTCAACAGGTCCCCCTGCTAGGCAGCACCACCGGTCATGTCCTATAACCAGTATTCCCAGAGACTCTGCCTGAGTCTCTCTATCAGGTTACCTCTGTGACTGAGTGCTTAAGCTGTCCCACTCCCTTTGTATCAATGCAGATAATTCTGGTTTGCTCTGAATACTTGTGGTGTTATATTCTCCCCTTCACCGCTGCCACCATTTGTTTCCCTTCAGCCTTGGTATTTACCTTACCCTCCCTTCTGGTCTGTGAAAACCCAGCCAAGGATCAGGCCTTTGGTAAACCAAATATATTTATTAAATAACAGAGATAACAAGATTTCTTTATAAAGGCACTTAAGCATATGGTTTCATCTATTCCTGAGGTACTGGTCTTAGTATTAATCTGAACTCCACACTCTCCTCACATCCACCAACTCTCCACCCAATCTCCTCTCAAGTACCCACCAAAACAACCCACTCACGATCACCGTCCACCCCGATTCAACTGTCATCCTTCCATTTATACTCTCAGCCATTCTAAACACTCAGCCAATCATCCAGCATTCTACTGCCCATTCACTCCCCTCTCCTCTTTCATTCCACTTACCATGTATCTCCTATACAAACAGCACTTACCATATTTACACTAATACAGGATCATGTTATGTTACGTTATGTTATGTTATGTTACGTTTTATTTCTAGGCCGCCTTTCGGCCAAATAGGCCCCCAAGGCGGCTTACACACAAATAAAAATACAAATACAAAATGCAAATAAAAACAATACAATTTACAAAAGAAAAAAATCAAACTAACAAAGTCCTAACATCTCTAAAAAAACAGGAGCAGCAAACCAAAAGCATTAATCTTCCTGGTAAAGGCCAGTCCCCAGAAAAATGTCACTAAGAGCAGGGGTGGGGGGCAAAGCAGGTGGAAAAGCATTCCCCTTGGTGGTCCCAGCACAGTCTCATCTCTGCAGCAGCACATCTCAGTCTGCAGCTCTTCCTGATAAGGCCCACGCAGAGGAGTGGGGCAAGGCAGATGGAAATGCTTGCCCCTTGATGGTCCCAGCAGTCTCACCCCAGCAGCAGTACCTCTCAGTCTGCAGCTCCTCCTGATAAGGCCCAGGCAGAGGGGTGGGGCAAGACAGATAGAAATGCTTGCCCCTTGATGGTCCCAGCAATCTCATCCCTGCAGCAGCATGTCTCAGTCTGCAGCTCTTCCCCCCCCTTAAAATAACGGCAGAGTATTATTCCTGTTCCAGGATTCAAATAAACAAATAAAACAAGTCTCTCTGGGGAAAATGTCTTTCTTTGTTCCTCCGTCTGGTCACGTCACTGCAGTCCCAGCCACCTGCCTTGACAGTCCATCGGCCAATACATTGTCCTTGCCTTTTATGAACTGGAAGTCCACTTGATAGTCTTGTAGGGCCCAGGACCACCTCTGCAGCATAGTATTATGGTTTTTCATAGTCTGTAACCATAACAAGGCCCGATGATCCGTTGTTACCGTGAATCTTCGTCCCCACACGTATGGGCGCAACTTATTCAGTCCCCACACGACCGCTAGGCACTCCTTTTGGACCGACGAATAGTTTTTCTCCCTCGGCGTCAGCTTGCGACTCAGATACGCCACTGGATGTCTGGTGCCTTCTCTCTCCTGCAGCAAGACGACTCCCAGCGCAAGGTCTGACGCATCTGTAGCCACGATGAATGGTTGCTCATAGTCTGGTGCTATTAATATGGGTCCTTGGCACAAGGCTTGCTTCAGCAGATCAAAAGCCTTCTGACATTCATCCGTCCATACCACACGCTCAGAACACTTTTTCTTTGTCAATTCATGCAAGGGGGTTGCGATTTCCCCAAAATTTTTCACAAACTTCCTATAAAAACCAGCCACACCTAGAAATGCCCTAACTTGCTTTTTGGTTAAGGGGATAGGCCACGCTTGTATTGCCTCCACCTTGCTCCATAAGGGGGTGATTTTCCCACTCCCCACCTTATGTCCTAAATAGATTACTTCCTTTAGCCCAAACTGGCATTTCTTAGCTTTTATTGTGAGGCCTGCTTTTCTTAATACCTCTAATACTGTGGTCAGGTGTTGGACATGCTCAGGCACCGACTTGCTAAAAATGGCCACGTCATCGATATAGGCCACTGCAAAATCTGACATGCCTCGCAACACAGTTTTGATTAGCCTCTGAAACGAACTTGGTGAGTTCCTTAGTCCCATGGGTAAGGTCACAAACTCATATAACCCATCTGGTGTACTGAAGGCAGTTTTGGCTCTGGATTGCTCATCTAGTTCCATTTGCCAAAATCCTTTACAGAGGTCTAACGTAGAGATAATGGTTGCTGCCCCCAATAACTCTAACATTGCGTCTACCCTGGGCATAGGATACGCATCTGGGACCGTAATTTTATTGATTAGCCAATAATCAATGCAAAATATTGTCGTTCCATCTTTTTTCGGAACCAGGACAATACTTGAGGCCCAGGGACTGATGATTCCCTGATCACTCCTAGTTCCAGCATATCTTTGACCTCCTTTTTGATCTCACTCAAAACTTTCCCATTCACACGGTACGGCATAGATCTGATTGGGGCATGATCTCCAGTATCAATGGAATGTCTGGCTGTACTGGTTCGGCCAGGTTTATTGCTAAAGAGATTCCCATAGTTTTTCAAAACTCTCAGAATCTCTTCTTTTACTTCCTCCTTCACCTCCTCTGACCATTCCAATTGATCTACCCCTCCTTTGTCTTTGCTTTCCTGTACCAAATCTGGAAGTTCAGGCCCACTTCCCTCAGGGAATAAGGTAACTTGCAACACCTTTGCATCCCTGGTATGGTAAGGCTTTAACATATTTACATGAACCACTTTGCTTTTGTTTAATTGGTCTGTGGTGATTACATACGTCACTGTGTCAAGCCTTTCTCTTATGGTATATGGTCCTTCCCAGTTAGCCTGTAATTTGTCATGTTTCCTGGGTATGATGCCATAACCATATCTCCCACCTCATACACACATTCCCTGGCTGTTCTGTCATACCAGTAACTTTGCTTCTCCTGTGCTTGACTCAAATTCTCTTTCACTACTTCCATCATTGATGTTAATTTATTGCGGAATTCCAATACAAAATCTACTACAGATGTTTTGTACTCTCCCAGGGTTCCTTCCCATGAATTTTTTAACAGTTCCAAAGGTCCCCTCACTTTTCTAGTGAACATCAGTTCAAAGGGTGAGAAGCCTGTTGACTCTTGAGGGACTTCTCGGTACGCAAATAAGAAGCATCCCAAACGTTCATCCCAGTCTTGTGGGTGATCTTGAACATAGCTTCTTATCATGCCCTTCAAAACCCCATTGAATCTCTCAGTTAGCCCATTAGTGGCGGGATGGTAAGTAGTGGTCTTTAGATGTTTTAGACCGCAACATTTCCACATACATTGCATCACTTCTCCCATGAATACACTGCCTTGATCCGTCAGCACTTCATGAGGGAAACCCAGCCTCATAAAGATTTTTAATAAAGCCTCTGCCACTACAGGGGCTTCTACAGATCTTAGTGCTTCTGTGTCTGGGTACCTGGTGGCAAAATCCACCACCACCAGTAGATATTTCTTGCCATGCCTTGTGGGTTTGGAAAAAGGGCCCACCAAATCTATTCCCACTCTATAAAAGGGTTGTCCAATTATAGGAAGGGGCTTTAAGGGTGCCTTAGTCTTTACTCCACTTTTTCCCACCTTTTGGCATATACCACAAGATAGACAATGTTGTTTTACATCTTTGGAGATGTTTGACCAATAATAGTGTGCAGCCAATCTCCTCTTGGTCTTTTTTATTCCCAGATGTCCTGCACATGGGACATCGTGGGCTACCTCTAGCAATCTGGTTCTGTATTTGCTAGGTACTATCAATTGCTTCACTGGTTCACATTCATCGTTTCTCTCAGCAGGCATCCACAGTCTATATAAAATCCCATTCTCACACACAACTTGATTCCTCAGTTTGTCAGTGAAAGGAATCTGTTGGGTCAGGGCTTGCTCCTTTACTTGCTTCAAACTGGTATCCTTATTAAGTTCTTCTCTGAAATGCTTTGTCTCTTCCCCAGAGACCATTTGATACAGTTTGTCTCCTTCAGCAGGCCTGCCAAGGGTTGCTATGGTGACCTGAGGCTCGCAAACAGATTCCACCCTGTTTCCTTCAGCCCCTTTTAACATGGCTTCTGTTTCTCTGCCAAGTTGCTGTCTGGTCACCACATATATTTTCCCTTCCCTTCCCTTCCCTCTCCCTTATTTTCCCCATAACATCTCTTCCCAGTATCACTGGTTCTTGTTGTTGGGCATTAATACCTACTTTATATTTGCCCTCTCGGCCTCTCCACTCCATTTTCACTAGGTCCATAGGCAAGCTTTCTGGTCTACCCCTCACTCCTTGAATAGTCACAGTTTCCTGAGGTAATATTACCTCAGATTTTATTAAATCTGGCCTCAGTAACGTCTGAGCGGCACCAGTATCAAGCAATGCCCAATAATTTGCCCCTTGTACACTTACTTCCTCTCTCAGACTTGAATCAAGGTCTGTTACTTCTGTCCAGTTTATCTGGCAGAACTGAACCTTTTTCGTGGTTAGATCTTTTGGTTCTATTTTTACTGCCCTTGCCTGAGCAGGATTACCAATGGGGTTGGCAACCTCACATTGAAAACGTAGGTGCCCCGGTCTACCACATTTATAGCATAATTTCTCCTCTGTTTTAGGGTACACAGATCCACTCTGGGGTGTCCTGTACCCTTCAGATTTTACCGGAGGACTCACTCGCTGTGGCACCACATCCTTTCTGCCACCACTATATGGTCTGGGTTTAAACTCTCTTGATGTTTTCCCCACCCAGCCAGTTCTATTGGAAGCAAAGTGATCCGCCATCTCTGCGGCCTCCTGCACCAATGTAGGGGAACGGTCTTTGACCAGGAGCCTTATTTCTGGTGGTAACTGATGGAATAATTGATCCAGTATCATGAGGCTTTTCACCTCTTCCACTGACTGAGCTTTGGCACTACTCATCCACTTTCCTAATATATCCATCAGCTTTGCTCCCAGTTCAACAAAAGACCTCCCTGCTTGGATCTGACAGTTTCGGAATAACTTTCTAAAATAGTCAGGTCCCAGTCTGAATCTTTTGTAGACTGCCTCTTTAAACTCAGCATAGGTGACGGGACTGTCTGAGGGGAAATATTGGTATACCTCTGCCAATTCCCCTTTGATCAGGTTTGATAAATACTGCATGTATTTATCTTCAGGTAGCCCCCACAACTGAGCTGCCTTTTCAAAGGTTATGAGATAAATTTGAGGATCTTGACCAGGCTCATAGACAGCAAAGTCCTTTGGAGTAATTTTTATTTTTGTTTCATTTCTGTCCTTTCTTGTTTCATCAGAATGAAACTTCTCTCTTTCAAATTTTAACTTTTCTACCTGTAATTCTGCATCCACTCTCATTCTCTCAAATTCCAACTCCCTCTGCTTTTCTTTCTCATCCGCCTCAATCCTCAATCTCTCAGTTTCCATCCTCAACTACTCAGTTTCTAACTCTCACTGCTTTTCTTTCTCATCCATTTCGAAGACCCTCTGCTTGTCTTTTTCCTCAGCCTCCCTCCTCAATCTCTCAGTTTCTAACTCTCGCTGTTTATCTTTTTCCTCAGCCTCCCATCTTAACTTCTCTCTCAAATACTCTATATAAGCGGGATTGCATAAGTATCCTTCTGGGGTCTCTTCCCTGACAGGTTGTTTTTGCTGGGCAGTTGCAAATCCTATAAGTGCTACCCTCAATTCATCTACCCCTTTACCCTCGTGAGGTAAATTGAATGTTATGCACTTCTCTACCAGCTCCTCTCTTTTCATGTTTATATATTCAGCCATGGTGTTTGAGTTCACTCACTCTTTGCCACACACTCTTTGCCAGTCACTCTCACAAGTAATCTTGTTTTGTAATTTCTGTTTGTCACACCACTGTTAGGGATTCTCTAGTATTCGTACCACCGCTACAGCCAACACCTGTGACGTAGTCTCCTTTGTTCGTATCCCACCGCTACTGCCACCACATGTGACGCCCTTCCCTGGCTCTCCCTGTCAGGTTCCTACCTGCTCGTGGTTACTGCCTGTCACTAGGCACCACCAGGGACTCCACCAGTCCGGACTGTCCTTTTTATGGTTTCTCTCCCCGCTCTAGCACAGATCTCAACAGATCCCCCTGCTAGGCAGCACCACCGGTCACATCCTATAACCAGTATTCCCAGAGACTCTGCCTGAGTCTCTCTATCAGGTTACCTCTGTGACTGAGTGCTTAAGCTGTCCCACTCCCTTTGTATCAATGCAGATAATTCTGGTTTGCTCTGAATACTTGTGGTGTTATATTCTCCCCTTCACCGCTGCCACCATTTGTTTCCCTTCAGCCTTGGTATTTACCTTACCCTCCCTTCTGGTCTGTGAAAACCCAGCCAAGGATCAGGCCTTTGGTAAACCAAATATATTTATTAAATAACAGAGATAACAAGATTTCTTTATAAAGGCACTTAAGCATATGGTTTCATCTATTCCTGAGGTACTGGTCTTAGTATTAATCTGAACTCCACACTCTCCTCACATCCACCAACTCTCCACCCAATCTCCTCTCAAATACCCACCAAAACAACCCACTCACGATCACCGTCCACCCAGATTCAACTGTCATCCTTCCATTTATACTCTCAGCCATTCTAAACACTCAGCCAATCATCCAGCATTCTACTGCCCATTCACTCCCCCCTCCTCTTTCATTCCACTTACCATGTATCTCCTATACAAACAGCACTTACTATATTTACACTAATACAGGATCATCACAGGAGTCCATGCCTGCCTGAGAGTCTTCAAAGGGCTAGACCTTGCTCATAGCTGAATGTAAAGAGAGCCAATTTAACAAGGACCCCCCCATCATTTCATTCAGTTACAAAAAGGGAGAATATGTCATTTCTTTTCCACCAAGAGCTTGTACAATTGAATCTGCTGAGCTGTTGCTGGCTGAACAAAATGCTGGATTTGTGTAAAATATATCAAATCCAGGAAGGTAAAAAAAAGAATTCCTTGTTTGCCTGATGCTTAATAAGTTACATCTACAGACCTAATCATTTTCAGGGATTAATTAAGGGATGTTTTGCCATAGAGAAATATGAGGCTATAAACAGCTTTTGCAGCTGATTAGAAACTAAGGCCAAGATGATCATACCAATCAATGACTGCAAAAGTCATTTATTGTCTTGAAAAGACTTCCATCAGGGATATTTTTGTTACTGGAAGACGAGGCAAATCACCAAGTAAAGGGGGAAAAACATTTCCTTTGCCTCTAAAGCAACCATATTGGTCTATGGTAAAGCTATGAAATAAAAAAGGAAACGAAGTCAACTGTTCTTAGGTTTGTGGAACATCCGACTCCAGCTCCTACCTCCTACCTCCCAGAATCTGAGCTTTTATTATTATTATTATTTAAAGTTAAGCTTCTAGGCCTCTCCTAGAAAGAAAGTTATGGAGCAAAATGTGCAGGTACCCTCCTAAACCATTTATGTGAAATGAACCCAGCCTTTCTGTCAGTGTTATTAGACAGTGGGTGAAATCAGAGCCGTGATTGATAAGTGAGTTGTCACTTATCAATCACACCAGGCAATAGGAATCTCTGGGGTCCTAAAGAAGCACTGTTTTTCCATCCCTTTTAGTGCACTTTTCCTGCTTCTGTCTTTTTCTCCAGTCCTTGGAATTTCCATACCTTCCCATTGCAACCAGGACGCATCTTTTCTGTGCTGAGTTCATCTGAGATCAGACAGTTCCAAGAAGTTATTTTCTCCAAATATTGCTACACAATACGTCAGAGCTTGGAAAAGTTACTTTTTTGAACTACAACGCCCATCAGCCCAATCCAGTGGCCATGCTGGCTGGGGCTGATGGGAGTTGTAGTTCAAAAAAGTAACTTTTCCAAGCTCTGCAATACGTGAGAGTGAATGTCAAAGAACCCCTGCCCACCCACCCCCACAAAGTCAAATATGAAAACTTTGCAAAGAAGCTTAGACATGTCTCCTGCTTTGCAGGACCCAAAGACCAGGGACTCAGTAAGAATTCACCGTATAGAACAAAACTTACTGGCATGCATGTCTTCTTTATAGTAATCCTCTTTGTGTTTAAGGTAAGTAGGTACAAGGCTGGCAGCCTTGGCTTTGGTTTTTAGATCAGCATTTGGGGAAAACAGTTCTAGTGCCTTTAACAACTGTATGGTAGGCAGAAATTCAACAGATCAAGCCATTTCTAGTATAGAAATACAATTATGGGAAAAGCATCATCATAACTACCTTCTAATTTTGGGTTATGCCACGCCCCCCCAAAGCAGCCATTTGTGACTGGTGCCCTCAGCACTCTCAAATTGTGAAATGTGCTCTCTAATCCAAGAAGGCTGATGACCTCTGATATAACTCATGCCCTGCTTTAAAATCACGCCCAAATGAAAAGCAAAAATGGATCATTCCAAAGACTGCAATGTCTACCTAACATGCTTACGCTAAGTTTTTTTAGTTCTATTTAACCATCTTCTACACACTGTTCAGGGGATCTTATGGATGTTTACTCAAATGGGTGCATTCAGGGATTGCAAAACTGTTTGGTGGTCCTCATCTATTTTTGTGCCTATGGATATGGGGGGGAGGTATACGCATCTACAGCATGCGTCTGGTCTGTGTGAGAGAGGGAGAGATGCACTTGGGCAGCCAGGGGAGCAGGAATTATTATACTCTAACTTTGTGTAATGCAATGTGCCCTTCAGCCACCATTTTGTGACTGGTGTCCACCAGGCCTGGCCAAATAGCATCCTGGCAAAGAGTGCCTTGGTGTCCTGCTCTGTGGCTGGATTTGCAGGACCACCCAGACAGAGGATTTATGGGGCCCATTGTAGGCATGATGTTGGGGGCACTGCTGCTGCGCAGTGTACAAAGCTGAGAGCCACCTCTGAGAATTATTGCATGCACAGTCTACATGCGAGAATTCTTACCTGCAGTTCCTCCTTGCCCTGAGATCAAGAGGAATGATAGATGTGCTTCATTTTTTCTTTACATGGGGGTAAGGGAATAGGAATCAGGTTGTGCTTTTCCTGAGCACCTCCTCCAAATTCTAAATCCCTTCTGGCACAGTTTCTTTCTGCTTCTTGGGGTTCAGTCTCTCAGGTCTTCTGGTTCTGATCTGCTGTTGGCCTTCTCCACTACTCAGAAATGATTCCTCCCTTAAGGCCTGGCCTTACACCACTCCTACACCTTTCGCTATGCTGCCACAGAAATTTACTCTCCTGTGGCATTTTTCTGGAAATCTTAGGTGGTGTTCATTCACTCACTGTTTGAACTTTCCTTGGCAGGCCTGGAGTTCTCTCTAAGACAAAAGCAGGCCTATTTACTCTACCACAGGATCTCTCCTTAAAGCCTTCCCTGTTCCTTCTCTCCTTACAACAAATTTTGTAACCGGGACTACAGTAGGGCCCCGCTCATACGGCGGGTTCCGTTCCTGACCACCGCTGTAAAGCGAAATCCGCTGTAAAGCGGAACGCATTGACTAACATTGACAAAAATGGTGCCTGACGCCCAAAAAACCGGAACAAGTGCCGTAGGAGCGGGACCTTTCTGCAATTGACAACCACTGTATCAGTGGAACGCTGTAAACCGAAGCGCCGCAAAGCGGGGCCCTACTGTACTTGGCCTGGGCCAGTCATAAGCCTGCTTACCAATCTTTATCTCTACTGCTGCCCAGACATAAAGAAAACTTTTACAATACAGTAAATGGTTTAGACTACATTACAGTTGGGCTGCAGACCTAGCTAAGCAGGCCCTGCCCCTTTCTTCATCATGGCGGGGGAGAGGTCCTACTAACTCACAATTACATGTTGAAATTAGGGTTGCCAGCTCTCTGGTTTTCACCCAGAGACTCCAGATTTTTGGGGTCCTCTCCTGGTCTCTGGGTGAGTCACCCCAATCTCGGGACTCTTAGCTTTCATTTTTTTAAAAAATAAGTTTTTAGGTGGCCTGGTTCAAGAGGCATACCTCAAAACGTCACTCTCCCCAACTTCAGTTAATTAGCTCATACCTAGTTGCTCAACCCTCTGAGGCCCTCCGTGGCGCAGAGTGGTAAGCAGCGGTAACGCAGCCAAAGCTCTGCTCACGGCCGGAATTCAATTCCAATGGAAGGAGAATCTGCAGTAAAAGGGATCGAGGTCCACTCAGCCTTCCATCCATCCGTGGTCGGTAAAATGAGTACCCGGCATATGCTGGGGGGTAAAGAAAGGCCAGGGAAGGAACTGGCAATCCCACCCCATATATACGGTCTGCCTAGTAAACGTTGCAAGACGTCACCGTAAGAGTCGGAAACGACTTGCACTATAAGTGCAGGGACACCTTTACCTTTACTTTAGTTGCTCTAACCCTGCCCTTTCAGGTTTGTAGGCAGTAAGTGAAGTCAGGGGTATGATTGACAAGGGTTTTGTTGACCTCCAGACAATAGCTAGAACCCCATTGCAAGGTCAGAAAACTGTTGTTGTTTCCTGCTTGTCTGACAATCTCATAAACTGAGTAAGTGTATAGCTTTCAGCAACAGCAAAAGTCTCTTTTTCTCTAGTGTGCAGAAGAACCAAATGCCATTACAAAGTGTTATGCTTTTCTAATTATGAGGAGTCAAACAGTTTAAATTTTCCTGTTGAAGAGGGCAGTTCATATGTCTAATTCATAGCCTGTTTTGAAAACCTAACTTTTCTGAGAGTAAAGCTGCAATGCTAATCCCACATACTGAGAATAAGCCCTATTGAATTCAATAGGACCTACTTTTGAGAAGAATGGTTAGGATTCTGCTGTAAATTAATGGGATTTTTGAGTGAACATAGCAAAGGATTGTGTTAATGTTTAAATCTTTCTCTTCCCCTCCAATCCTACTTTTAAAGAAATTAGGCAGGGCTTACTTAGGTGTCACTGCTTTTATTACGTAGGAAACTAATACTTTTTTAAAAAAGTTCTTCAATGAGAAACTGGTTTTGACAGTAAACTATTATATGGGGTATATGTATTTTACATCTCCAGTGTGTATGCAGTCTTTCCAACATCCCTGTGAGGTAGGGTTGCCGATTGGAAAACAAGGCAGGTCACAAGAAGAATAAATCCCTTTAAAATCCAATAACCATAAAAACAAGTCTAAAACAGTTGCAAAACAGCTTAAAGTGGCATGATTCTGAATTTTGGATAGGATGAGTGAAGTTCCTTATCACTTGAGGTTGCAGTTCTGTGCACACTTTCCTGTTTGAGTAAGCCCTATTGAAAACATTGGGACTTGCTTCTGAGTAAACATTAATAGGATTGTACTATAAATAACTTTACAGGTTGTGTAAATAATAAACATCTTTGACATTCATACTTTTATTGAATGAATGAATGAATGAATGAATGAATAAGTTTATTGCAGTCATAGACCAGCATCAATATAAACATCATTAAAAAGAGCAAACTTTTCAATAAAAACAGCACAGGACAGTTAAAATCTCATCAAAATCAAATCTACATCATCAAATTATCAATCAGCTTAAGAGAGTTCTTCTGCAATGGATTGCGGCAGAGCAAAAGCTACTATCTTGGTCGAAATCTGGGGGGATTGATTAGATAAAAGAAAATCAACATAGAAAGCCTCATTTCTGCCAAGAATGTTATGTAGGATTGGGGTAATTAGGTGGGATCTAAGGTCACGATAGAATAGGCAATGCAATAGCACATGTTCGACGGATTCTACTGCCCCGTCACCACAGGGACAGACCCTCTCGTCGTAGGGGATTTTTTAAAATCTGCCCTCTAAAAGAGTCGAGGGTAGGATGTTAAACCTGGCCAGTGTGAAAGCTTTTCTGAATTTAGGGATAGTCAAAGTCACTAGATAATTAGCGGGTACAAATGGCCTTGCATTCATCCTGAATTTTGTAGCCAAGGTCAAATGGGCTTGAAAGTCAATATCAAGGATTCGTTGGAGAATATGTTCTTTTGCTTTTACATAACCCAGATGAAGGATCATGGGAGTGGAGAACCCTAAGTTTAGTAGTTTGGCATTAATCGTCTTTTTCCATTTAGACTGGAAAAGGTCAGATAAGATGTAGGGGGCCAAACCTACTGGGGCAAACATCATCTTTAGCCATGACTTAATTCTGCACATCCATATGCAGGATCCTATTGTAGGAAGTCCAACCTTTAAGTGCAGAACATAGTTGGGGAAACAACATGGAACGGCAAGTATGACGCGTAGGAATTTGTTTTGAACTTTTAAAAGCGGGGCATATTTGTCATAGACACAGGCTGTGCCCCGTACAACAACTGTGGGATGACTTTTGCCATGAAAACCTGTATAGCTGCCGGAAGATATTGGCCCCCTTTATTATAATAGAAGGAGAGAAGCGCCTTCGTACTTCTCTGGGCGTTGGCAATGGCAGTCTTTACTGGAAGTCGCCACGCTCCCTTTGAGTGGAAGATCATCCCTAGATAACGAAAGGAGGCGACCTGGTCAATTAGATGGTCATTTATCCGCCAGCAATGCTTTGTCCTCTTATTAGAGAAGACAACGACTTTTGACTTATTATAGTTGATTGTCATTGATTCAGTTCTGCAGTAGTTGGCAAGAGCACTAAGCAAGCACCTTAAGCCAATGCACAACAGCGATAGAAGAGCTATATCATCTGCATACAGAAGGATGGACAAAGGTCTTTTAGATAATCTGGGCGGATGTAAGCAGATGGGCATCAAGGTGTCTATTAAAGAATTAATATAGAAGTTAAACAAAAAGGGGGCTAGTATGCACCCCTGCTTGACTCCCTTAAAAATAGGGATAGGCCTGAACAGGTGCCCAGCACTGTTACATCTAATATGTAAGTAGTTGTTATCAAGAGACCTCGTATTAGTAATAGGAGGCACTTATCGATATTAGTAGCTTCTAATTTTTCCCAGAGTCTGTCCCTAGGGATCGAATCAAAGGCTGATTTAAGGTCAATAAAGGCTGCATAGAGAGCTCCACCAGGATTGGCTGTATATTTATCCATCAGATTTTGCAATACAAAGGAGTGATCTACGGTGGAGCGTTCTGCTCTAAAACCGGCCTGTTCTTCTACTAGAATATTTTCTTGTTCGATCCAGTCTTTCAGCTTCTCGTGCAGATGACTGGCATATAGCTTGCTAACGGTGTTTAGGAGGCTGATTGGTCTATAGTTGGAGGGATCAAATCTTGAGCCTTTTTTATAAATTGGAATAATTATCGTGAGGCCCTGATCTTCTGGGATATACTGTAGACAGAATGGTCTATGTATGTAAAGAGAGCTGCTAATATCGGGGGCCACCAGTCTACATTCGATTTAAATACCTCAGCAGGGATGTTATCCGCCCCAGGAGCTTTATTTGATTTCATTTTAGCAATAAGGCTAGAGATTTCCTTGATGGACACAGGTGGCCAGTCGGGAAGGTTCTTGAGGTCGAATTTGAACGTGTGTTGGTGTAAGTGTTCTCTTGCATAAGTTTTGTTAAAATGGAACTCCCAGGTATTTGCTGAGATGTGGTAGTCCAAATTAGGAGGCACTTTAGGCCATCCCTTTGCAACCAGCCTCCAGAATGAAGTTGAATCCTTTAATCTGGAGACTTTTAACAGATGTTGCCAGTTTTCTTTTTGTGCTAACTCTTTTTTCCGGTTAATTAGATGCTTGTATCGTTTCTTCAGTTCGAGGTATTCCATAAATGATGACTGGGAGTTATCAGTTCTATAGGCTTTATATATTGTAATTAGTTGTGTGTTTTTGCATTACACAGTCATGGTCGAACCAAGGCTTGGATTTTGATACAGTATTCCAAGGTTTATTCTTAGGTTTAGGGAGGAGGATGTTTTGCAGGGCCATAATCAATTTTTGGAAAGACCCAAGTACCATCGTTATCGAGGTTGCTGTAATTACATGTTCATGAAGGCAGAGGCATCTATGCGAGTTTAATGTCTCTTTTAGTTCATTTTCCACATTGGGCAGCCACCTGATACAGGATGGGCGAATATCAAGATCTGCGTCTAGCATTGGCTCCTGATCTACATAGATAGCTTGGTTGCCACAGTCCAGAGAGAGGACTAGGGAGAGGTGATCGCTTTCAGGGCAATTATCAACCGTACACGAGGCAATTGCCCGGAATAGCTCCTGGGAGACAATAAAGAAATCGATACTGAAGGTTCCCAGGCCAGAAAGAAAGGTTAGTTCACCATTAGAGTCACCTTTCACCCTCCCATTTGTCAGTGTTAGATTCAGATTGTCCAGCATTTGCATAAGGCATAGTCCGGTGTAATTAATGCCATTATCTTTTGATCGTCTAGCCAGAACATTAAAAGGCCCATCCACTAGTGAGACCGGCATCTGAAAGCTCCTATATAGGGCTTCATCGCTGGAGCCAATTCTGGCGTTGAAGTCTCCCACTAGTATCACCAAAGCTTCAGGATAGAGAGATGTCAATTTGGCCACATATTCTTCAAGTCTCAACATGTTAGCATTGCTTGATTTTTTATGGCGACATGGAGGGGAGTAGACATTGATGAGCAATAAGGAAGTCCATGCAAATTTAATTATTAGGGGGCTAGCAAGGGCAATAAGGAGGTCTGGTTTGATTATAGAGGCACGTAGTTTTGTAGAAATAAGTGTGCATAGACCACCCTTAGGGCGTCCCCCCTTGGTGCTTGGTGTAGCTTCCAGTAGGTAGGTTGTAAAGCCATTTAGGTCGAGTCCCCCTCTGAGCCACGTCTCTTGGAGGAGTATAATATTGTATTTTGTAAGGTACTGCAAAAAGGATGGGTCATATACTTTATTTCTCCAACCTGAGATGTTCCACGAGATGATTGATAAATACCTAATGGACTGGCTAGTTGTTTGTCAGGGAGGGGCAGATTTGCAAGATGGTAGATTCTGCCTCATATTTGCTGGGTATGGCAGGTCAGTCTCCTTCTCACAGGGGACGACTTTGTCCAAAGTTGGATCAAGTCTGCTTTCATTTGAGAGCATTGGTTTTAGGGAACCAGATGGATAAATTGTGGGAGCAGTTATCTTCTGTAGAGGCCCCTCTTCATTCGCTTTGAGCCATCTCATGTCTGTCCAGGACAGAGATACACAATCAGACGCTCCAGCATTATGGGTGATAGAAGCCTGTTTCTTCTTGGGGGAGGATTGCGTCATATCAGGGGCTAGTAGGTTCATTTCTGCTGTAGTCCGTACTAAGGGGGCATTTTGCTTAGCCTCTGCCAGTCTTTGAGGTGGTCTCTCTGAGGGTTTAGGATGGTTGTTGCAGGCTACCTCATGGTCCTTCAGTCTACCAAGTTCATTCTCTTTGGGATCCCCATATGTGGAAGTTGCCAGTCTCGTTTCCAGGTGAATTATTAGGTTATTAAGTCTTGTCAGAATCTCCATTTGGGCAGCAACAGATAGAGCAGAGAACGAATCAAGCAGTCTTCTTCTCCTTGATAAGAGATTCCTTCTCCTCCTTTATCTCTGGTACTTGCCCATTGGGTTCTGCTTCTTTCTGGGTTTCCTGAACCTGTGGGTCCCGAATTCTAGCTTGGAGGGGTGCTGGTTCAATCTAAATCAATCAGGTCATTCCCTGCCTTGCTATCTGGTTTTTCCAGGGCCTTATTTGTACCTATGTCAGGATGAAAGGTTAGCATCTGCGGAGGAGCTAAGTTCTCAAAAACTCTTGACACCAGCAGACCATGGGTAGAAAGTAAGTCTCTGTTGTCAAATACCAGTTTGGCTTTTCTCATGTCAAAGAACGACACCATGGCATGAGCATTGGCGTAATTATAGAACAGGTAATCTATATGAGCTATATCATCGATGTTTAAGGCCCCAAAAATATTGCTACCAAAGGCCTTTAATAGATGAAATTTACGCTCTTTTTGGGTTAAAAAGCCTACCGGTTTAGGATAATTAGACAGGGCCAGCTTATAGCAATTTAGAACTAAGGACCATTTCATAGCTCTCTCTCACCTCGTGGTTAGTGTGGATTCATTTGGTAGGTCACAGTCCTTGCTCTGTGATATGGGATTTGGCAGTGATGGAAGCAGAGGAACCATAGGAGCTTCTTGTGTAGATTTAATACTGGCACCCGGGTTTTGTTCAGGCTGGGCGGTCTTTTTTGTCATCATCTTCTTTTCCTGTATTGGCGGAGCATCAAGTAGTTTAAAGAGATTCTCAAATTTCATTTTGTAGCAGCGATGGCTCTTTAGGGATTTAATGTTCTTGATGTTCTTACTCTTCTTGGATGACTTAGCAGTATTGTTTCTGTGCTTCCGTGCCTTGCCTTTAAATTTCTTAGTATCTTTTAAGGATAAATTCTTTGGTTGCAAAGATTGAACTGGAGCCAGGCTTAAGGGTGGGCTGGTCTCCTTCATCTCCTGATTTAGGCCCGATTTTATATAAGCTTCTGTCAGTGTAGTTTAAAGTTGGTTGGATTCTGCCAAGAACACTGAGATACAATCAAGGACCCTTGCTATCCAGAGGAACCAGATCTCAGATGTCGGAGGAGTATTATTGTTTGAGTCATTTAGTTCCTTGACAAGCTCAGTTTGGTTGGAGTGGTTTGAGCTGCCATTCATTTTACTGTCCACACATTCATAGGCTTCTAAAGGTTGATTTGTAGGTCATTCAAGTTGGATGAGATTATCCCCTTCCAGAGAATTTCTAGCTGTTCATTGCAGAGTCCTGTTCTCCGCCCAAGCTATCTCTTGAGCCAGATTTATAGTGAGTGGATCGCAGATGTCAAAGTGGCTGCCTGGAACATTGCTCAGTGACCAATCCATTATTAGGTATGGTTGCTGAATACTTTCAACAGCTGATTCCTTATCTTTCATTTCTTGGGGGTTTGCCTCCTTTGAGGAGTAAAAATGAGCTATTTTCGATTACTTAGTTCGACCCTCGCATGGGTTGAGCTCAAGCCCGAGTGAGGGAACAATCCCCAGATCTTTACAGTTTTTCCTGGTAAGGACAATACTGCAGGATAGCTGCCGGAGTATCGCTTTGAGTTCCCATCAGAAGCAAGCAAACAGGTAATCACAATGGTGAAATGTGTGGTATATCTTTAAGGTAGAGAGCAAAATGCAGATTTACAGTCCGCCATGATAAAAGGAGAGGCTGCCATATAATGACCGGATAAGACAGATAATCCTGAAGGCTTTTGCTAATAGCAATGCCCGGTCATACATATAAGTGCTTGTTATTCATTGTTCATTGCTCGTTTGCAGTTCGCAATGACAGCTTACTTAGTAAAGCCCTCCGTGGCAGGCAGGCAGCCAGAGCGGGCAAGATGAAAGAGGGAGAGAGCAGCTAATGGCGTATGATAGATCTCCTCCTCCAAAGACAGCTGGTGAGTTGCTCAAGGTTAATTATGGACAGAGAAGATATATAGATATACAGTCCTACCAAAGATAGCCACAAGTAGATGGTAAATAGGTCCTTAGTAGGCAGTAATACGGAGCTCCTGAAGATGCGTCCTCCTAGGGCGCCATCTTGTCTCGCTTTTCATGCTTATATTAATATTTCTTCATACTATGTCTTGATAAGTATCTGATTTCATATTATGGTTGTGCATTGTTATTTCCTCTATATTTTAAGTGTGTTCTTCTTTGGGGAGGTCATGGTTCCCCTCTGTTGTTTTCATTCCAAGGGGCAGATTAGGCTGAGAGATGGTGAATAGCCCACAGTCACCCAGTAAACTCTGTAGCTCATTTTCATTTTAAAAAATTAATTAAAATGATTTACATGCAGGCAAAGTTTATGAAGTCAATACACACAATACATTTAAAGCACATGACTTCCCCCAAAGAATCTTGGGAAGTGTTGTTTCCCTCTCACAGTTATAGTTCCCACCACCCTTAACAAACTACAGTTCCCATCATTCTGTGGTGGAATTCATGTGCTTCAAATGTGTGTTTAATGTGCTTTAAATGAATGGTGTGTGTCTGCCGTAGGTATGCTGTGCATTCTTCAGTGAATTGAAAAGGAGAATTTTAAAAGATATTTTCTTAAAAGGGGGAAGGGCTATAGCTCAGTGGTAGGGCATTTGCTTTGCATGCAAAAGTCCAAAATTCAATCTCTGGAAAAACCTATTGTGTGGAATCCTGGACAGCCAATGCTAGTCCATGTTATCAGTACTGAGCTAGATGGTACCAAATGGCCTGAGTTGCTATAAGGGAGATTCCTTTGTTCCTAAAAGTGGAAAGAGACCCAAGGGCCACAGTGACTCCAAAATGTATTTATGTATTTTATTTACATCTATATACCACTTTATTGTAAAAATTCTCAAAGTGGTTTATAGAGGGAATTAAAACAATAAAATTATTGGCAAAAACAGTTAAAAACAGATATTTAAAAACATTCAAAATAATAAAACCAGCAATGAGTAAAAAACAGATAAAAAACATAATAGCTTCTATATGCCTGGGTAGGCTTGCCTAAAAAAAAAATGTTTTTAGCAGGTGTCGAAGAGTATGAAGGTGTCTGCCTAATGTCAATAGGCAGAGAGTTCCAAAGTGTAGGTGTTGCTACACTAAAGGACTGCTTTCTTAACAAGAGCAGAACAAGTATTATGTGGCACCCATAACATGAAAAATACACCTTGAACTTGGCCTGGAAACAAATTGGCAACTGGTACAGATTTTAGAGCAGAGATGTTATGTGCTGACAGGATCTTATTCATGTCAGCAATCGTGCCACACCATTCTGCACTAACTGCAGCCCCCAGATCAAGTTGTACTGCATGAGGATTTCTGTGACCTTGGCTGACTGGCAGCCAGGAATTTTTTAGTTTTGATTTTTGGTTAGGAATCCTGACTGGTTGTGGGATGCTTAGCTTTCTGCCTTTGTCACAGGAATCTTATTTATTTATTTATTATTTGATTTATATCCCGCCCTTCCTCCCAGCAGGAGTCCAGGGCAGGAAACAAAAGTGCTAAAAACACATCAAAACATCATAAAAACAGACCTTAAAATACATTAAAACAAAACAACTTTAAAAACTTTTTTTTAAAAATAGCTTTAAAAACATCTTTTGAAAAGGGTTAAAAACATATAGTTTAAAAAAATATTAAAAGCAATTCTGACACAAATGCAGACTGGGATAGGTCTCAACTTAAAAGGCTTGTTGAAAGAGGAAAGTCTTCAAAAGGTGCCGAAAAGATAGCAGAGATGGTGCCTGCCTAATATTTAAGGGGAGGGAATTCCACAGGGTAGGTGATGCCACACTAAAGGTCCATTCCCTATGTTGTGCAGAACAGACCTGATAAGATGATATCTGCAGGAGGCCCTCACCTGCAGAGTACAGTGGGTATAAAAGGGATAAGATGGTCTTTCAGGTATCCTTGTCCCAAGCTGCATAGGGCTTTATACACCAAAACTAGAACCTTGAACTTGGCCCAGTAGCAAATGGGCAGCCAGTGGAATTCTTTCAGCAGCGGGGTGCCATGTTGGCAATACCCTGCCCCAGTGAGCAGTCTCGCCGCCGCATTTTGCACCAGCTGCACCTTCTGGACCAACCTCAAGGGCAGCCCCACATTACAGTAATCCCAGAGCTTGGAAGTAACTCATTATTTTCAACGTGTTACTTGTAATTCGTTACAATTTTAAATAACGAGTGGGTAATTCCATTACATTTGGCAAGTAATGGAACAACTAGTAATTTCCCTACTTTTCAGCTGCAACTTTAACGTTTCCACGTTAGGTTGCATGTTACTTGGGGGCGGGAACAAGGGGAAGACAGCTCCTGGCTGTGATTGGTTAACACAAGACATGTGCCTCACACTGATTGGACCTCTGCGCAGACTCTCTCTTCCCTCGTGATCTGTGTTAGGATGCACGAGGGAAGAGGTGAATAGGCAGGGCCTGCTAGCGTCTGAGAGGACAAAATGGACGCCGGAGGAAAAAGCCAGGGCAAGGACAATGGAGGAGAAGGCAGCAGCAGAATGGCGAAGAGCTGTGGAGGTGAGTGACGATGATTTGTGTGTGTGTGTGTGTGTGCGCCCCTGTGGCACCGTTCTGCCCCCCCCACAGCACCATTCTGCCCCCCCACTGCCTCTCCTTGCCTCTGCCGCCCCCTCCATCAATCACAAGGCACTTCCGAAACTTCGGCCTACTCAGAGCTTGGAAAAGTTACTTTTTTGAACTACAACTCCCATCAGCCCTAGGCAACATGGCCACTGGATTAGGCTGATGGGAGCTGTAGTTCAAAAAAGTAACTTTTCCAAGCTCTAGCCTACTTCTCTTCCTTCCCCCCCTTTTTGAACTCTCCCCCTTGTTCCCATGCCTACCTGTGTGCTGTATTTATCCGGACAGAGCACTCCTCCCTTTTAAAATGCCGGCTAGCTTTTTATTGTATATTTATTTGAACTCCATCTTTCTTTTTATTTGTATTTTTGTCCTGTTTAATCACAAGACTGAATTGTATGTGGGACAAAAACTGTCTCAGTAATAATAATAATAATAAAAAAAATAAAAAATCATTAGGCTTATAATAAATGGCTTAAGGCTGATTTTTTTGTTCTTGGCAGAGATGAGGTGAGAAGTAGGGTCCTTGCAGCTCCTCCTCTCAATCCCCCAGCTCTCAAACTCATGTTCTGTGAGAAAGAGAGAGATTCCCAGTCCCAGAGAGAGATAGACTGTTGACAATCTCTGCTAATATCTATACAAATGTACATAACATGCATCACCTGAACTCACATGATCTAGAGTTACCTTAGATCTTGCAAGATTTGCAAATGAGAAGCAATAGGGTTTTATATTAGTTCTGATTGTCTATTGGGCTATCATAGGTTATATGTTTTTTTCATTTTCTATGGCAAAAACTCCAACTTCAGTGGAATTTATGTGATGTGTTCTAATCATTTGAATTTGGCTAATGAATGCTTTATTCTTTCATCAGAACTTTAGCAGTAGTACTAAAATATTAATAAAAAAGAAAAGGGAAAGAAAAAATACTTTACATACATCATTCAGCTGTATTGCTAATTATAGATATAGATATAAAAGATAAATGGCATTTTGTCAAAAGTATTTTTGTCTACATTTTATACCTCATCCTTGGTTTTCCAAGCTTGGCATGGAATACTTCTCATACAGAATTAATTTGAAATGCTGCATATTTATTATCATAATCATAATATTCAAAATAAAAAATATATGTGCCGCCTTCAAGTTGATTCCAACTTATGGTGACCCTATGAATAGGGTTTTCATGAGGCTGAGAGGCAGTGACTGGCCCAAGGTCACCCAGTGAGCTTCATGGCTATGTGGGGATTTGAACCCTAGTCTCATTTTGTTCTCACAACAACCCTGTGAGATAGTAGGTTAGACTGGCCCAGGCAGGGTTATTCAGTGAGCAAAAATGATGCAAATAGGATCTCTTTTAATTGTGCTATCGACCTGTTTACTTCCACTCTGACTGGGGGATCTTGCAGCATGGGGAAGAGATGGGGGCACATCACAGCTGAAGTTCACCCATATAGGAGCATTATCTCTTGTTTATTACAGAGACGCCTGTTGCAGGTTTTGCTGCTGAGAGCAGCAGTCAGTTAGTGCGGCCACTTGAGTCACAGCTTGTTGATCCTGAGGAGGCAAAACTAGAAAGTGAGGTTCAGAAAGGAGGCCCTGTGCATGAGGAGGAGGAGGGCATGAAGCAGTGCCAGTTGCCCACAGCCACATCTGCACAACAGCAAGTACCATGGTTTGGCTTTGAGAAAGCTCGTACATTTGTGAGCCAGAGTGGGAAAAATGTTGTTGTACGATGCAATTACTGCCTTCCAAGGATCAAAAATCTGAGATCAGCTGTTTCCTCCTCATCCAATGTGAAGAAACATTTTGAGGTAAGCCTTTGTCATGCTGGTCCTCAAAGAGTGTCCATTGTCTATTTATGTTTAAATTGTGAAGTTCCTCTTCCATTTTTTCTTGGATTCATGCTTTGTTCTTCTTCCTCAGAGGGCACACCCTGAGAAGCTGAGAGCAATTGAAGAAGCAATAAAGGCAAGGAGACGTGGCCTTCCTGAACCAATGCATGACACCCCTCCTCCCAAAATGCTGAAGCAGCAGCAGACAACCCTTGAGAGGTGGGGATCTGGCAGGGAGCCTGTCACCCAGAGCAATCTCGACAGGAGAATCATTGTTTTCATTGTAGAGGAGACATTACCACTTCAGACTGTGGACAAACCATCATTCATTAATCTGGTTCGCATTGGACTCCCCAAAGATCTCACCATCATATGTGCCAAGACTCTGAGAGACAGAATTGAGAAGAGAGCATGCCACATGAGAGAAACTCTTGCAAACCGAATGGGTGCTGTGGCATATATAGCAACCACTGCAGATTGTTGGACCAATGGCAAGAAGAGTTACTTTGGGGTAACAGCCCACTGGATCAACCCAACTACCCTGAAACGTGAGGTCGGGGCCTTGGCTTGTAAGCATCTGAAGGGGCGCCATACATACGATGTCCTTTCAAAAGCACTGCATGATGTACATGTGCAGTACAGGATCCACAACAAAGTTATGTGCACTACTACAGACAATGGCTCCAACTTTGTGAAAGCGTTCAGAGTTTTCATGGCCAAAGAACCAGTGGAAGCTGCAGGCACCAGTTACGATGATGGTGATAACCAGGAGGAGGAGGAGGCTGAGGTGGAGTTTGTGCCTATCTGTGAGATCCTGGACACAAGACCTGAGGCAGAGGAAGAAGCTGCAGACTCAGGAGAGGATTTTGTTTTACCACCACACCAGAGATGTGCTAGCCACACCCTCAACCTTGTGGCAACACAAGACATAGAGGCCATGCTTTCTGACTCCTCCAAAAGTAGTCTTCTTGGTCCTTTCAAGAAAGTTTCGTTCCTTGATGGGAAAGTGCAGCAAGTTGTGGTCCAAGCAGAACCAGTCAGCCCAGATTGCTGAGTATATCCATGTGCAATATGGTGTGTATCTGAAGGTACCGAATAAGACCAGGTGGAATTCCACCTTTGATGCGTTGAAGCAACTACATGAGCTCCTGTCAACTGTGCCACTAAAAATGCATGCCATAATGGACCGCTGCTCCTTGTCCAGGATCACAGCTGCTGAGATTGAAGTGGTACAGGAATACACAGAGATTATGGAGCCACTAGCCCAGTCCCTAGATATCCTGCAACGGGAGAACGGCATGTTCATGGGGTATTTGCTACCAACGCTCTGCAATCTGGACCGCAAGTTAGAAGGACTGGAAAACAAACCTGAGAGGTACACATACTGTTTTCAGCTGCTGAGAGGTGTGCGCGAAGCCCTAAGAAAGCGGTTTGCAGCTATCTGGGAGGACAAGAGGCTTCTTCTGGCAGCCTGCCTACACCCTCGCTTCAAACTAGATTGGCTGGAATCGTGTCAGGCCGCCACCCATACCAACAAGTAAGAACATTAGGGAAGCCCTTTGGGTGGATTACTCCAAGGGAAATGTTGTCTCAAGGGAGGCATCAGAGGGCTTAAGGTGGTAGGCAGGGGCTGGGCCTTTTCTTCCTGGGGCTCCTCATCACAACCTTGGGTTGCTGCAGGTAATCCTTAAGGGTCTGCTGTGCTGCCCCATGAGTGTGGTGACTTGGTCACCTTCCTACCTTCCATGTCATCATCCACAGGCTCAGGCTGGACCCTGAACCAGGGGACATGACAAGCATCAGAAAATGAAGAGCAGATGATGGTTTCCTAACATATATGTGTTAACATATCCTCTCTCTTTCTTAGATACACAATGGAAGCCTTGTTGAAAGCTGAAATAAAGATGGGTGTACTTAATGAGGACAGTGATCAGTCTTCAGAGAAAGACCAGGAAGGAGATGACTTAGAAGATGACTTCTTTAACTTTCTGCCCCAGGGCAAGAAGTCAGCAGTGGACACTGCTGAGGAGGAACTGGTGAGGTACCTGAGGTCTCCCAGCAGGGAAGTGTCATCACTCCATGGCTTTCCACGTGTGCTGCGGTGTTTTTTGCAGCACAACACAGGCATGCCTTCAAGCGCCGCAGTAGAACGCCTGTTCAGTACTGGTGGCAACGTAATGACTGTAAAAAGACATTCCTTGTCTGACATGCTCTTTGAGCATCTTGTTCTTTTGAGACATAACAGAAACATATTATAAAAGCATTTCAAGTGTAAAATTTGATTTCAAGAGTTGGGGTATCTTCATTGCTTGGGGGGATGTGAGATTCTGTTATGCCATTATGTTAATCTTATGGATAATTTTTTTTATTCTACTACCCCCTGTGTGTGTGTGTTTATTTTTAATATTGTTTTAGGCTTCTTAGATGTGCAGCAGCCAAGGCCAGCACCTTGTAGGAGTTTTTTTTTTAAAGTAACTGAAATGTAATTGTAGTGATTACTTTTGAGAAAAAGTAAAGTAATCAGTTACTTTCAGAGCAATTGCAATGGTAATTGCTACTTTTTGGGCCAAGTAATTGTAACTGTAATTTATTACTTTTTAAAAGTAATCTTCTAAGCTCTGAGTAATCCAGCCAGGAGGTTATCATTTCATGGACAACAGTGATCAGGCTATCCCAGTCCAGAAACGGCCACAGCTTTCTTACCAGCTGAAGCTGGTAAAAGGCACTCCTAGCCATGGAGGCCACCTGGGCCTCTAGTGACAAAGATGGATCCAGGAGCACCCCCAGACTACGGACCTGCTCTTTGAGTGGGAGTACAGCCCCATCCAAAGCAGGCAACTGACCAATTATCCGAATCTTGTGGTTGGAATGATATTACATTTAGGAAATCATCACTTTTCTTTTTCTTTTTCTATTTACATTTCACTTAGCTTTAATCTCACTCCCTTACATCCATAGAAGCAACAACAGTGGTTCCATGCCCTCAACCCCCTTAAACCCACTTATGATGCACCTTCTTTTTTGCATGACGGTTTGTTTCTTGCCCAGTAGTGGTAAAAGAAAATTCACATACTGCGAAGTGTGGCTGCAATTGCTATTGTTTGCAAGCTATTGCCTGTGAAGGTAGACCAAACCACTGGTGTTTTCTGTCAATTATTATTCACTGGAATTGAAGTTAGTTTAGCCCACAGGGAAGGCAGAAAAGAATAGAGAATCTTAACTCTTACTCATTTCTCAAACTTCTTTCTGAAATGAAGGGTCAAGTCTGTAAAGAGGTTTGGAGCAGCCACGTTAAAAGGCAGAAGCAGGGCATTCCAGCCAGAGGGTTGCCAACCCTGCTTGGATATGGATATTTTTGCAG
This sequence comes from Rhineura floridana, assembly GCF_030035675.1. Lineage (NCBI taxonomy): Eukaryota > Metazoa > Chordata > Lepidosauria > Squamata > Rhineuridae > Rhineura > Rhineura floridana. The sequence goes on from NC_084486.1 coordinate 49,531,401, forward strand.
GGATCCCTAGTCAAGCTTTACCAACAGCACAATCCAAACCATATCTACTCAGAAGTAAGCCCTATTGAGTTCTATGCTGCTTAGTCCTTAATAAGTGTGTTTAGAATTGCAACCTTCAGGGCCATCCATCTTTAATAAAATCACTAGGGCCCACCATGTGACATCACTAGGACCTGTCCCTGAAATCTCAAGGTTTGGGTTGCATCTGACTTCACAACCCTAGTTGAGATTCACTGTTATCTTACACTCTAATATACAATTTCCTCTTTTTATAAAAACTTTAAACAAAATACCAAGAATCCTGATGAGCAATGTGGCAGTGTCAGGGCAGGGGCCAATGTCCCCAGGCTCCCAGTTGCCTCCCCCCCCCAGGCAGCCCTGCAGCTTTGCAGTGTTACTGAGTTGTATGGCTTGTATAGGATTGCCAAACATAGCAATGTAAAAGGCCCTGCTAGTCCCAGGCTTTTCTCCAGCAATGTCTATAAAAAGGGCACAGAGCGACCTATCTCTTATTTGCTTCTCTGCTTTCAGTTCTAGGATCTCAATGAAGTCTCTCATGTGTTGTGGATGGTGGTCAAAGGATGACCTTCATGGAGTTGTAGGCCTACATTATACCACCACAAGTGGCTGTATACTATAGCCAGCATGGATTTTTCACATTCTGCAATGTTAAATTAAAAATACTCCCCATGCCATTCTGCTGCTTCCCATTTCAAAACAAAATCCTAGAAAATTTATAGCCCTGTTCCAAGAATCGCTTGCTTAACAACCCTCTAAGTTTTCATGGCAATACACAGAACACTTAAAGAAAATCTAGAGTTCAAAGTGTAAAACGAGAGAAAATCCAGAGCCCTGTTGGACTTTTTTTTCCGTCAGTGGTCTCATAATTTGTTGAAATTAATTAAAAATTAGCCATGTTCACAGAGTACTAGTAATCCTATTACTGACCCATACTCAGACCTTCATCTTGGGCAGTTTAAACGTTAAAAAAAATGCCTAGCTGATTTTTAATTAATTTAAGAAATTTAACATTGGACTCTATGATAGTGCAGGCATGCTCAGTAACAACCAACTGGCAGTGTTCTAAAAACCAGACTCACAGCTGCTTGGTTTTGCTAATCAGGGGGCCACACCCACACCAGAGTTGTAAAATTAGTTGTAAAATTAGTTGTAATTGGCATTGTAGTACGTAAGTGTTAAAAAAAAAGTGTTAATGTATAAATAGCAACTGTGGATTATCCAAGGCAGTTTTGGCACATCTTTTGGAAGTAGCCTATCTAACGGCATTTTCTCTCAGAGAACATATATTTAATATATATCATGTAGGTAGTTTTACTTTGTAATTACTCGATTGGAACTTAAATGCTGATAATGTACATATTTTGCTTTTAAATGGCATGTTGAAAAGTGGATTGTTTGACTGGTTTACAAACCACTGAATTGACTAGTAAACTGTAATAAAGGTGAGTGATTGGTAAGCCAATGCTGCTCAGGACAGTTGAATGTCTCTTCCTCCTCCACTGCATTTTCTAGGTAAACTATAGCTATAGCCTGTTATTTTACGAGAGACAAGCCGCTGCTTTCTAACCTTATGATTTCTGAATTCTAGCCATTGATTCCACTCTGGCTTATTGAATTAAGGCCAAATTAGCTGCAGTTGCAGATGCCAAAATACTATTTTCTAGGCCCCATATTCTAGCAGCTTTAGTTTGTATAATGCTTATCTACATGCTGTAAATGTATCCAAAGCTTCCAGTGGACTCTTTGACCTGAAACATCCCTTCCCATACACTTAAAATGTATAGCACATTAAGACTGTAAGTCCACATACTTTTACTTGAGTAAGTCTGACTGAGCTTAATGGAACTTATTTCTGAACAGACATGCATAGAATTATCCTGCAAAGTGTTCCAAATATGAGTATAATCTACAATGCAATACTAATATAGTCTAAAACAAAACACACACACACTTTTCAGCTCCGTCCTAACATTCATACTGATTTTCGCAGAGCTCAATGAAAGGGTATGTAAGCTTTTTGAGATCAGATATAATTCAGAATTTAGACATTCTTCGTAGGCTTAGTGGTTTCTGGCTGCCTATTCTTTTGTTAGGTAGATTGCTGATAGATAGCCCAGGGTGGCCTATTGGTGATGATTTATATATATATATATATATATATATATATATATATATAATATTTACAGAGCTTGGAAAAGTTACTTTTTTGAACTACAATTCCCATCAGCCCCAGCCAGCAGGGCCAGTGGATTGGGCTGATGGGAGTTGTAGTTCAAAAAAGTAACTTTTCCAAGCTCTGAATATTTATTTATTTATATCCTAACTTTTCCTCCAAGAAGCTCAAGGTGGCATCCAAACATGGTTCTCCCCTTCTCACCTTGTCCTCACAAGAAGTCTGTGAGGTAGGTTAGGCTAAAAGACAGTAACTGACCCAAGGTCACCCAGTGAGCTTTATGGCTGAGTGGAGATTCAAAGCCTGGTCTCCCAGGTCCCACCCCAACATGAACCACTACACTGGCCCTCTGCATAGAATTACTGTGTACTAGGACATAGTCTCCTGGTCTTTGAGAATCTTTCCATGTTTTGGAATGATAAATCAGATTTTTTTGGTACAAACTTTTATTTGTTTTCTTTGCATTTTCTCATACAACAACTACTTATTCATATCAGTCAGACACCAATGAAATCAAATATGTACAAAAAATTAACAAAAATAAACATGGGAGCAAAATCTCTCAAAATACGTGACCAAGAACAAATTCATCATATTGTCTAGCTGACAAGAAAATGGTTCACTTTAACTTTCTGTAGAATAACTACCACAGTTAAGTTTGTTTCCAAATCTGCCAGGCTTCCACGGATAGGCGATGAGTAAATTAATCTTTAGAAGTATGTTCAATAAATGTGTGCCAAACTATATAGAAGGAATATGGTGTTTCTTTTCCTTGTCTTAACTTGAGTTTGTGTGTAAGCTTTTCCATTATGGTGATATTCCAAAGGGAGTTATACTAATGTTCGATTGAGAGATGTTTTGCTGTTTTCCATTGCGATTCAATTGACAACTTTGCTGCCAAGGTCATGTAAATAATAAGGTCTTTAGAGAGTAGTTTCACGTGTATATCATCAAAAATGTTTACTAATATAAGTTTTTTGGAAAATGGACCGTTGGTCACACCTGAAAGGTGATTTTCCCACGTATCATGCCATCATGTGGGTTATAGTGCCATCTAGTGTCTGAAGGCAAGAATGTACTGAAGTCAAGACCTCCTCCCACTCCAGTTCATTCATGATGAGACCGAAGTCAGATATCTGAACAGCCGTAAAAAAAGGTCAGGCACAACAGCAAGGAAAATAAGAGTACTGCCCAAACTAAAGTGCAGCAGCATTCAGAACCTTTGTGGAAGGGTTTTGACTCAGCCACACAGAATAAACTTAGTGAAACTTAAACTGTAAGAATTTGAAAAATGGTACAGTAGCATACACCCAGGCAGCCTCAGAGGGCCGTGTTGGCATGATACCTGGGAAAAACACCTTTTAGGTGAGGCCAATGGTCCATTTTCCCCAGGTAGCATGCCATCACATGGGACGTACCAAAGCAGCCCCAATAGGGAGGGACCACCGGCTGCCTACATATGAGAAACAGCCTGTTGCAGTACATGCCTCCCAAAAGAAGCATCGGCAGAGGAGTAGTGGCCTATCTTGTAATGCTTGATAAATGAATCTGGGATAGACTACACTGCCACTCTGCAAATATCTGCAAGAGATGCATTGGGTGCAAACGCTGCTGTAGTAGCTGCCGACCTAGCAAAGTGTGCTGTAATGTTGCAGGGCACTGGAAGCTTAAGCGACTCATAGGCCAGGGCAATGCAGGCGCACAACCAACAAGATAAGGTGGATTTAGAAACCTTTTCCCCTAGTGTCCTTGGATGAAAGGATGCATACAAAGAATCCATTAGTCTTATGTCCTGGGTTCAAAACAGGTAAGTCTTGAGGGCTCTGCAAACATCTAAAGAGTCCCAAGCTTTCTCAAGTGGATGAATGGGGTTAGGACAGAACTATGGAAGTATAATGTCCTGGTTGCAGTGGAACACAGAATTTACTTTAGGATGAAAGGATGGATTAAGATGTAACACAACTGAGTCCTTATGAAATACGAAGAGATGGCGGGCCGATGACAATGCTCCCAGCTCTGAGACTCTTCTCACTGAAGTGACAGTCACTAGAAACAGGACCTTGAAGGAAAGCAATTGCAATGGTACTGACCAAAGGGGCTCCAAAGGAGGGCGCTGCAGGGCTTGCAGGACCTCCTGTAGACTCCAGGAGGGAAAACAATGACACACTGCTGGAGAAAGGGAGGCAGCTCTCTTTAAAAAACATTTGATCAGTGGGTGCAAGCCCATGGGAACACTACAAGAGTTAACAGACAGAATTGACGATATAGTGGAAGCCTGACAAAACAAGGTGTTGGCTTTCAGACCCATCTTCAGACCTCTATGCAGAAACTGTAACACTTGTTGGACAGTGGGTTGTGAATGTCAGAGCTTGGAACGTACACCAATTGGAAAAAGTGGACCATGTACTCTGGTAGATGCGATTTGTCGATGCCCTTCTAGATGCCAGAATGATATCAATGACCTCCTGTGATAGACCTGTGCGGATCAACTGTGTCCACTCAAATGCCAATCCATCAGACTCAGCCAGTCAGGATCCAGGTGACAGATTGGTCCCAGTGACAGAAGATCCGGCCTGTTTGGCAGCCTCCAGGGATCTGCTATTGATAGTGAGAGCATGTCTGAGAATCACGGCTGGTGAGGCTAATAGGGGGCTAGCAGAACCATTTGAGCCCTTTCGTGCCCAAGTTTCCTCAATGTTTTGCCGAGGAGAGGAGTCCGAGGGAAGGCGTACAGAAGTCCATCTGGCCAAGGGATCAGAAGAGCATCTACAGACTCTGCGCTTGCCTCTAGGTACCTCGAGAAGTACCAAGGTAGGTTGACAGACAATGTAAAAATCCAAAAAGTTTTTCATCAATATTATCAATGTTGTATAAATGTCAGGAAATTCCTTCTGAAAAAATAGAAGAGTATATAGCTAAACAGAATTTGCCTAAAATCATAGATTTGCAGAGACAAGCTATTAATGGTCCTATTACGTTAAGAGAAATATCTGATGCAATAAGTAAAATTAAACTAGGAAAGGCACCAGGACCGGATGGATTATCGGCAGTGTATTACAAATGTTTGGAGGAGGAACTCTTGTTACCTTTACAATGTACAATGAATTTAATTTTGCAAGAGGGGAAGATACCGGATAGTTGGAAAAATGCTAATATAACATTAATACTGAAAGAGGAGCAGGACCTAACTAAAACAAAAAATTATCGGTCAATATCTTTATTGAATAATGACTATAAAATTTTTACAATGATTTTGGCAGAAAGAATGAAAATAATATTGCAACAATTTATTCAGGAAGATCAAGCGGGGTTTCTACCTAAAAGACAACTACGTGATAACGTCAGGAATGTTTTGAATGTGTTGGAATATCTAGAACAACGAAATGATATACAAGCAGCTTTGATTTTCTTGGATGCTGAGAAAGCATTTGATAATTTGAACTGGAAATTTATGTTTAAGGTTCTAGAGCAAATGGATTTTGGAGATAATTTTATAAAATGGATCAGATCGATTTATACATCACAGAAGGCACAGATAATTGTTAATGGGGATTTAACGGACTCATGTGAAATACAAAAGGGTACAAGACAGGGATGTCCACTGTCCCCTCTTTTATTTATTTTGGTTCTAGAAGTGCTGCTTAGAGACATAAGGCAAGACAAAAGGATTTCGGGAATAAAGATAAAAAAGAGGAATATAAACTGAGAGCATTTGCTGACGACTTGATAATTGTATTAGAAAATCCCTTGGAAGGATTAAAGTATTGATGGATAAACTAAAAGAATTTGGACCATTAGCAGGATTTAAGATCAATAACCAAAAAACAAAGATGTTGGTGAAAAATTTATTGTTAAGGGATCAAAAAGAGTTAATGGAGGACAGATTTTAAAATAGAAGAAAAGGTGAAATATTTAGGTATTATTATGACAAATAAAAATTCAAAGTTGTTTCATAATAATTATGAAAAATTATGGATAGAGATTAAGAAAGATTTGTTAAAATGGGATAAATTACAGTTGTCATTAATGGGTAGAATATCTGTAATAAAAATGAATGTATTGCCGAGAATGATGTTTCTATTTCAAACAATACCTGTAATATCCTCTGATTTACCTTTTAAACAATGGCAAAAACATATTTCTAAATTTGTTTGGCAGGGGAAAAAACCAAGAGTTAAATTTAAATTATTACAAGATGCCAAAGAAAGAGGAGGACTGGGATTACCAAATTTGAGACTTTATTTTGCTGCTTGTTGCTTAGTCTGGATAAAGGAATGGAATGTATTGAGGAACAAAAGATTATTGGATTTGGAGGGTCACAACCTGAAGTGGGGATGGCATGGATATCTATGGTATGATAAAGTAAAAGTTAATGTGGATTTTAATAATCATTTTATAAGACGTCCTTTGTTGAAAATATAGAACAAATAGAAAACAAGGGTTTTTTTGAAAATACCACTATGTGTTTCAAGTCAAGAAGCTTTTTATAGAAGAGAAATGGTTGGAAAAGAGAAATGGTTAACTTACCAAGAACTATTAGAAAATATACATGGAGAATATATAATGAAAGAGAGAGAACAATTAATAAAGGAAGAATATAGTTCTCAATGGTTTGCCTATTTACAATTGTTAGAAAGATACAAAATGGATAAGAAAATGTATGGATTTGAAATAAATAAATCTGATTTTGAAATAGGTTTGTGTACAAATGATGAATGTATAATTGCAAAAATGTATAATTTTTTATTGAAAATGGACATGGAAGAAGAACAAGTAAAAGAGTGTATGGTTAAGTGGGCAAAAATTTTTGGTTATAATATACAAATGGATCAATGGGAAAATATGTGGAAAAAAGGTTTGAAATTTACATTATGTTATAATCTTAAAGAAATTTTTTATAAAATGATGTACCGTTGGTATATGACTCCAGAAAAGTTGTCAAAAATGTATAGTAATGTTTCTAATGTATGTTGGAAATGTAAACAACAAGAAGGATCTTTTTATCATATGTGGTGGTCGTGTAAACAGGCAAAATTATTTTGGGCACAGATAGGTAGGATGATGCAAAAAATCTTAAAGATAAATATTCAGTCAAAGCCAGAATTTTTTTTATTGGGTTTTATGGATAAACAAAAGGAAAAGAAATATGGAAGAATAATATTATATATGATTACGGCAGCAAGATTATTATATGCACAAAAGTGGAAAATGGAATCAATACCAACAACGGAAGAATGGCTATTGAAATTAATGGACTTAGTAGAGATGGACAAATTGACATGCCTTTTCAGAGAAGGGCAGTAACTAAATTAGGTTTGACCACTAATGTCTTTTCTCTCTGTGAGAGAAGGAGGTGGAGCACACAGGGTGTTGAGTATTAATTGATTCCGATTGCTTATTGAATCTAGGGCATCTAAGGTTAGTTTTTGAGTGCCCAAACTTCCTTTATCAAATAACAAATTACCATCTGTGTCTTTGTAAGTCTGACTATGTTTAAAAGGCAGAGATCTTGCTATTAATATAGCCACTCCTCTGCTTTTAGAAGAGCCATGAGATGAGTATTGCTCTCTGTAATAATTATGGGTCAATAGTCTTGAGACTTCTTTGCTAGAATGAGTTTCTTGAATAAAAATGATATGGGGCTTATCCTTTAAAGTGAAACTTGAATCTTCTTCTTTTAACCGGATTGCCTAGACCTTTAACATTTAGTGTATAAATCTTTCTATTACCTTCCACGACAAAAGAGTGAATAAAAGGTAAGTTACTCCAACCCAAAGTTTTAGCCAGCGTAGTATGTGTCCCACGGACTTGTTAGTTTATTTATTTATTTATTTATTATTTCAATTTATATACCGCCCTTAGCAGAATAGTTCTCAGGGCGGTGAACAAACAAGATAAAATACAATATATCATAGTAAAAAATCACAAAAACATGTACAAACAAACAACAGAAAGCACAACAAAAACGAAATACAACACAAATTAAGAAGGATACATGTTAAAAGTAGAAAGATTAAGAAAATTAAAAGATTAAAATGCCTGGGAGCATAAAAAGGTCTTTACCTGGCGCCGGAAAGATAGAAGTGTAGGCGCCAGGCATACCTCTTCGGGGAGGCTGTTCCACAACTCAGGGGCCACCACAGAAAAGGCCCTAGATCTAGTAACCACCCTCCGGGCTTCCCGATGAGCTGGTACCCGGAGGAGGGCCTTAGATTCTGAACGAAGTGAACGGGTAGGTTCATAGCGAGAGAGGTGTTCCACAAGGTATTGAGGTCCCACGCCGTGTAAGGCTTTATAGGTCAAAACCAGCACCTTGAATCTCGCCCGGAAGCAAATAGGGAGCCAGTGCAGACGCGCCAGAATAGGTGTTATATGCGAAGACCGACTGGTCCTCGTCAATAGTCTGGCAGCCGCGTTCTGCACCAGCTGAAGCTTCCGAACTGTCTTCAAGGGCAGCCCTACGTAGAGCACATTACAGTAATCCAATCTTGAAGTTACCAGAGCATGAACAACGGAGGCGAGGTCATCCCTGTCCAGATAGGGGCGTAGTTGGGCTACCAGACGAAGATGGTAAAATGCATTCCGTGCCACCGAGGCCACTTGGGCCTCGAGAGACAAGGAAGAATCGAAAAGAACCCCCAAACTACGTACCTGTTCTTTCAGGGGGAGTGTAACCCCATCCAGAACAGGGTGAACATCCACCATCTGAGCAGGGAAGGCGTTCACCAGCAGTGTCTCGGTCTTGTCTGGATTGAGTCTCAGTTTATTAGCTCTCATCCAGTCCATTATCGCGGTCAGGCAACGGTTCAGCACATCAACAGACTCACCTGAAGATGAAAAGGAGAAATAGAGCTGCGTGTCATCAGTATATTGATGGCAACGCACTCCAAAACTCCTGATGACCGCACCCAGCGGCTGCATGTAGATGTTGAAAAGCATGGGGGACAAGACCGACCCCTGAGGGACTCCACAATGGAGAGTCCATGGTGTCGAGTGATGTTCCCCAAGCACTACCTTCTGGTGACGGTCCACGAAGTAGGAGCGGAACCACTGCCAAGCAGTGCCCCCGACACCCAACTCCGCGAGTCTCCCCAGAAGGATACCATGGTCGATGGTATCAAACGCCGCTGAGAGATCAAGGAGAACAAAGTCACACTCCCCCTGTCCCTCTCCCGACAAAGGTCATCATACAGGGCGACCAAGGCTGTTTCGGTGCCAAAACCAGGCCTAAAACCGGATTGAAACGGATCTAGATAATCGGTTTCATCCAAGAGCGCCTGGAGTTGGCCGGCAACCACCCGTTCCAAAACCTTGCCCAAAAAAGGGACATTCGCCACCGGTCTATAGTTGTTCAAGTTATCTGGGTCCAAGGAGGGTTTCTTTAAAAGAGGTCTCACTACTGCCTCCTTCAGGCTACCAGGGACTACTCCCTCCCTCAAGGAGGCATTAACCACTTCCTTGGCCCAACCGGTGGTCCCAGCCCTGCTAGCTTTCACTAGCCAAGATGGGCAAGGATCCAGAACAGACGTGGTTGCCCGAACCATTCCAAGCACCTTGTCCACTTCCTCGAGCTGCACCAACTGAAACTCATCCAATAATAAAGGACAAGGCCGTGCTCCGGACACTTCAATGGATTCATCTGTCGCAACATCGGAGTCAAGATCCCTGCGGATACATGCGATCTTATCTTGAAAGTGTCCAGCAATTTTGTTGCAGCGGGCTTCCAATGTTTCCGTAGTATCGTGGGGGCCAGAGTGTAAGAGCCCACGCACGACTTTAAAAAGCTCCGCTGGGCGGCATAGGGATGATCTAATAGAGGCAGCAAAATAAAGCTTCTTTGCTGTCCTTACCGCTTTTGTATACAACTTATTGGTGGCACTTACCAGTTCACCAGACAGGTATCAAAGAGAAATAATTAGTAAAACTACAACTATTAGAATTGATAAAACCCACTTCTGGAAGGATCCCCTCCCAATGGTAGGGCCCTGTAAACTACTCCAATAGTGTGTTATCCCATGCAGGTAAGTCATCTGGGGAATAAAACCAAAAACTTGGTGTGTCTCTTCCCCGGTGCCACCAATTGTAATATTAGACATCCCTCCCACTTTTTTTTTAAAGACAGAATATCTTGTATATCCAGTCGTGTTTAAGAATGTAGTCATGTTTCAGAGTGTAACCTGTGGCATTATAGTATATTCCTGTAACAACCCGTTTAAAGATAAAAGGTAATATTGAAAATTGTTTAAACAGTATATAAAAAATAACAGTATTTTCCTGAAAACAAAAAATTAGATTTGACCACTAATGTCTTTTCCCTCTGTGAGAGAAGGAGGTGGAGCACACAGGGTGTTGAGTATTAATTGATTCCGATTGCTTATTGAATCTAGGGCATCTTTTTCTAGAAGAGACTGTGTTCCATTTTTCAGTCTTGAAAATCCAAGGATCCCATGAAATCTCTAAGTTTAGTAAGCAGAGGATGTGGCAGGTTTTTTTTGTAGTAGCTGTATGTAATATGCCATCTATTTCAACACAGAAGCAAAATGGGAACCCCCATCAATGTTTAATATTGGCAGCTTGTAATTTCTCTGTTGCAGGTCACAAATTGCATCTTTTCCTAGAGTCTCCACACTAAGATCCTGAAGGACCATGATATCTTTGTTGTCATATTTCAGTCCTCCTTTATCTCTAATAGCTTTCATGAATCTGTCTTTAAGTTGAAAATTAACAAAAGCCACTATAATATCACACGTCATTGCAGAAGTTTTAGGCTTAGGAACTAAATTATGATGAGCACGTTCCAGATCCATTGAGATGATAGGGACTTCAGGGAGTGCTACAGACCACCATGTTGTAAGAAATGTAATCATGTCCCCCTGTTCCTTTTCTTCAGGGACCCCACAAAAGCATACTTTTTGGCTGCTAGCCCTGTTCTCCTGTTCATCCACCTTAATATTAAATTATTTATTAGCTTTTAAGAGCAGTTGGACTTTATCAGCAGTTTTAATGCCTAGTTCCACGGCTTCATTTGCTGTTGTTTCAATAGCAAGAGTTTTTTGTGCGAGTTTATCTAGCGTTTCATTTGTTGAATCAAAAGCTTTTTGCCATTCAGCAATTAATAGAGTATGCATTTTCCAGACACGGTCCCTTAATGTCTCTAATAAGCTTTCATTTTTGAGGAATGCCATTTCCTCTTGTCCCACCTTCCCACTGCCATTTTGAATCTTCTCCAGGAGCTAATTTTAAAATCACAATTTTAAGGCAGTAAATGATCCTACAATGCATCAAGCTGCGATTTTAAGCATGCTTCAGTATTTTGTTTATAAAAAGAGTAAAGAGAATTATTGTGGGGGTATTGCTATTTTTGTTAAGAACGTGGCGGGAGCCAGAGTGATCGTTCTATGCAGTTACTAGGCTTCACGCATGCATGCCCCCCCAATAAATCAGATTTTGAGGTGGTGGTTGTGTGTGCGTGTACGAGTGTGTGAGAGGGAATAGAAACAGTTGGCAGTTTAGCAGAAAACAGGGACAGAGGCAGAACAAGAAAGCTAAGAGCTTCAAGCTGGTCCTAGCTGAAAATGAAGAAATCGCTTTGGGGGATTGCTGCAGTTGCTTTCTGAGGATCTGCCTGGTAAGACTGCCTCCCAGTTTGCTTCCAATTATGTTCCACTTGTATATTTCTAAACGGACACTATTACAAAGTCTTTATGCTCTTGTATTAAAACACACACTCTAGGGATGTGGAAGAGATTTGATTCAGTTCACATTTAAAATCAAATCGATCTCAAATTGATCAAATTCGTACTGAGAACTGAATATGAGAACTGAAATATAGCCATCTTTCAAAATTTGCACTTGCCCAAATTTTGTGATGCAGTTCTCTAAACCAATGTTTACAAAAATGGATCCATAAAAATGAATATATTTGTGAAAATAATATACAAAACGAATATTAGGTGCTTGCAAAAATGTGTACATCAGTCAAAAGTGCATACAAAAATGAGTTTAAGAAAAGTTCACACTATAATACTGAAGAATTTTCATGAGGTTTTTTAAAAATAAAAGTGCTGCAGAAATGTGAACTGAATTCAAGATTAGAACAGTGAGTACCAAAACTGACAGATCCATCTTGAACATATAAATCCCTAAATCTGGAAGTTCTGCTGCATCTTACTGCTTGTGAGAGAGGGACAGAACACAACATGAACACAGCAGTAAACACATTTCCTTGTTGTGAACACATTAACATTTGAAACTAACTTCACCCCTCTACACCTGCCCCCTCCCCATGATGTAACTCCAGATGTGGGAACACGTCACAAAATTGTTTGCAGAAAAACTAACTTCCCATTTTGAACATTAATTATCAGTACAAATACAAGAAGCACAACTTGCTTATAATTCATGACTAGAGACCAACACAAGCTTGCAAGTGTACTCCCCAAAATTGTGGGCAGTGTTTACAGATTCTAGAAACTGACTGAATTCTACTGTTTTCTACTGTGCCTACCAGGACCTAAAAAAGACAGCGAAAGAGAGCATAACCAAATAAGCCAATCATTTCTAAATATACCGTAGAGCAGCCTTTCCCAACCAGTGTGCCTCCACATGTTGTTGGAACACAACTCCCATCAGCCTCAGCCAGCATTGCCAATGGTCAGGAGAGATGGGAGTTGTGGTCCAACAACATCTGGAGGCACACTGGTTGGGAAAGGCTGCTGTAGAGGATCAGCCCTTGCTGAAAAGTAGAAAGAGATTAATAGCAGCACTCTGCACAAAGGGAACCTAATCAAAATGACTTTCTAATAAGACTTAAACTTCTCCCCTTTTTTGTACCTTCTTCAGATAAGGGTGTGTGAGAGAAAGACAGATGGTACTTTTTTTCTATGCAGCTGTCATGTTTATAACCAAAGATCTGGAAAGAACTACATGAGACTTATAATGGTATGATTAATGCCAGTTCAGCTTTTTTGTTTTATTTTTACGGAATGCTAGTTTAATGTTACAACATGGCAGTTCATATATCTACCAAAATCTAACACATGTTCATCCATATTTGAGTCTGTAAAACGATCTTGCTCCATAAGCCATATTTTTTGTCTTAAAAAATTAAAACAATCTTTGTGTTGAAATCTTATGGCTATGTAAGCTCTGATACTGAAGTGCACATCAAGTTTCAAACTTTAGATATGACAACTATACATATATTTTATGTATATATTCAGACAGCTTATGCCTTTAATATATTTAGAAAACAGTGTACACATTTGGTACATTCATGCACATCTATGCACAGACTTATGTCACTATTGACTCCCTTTTTTAAAAAAATGTACAACTATTGTTATTCTTACTCTCAATTAATAAAGCTTCCTAAAATTTCTGTTACATGATTTCAGCTCTGATGCAGTGAAGGCATTTCTAAATAGACTATCTCTGAATTTCCAAGCATCTTCCCTCTTCCATTTAAAAAGTTTCATGCATTAGAGAGTCTTTCCAGCATGGACTCTCATTTTTATAAGATCAACTGCTAGAAATGCTCTGTTTATATATATATATTTTTTTAGTTAAAAAAAATAGGATTGAAGCCTATTGCATACATTTGATCTCTGAATGGGCTATATTCTAGCCACACATATATACATATATGTACACACACACAAAATTTAAAAATGGCACCCTCTAAACAGGATGTGGAAATGGCCTAAAATAAGCCATTATCTGTAAATCCTATTAAAAAGTCAACTGCTCTCAAAATGCCAGAAGACTGAAGAGCACCACATACTTAAATATAAAGGTGGGAACTTTAATACTTGAGGTTTCATTTAATTCCCCAATATTCTTCCAGGATGGTAGGCTTTGCCATTATTATATCAATGTATTATCCCGAAGTAATCTAAACCTCATTCTAAGTTGTAAAACTGAACATTTTTAAAGTAGACGACTAAAGTAAGCTAAAGTAAGGTTTAAAAGAATAGGCTAGTTAAATACTCAAACAATCTGTACAAATTACTGCAGATTCAGGAAAACGGGAGGGACAGCCTTATTTCAAAAGAGAAGTAACACTTATCAACATGTGCAAAACCTGTTAAGACCTGTTTTATTATTCTATCAAATAAGAATTTGTAGCTATTCTGCAAGTTCAGAGCTACCTTACAGTAAGTTTACATTTAGAGGTTTTGTACAATGCAAGTATTTAAGACTTACCTATCCCAAAGTGACAAAGGTGGCTCTATTCAAAATGCCACCCATTTCTCATATTTTTATAAGTATATTTACATGTTATGCTAGATGTCCACTATAAATTCTTTGAAATTCGCTGAATATCAGCTGAAAATGTCAACTAGCAACCATTGTATTAAAAATGGTTATTTGAGTGAATGCATAAACTTTTCTAGACTATATTCAGAGTCATACTGTTCTTGATCCCAAAGTTCTCCAAGATTTTCAAGAACTGATTTCATAGTTGTTTTTCCGGAAGCAGACATGGCAGCTTCTGATTTTTCATTCTTTCCATCCTTGAAGATATTGGAAGATGGGGTGGAGGAAGAAAAAAAAAGAGAAGTACACTGAAGTCTATGTATTTTAAGAGCTAGAAAGCACCCGTGAATACATAAATATGGTAGTCAAAAAAACTAACAATCCTAAGGTGGTCTCTGAACATTACACGGTATGACCATAAAGCAGAAGCAAGAGAGTACTTATTTTTCTCACATCACATCTATATAATGAAAGATTGATGAATGGCTACATTTCCATTGCAAATCTTGCCAAACATTGTGGACTAATCAAAACCATAACAATAACTTGGGTAGCACTAGTTACTTGTTTTCAAATCAGATATGAACTACTATTTACCTTGTCAAGAGTAAAGAGGTCAAGCAGCTGATCCGTTCCCATGCTTTGCAGACTAGTATTCTCTTGACTAATCACTGTATTAGCAATGTTCATTTTGAACTTCTGCAGACCCATTATTTTTTCTTCCAAGGTTCCCCTTGTAATCAGGCGATAAACATTAACAACTCGTTTCTGCAGGACAGTTAACATTTGTAAGCATTTAAGAAACTACCACGTGGCAAATGAAAACATAGAAGACACTTAAAAATAAGTAATTTTTGACAGGGCAAAAAGTGAAGAAAACACAGTAGGAATCTGAGGTGGGGGATGGGGAGAGATCTGAGTAAGACACAGAATTTTTGCCTTCCGTTCCCCGTTTGATAATTAGTCTATGCTAATGTTTTCAGTTCCAGGTAGCCACTATTTTAGAAAATAATGGTTATAAACAGAAAGCACCAACTGTGAGCAATGCACGCTATTTGTGGCATTCATTTTGGAAGGTTAAACCGATTTTTGATTTATTTAGATGATTTTAACTGCTCCTAAATCAGCAGCAATTTATGTTATACCTGTCCAATACGATGTGCTCGATCCATTGCTTGGAGATCTTTCATTGGATTCCAGTCATGTTCAACAAATACCACTGTGTCAGCTCCAGTTAAATTAAGACCCAGTCCACCAACATGAGTGGTAAGCAAGAGTACATCTATGGATGGGTCATTATTAAACCTGTGTATGAAAAAACAGTCAGTTTACCTGGTGACATACACATGCAGAAAAAGCCTGTACCCACAATGGCAGGGCTGGGCAGGTGGAGTTGTGGAGAGAGTTATGCCAGAAACGGACACTAGACTAAACAACTATATTGCTTGTACCTTCCAAATATTTTGGTATTGCATGGGCAGGAATCACAGCTTCACTAGAAACTGCCCATCTACTGGCAGCACATTCCTAGCCTGCCTGTTGGGGTAGGAAGGAGAAGAGGTGAGAAAACCCAGCTTAAGGCAGTTAATGGTGTGAACCGCTAGCATCACCACCTCAAGATGGGAACATGTGAGGAGCTAACCTCCAGTTACCCTAATTATGATCCCTGCCCAATGACCAAGTGCCAAAACTCACTGTGACTTAAAAGCAATGAATGCATCATATGAATACGTAGAAACCAAAATCAGTTTGCCAAGAGGAGTTTCTCTCATAGTTTCCAGCTAGGAACCCAGATAGAATCCCTGTCCATTAACTAGCAACTGACTTGTGGTCCATAGCAAACAAAAAGCCATCTTACAAAAGTAAGAGTAGACAAGTTGCTGTTAAGCTCAACCGCACTGCCATTTAAGTATCTCCATAAGCATCTTGACTCTGGGAAACTCCATTTCTCTAACCATAACAACAGGAAAACACCACTGGACACCGGCAATCCTCCTGTTACATGATAATTAGAAATTACCCTTAGCAGTTATGCAAACAGGCTTGAGAGCTCTGGAGTATGCAAATGCTTCCTTTCTGCCAAAATCCCTAAAGCAATTGCTGGAAATCCAGTATGGTGTAGTGGTTAGAGTGTTGGACCTGGGAGATCAGGGTTCAAATCCCTACTTGGCCATGAAGCTCACTGGATGACCTTGGGCCAGTCACTGTCTCTCAGCCTAATCTACCTCACAGAGTTGTTGTGAAGATAAATTTGGGAGAGGGAGAACCATGTTTGTATGCCACCCTGAGCTCCTTGGAGGAAGGGTGGGCTATAAATATATAAATAAAAAATAAACACCTAATGCATGTCCACTAACTGACCATCTCAGAGCCCTGGAGAAGGAAAACTCATGCCTGAGGCACTGTAACTACCACATGAATACGGAAAGCAGGACTGGACCAAGATGAAGGAGGTGTGAAAATTGGAGGGAGAAATATCAATAATTTAAGATATGCAGATGATACCATACTCTCAGCAGAAACCAGTAATGATTTGAAACGAATGCTGATGAAATTCAAGAGGAAAGCACAAAAGCAGAACTACAGCTGAACATCAAGAAGACTAAAGTAATGACAACAGAAGATTTATGTAACTTTAAAGTTGACAATGAGGACATTGAACTTGTCAAGGATTGTCAATACCTTGTCACAGTCATTAACCAAAAGGGAGACAATAGTCAAGAAATCAGAAGAAGGCTAGGACTGGGGAGAGCAGCTGTGAGAGAACTAGAAAAGGTCCTCAAATGCAAAGATATATCACTGAACATTAAAGTCAGGATCATTCACACCATGGTATTCCCAATCTCTATGTATGGATGTGACAGTTGGGCAGTGAAAAAAGCAGGTAAGAGAAAAATAAACTCATTTGAAATGTGGTGTTGGAGGAGAGCTTTGTGCATACCATGGACTATGAAAAAGACAAATAATTGGGTGTTAGGACAAATTAAACCAGAACTATCATTAGAAGCTAAAATGATGAAACTGAGGTTATCATACCTTGGACACATCATGAGAACACGATTCACTAGAAAAGACAATAATGCTGGGAAAAACAGGAGAGAGTAGAAAAAGAGGAAGGCCAAACAAGATTCTATACAGGAAGCCACAGACCTGAACTTAAAGATCCGAACAGGGTGGTTCACGACAGATGCTCTTGCAGGTCACTGATTCATAGGGTCGCCATAAGTCGTAGTCGACTTGAAGGCACATAACAACAACATAGGTTGGACACCTCTACCCAGAATGCATGCATGAAACTCCATACGCCTTTGCACTTACCATCCATGGTGAAAACATAGATCCTACTAGATCCCTTCTCTCCCTTTGATCAAGGCAAACATTTCCCCCCATCCCCAGAATGGAACATTGGTCATTTACTGTAAAGGGTGTTTTTCTGGCAGATGAAACCCACATAACTCCACACTGGGTCATCATGCTCTAGCAACCCAGGCAGGAAATCTCTTTTGTAAATGTGAATGCTCCTCCCCTTCCTCCTTTCCCTCTCAGCATCTCCTTTGTTTCAATTCCCATTCTGGCCAAGCCCTAAGACTGTGTGTACCTGTGGAGTCAAACCTTGGAATCAACATAAAAACTGTGCCATGTCACAACAAACACAGTAATACCTAAACTTAATGGTAAGAACCTATTGCAGCAGTGAGCGGATGAGTGCAGGGTGTGGCGTGGCTATGTGGGTTTTGTCTGCCAGAAGAAGACCCTTCACGATAAGTGACCAATGTTACATTTTCCTGGCAGACTCACCCACATAGCCCCACAACTGGGACCTACCAGCGCCTGAGTCCGTTTTGGGTGGGAAATTGCAGCTCTACTCACTGTAAAGGTAGCACTACTGAAGGACATGACATCCAAGGGCCACTTCAGCAGAAGCGCAAGTGTCCACTTTATAGTGTCTAGTGAGTGTAGATGGCACTGCCCAGGTGGCTGCTCTGCAGATTTCTGCACTGCTGGCATTAGTGGCAAAAGCTGCAGAAGTTGCTGCTGCCCTGGTGGAATCGGCTGTGACGTGACCAGGAGCCCTAAGCTGTTGAGACTCGTAAGCTAATGCAATACAGGCTCTAATCCATTTGGTTGCCAGTTGCCCCCCCCCCCATGGAGGAGACATGGAAGGAAACAAACAGGCTAGTGGTCAGCCTAAATGTCTTGGTGCGTTTAATACAAATGCACGCTTCACGTCCAATTTGTGCCATAACAGTTCAGATGGATGTGAAGAGCTAGGGCAAAAGGAAGGGAGGACCAGTACCTCAGACCTATGAAAGGTAGAATTAACTTTAGGAATGTTGTGGTGATTGCTGTGCATGCATATCTACCATCAACCAAGATGATGGCTGAAGCTCCCCTAAGGGGCTGATGCTCCTGACACCATCTTGGTTGATGGCAGGCATTTCAGTGCATCCAGCATTCACCACAGTGGGAGAGGAAGGTGGTGCATGTGGGCAGGTGCTGCAGGCCCGGGAAGGCTGGTGCCCAAGGGCCCAGTCATGCCTGGCGCTGGCGCTGGCCCTGGTAGCGTCTGCATGGGCTGGCAGGAAACTGAAACAAAGGAGATGCTGAGAGAGAAATGAAGAGGAGCATTCAAATTAACAATAGAGATTTCCTGCTTTGGCTGCTAGAGCATGACAACCCAATGTGGGGCTATGTGGGTGAGTCTACCAGGAAAAAATGGAACCTGCAAGAATAATAAACAACTAGAGTTTAATGTTCAGTTTGGGTCCATTTGGTCAAGGTCAGTCCAGATTCAGCTAGCTTCACTCACCCTCCTAGTCCTTCCCCCACGTTCCTTCTTAAGTTCTATCTTTATTATTTTCTGTTTACTCTGTTTTAGTCAGGACTCCAGGCAATGCATAGCCATGGGCTACTTCCTTCGAAGAAATCTTCAAGGCTACAGGGTCCTCTGTGGGCCTTGCCTGACTCCGTTTCTTCCGTCACAAACACACAAAGGACTATCTCAGTGGCTTTTCTGGCCTCTGGCCTCATCTCCCCATTTGGTATGAGCCTTCTCATAGTACTAGCACGTTGCTCTCTCTCATTCCTTCTGCCCCGATCCCACCTATCCTCTATAGATTTAATCAAATAGTTGCCATTCTAATCTGAATGGTGCCTCTGTACCTAATCTTTTATTTTTGTAATTAAATATATATTTATATGTCGCTTTTCTGGGCAAAGCCCATCCAAAGCCACTTACAAACAATAAAAACTACATGTATAAAAAAAATCAGTATCACTAAAAACCAAAAAAACCACAAAATTCAAAGCAATAAACCGTTTATTCAATTATCCTGATATTGGCTCCTCATTTCGTTGATAATTCCCTGTACTAGTAAGGTCCAGTGGTCCTTTTGGCATGCTGTGATTCTTGGTTCAAGACCCAAGCAAGTGTTCCTCCTATACTAGTGTAATAACTGATACACATAGAGGAGGGCACATAGTAACACCATTCTGATCTGCTTATTATGCCTTAGGTCACCTAGCACACAGCCAGAGAGCCTAGGGCAGCACCTACATGTAGCAGTGCAGCTAAGCCATGGACCAAGTTGCATATTGCCAGCTGACCATTTTCAAGAAGCTGAATTCTATGTCCACTGCCACACACTGTCCGACCCAGAGCACAAATTATATAATGTTACAGCATACTCTCACATGTGTTATGTCTAATCAGTGGTTCACAACATACTGCATGTGGCCCATCAACGCATTTCATGCAGCCCTTGAAGAGCCAGCACCACCCTTGGGCTCTGCCGCTTGGCACCCAATATAAAAAACAGAGTGTGCCAGCAATGATGAAGATTTCTCTTCTTTGCTAGCTCCACATTTATTCTGGGCACAAATTAGGGGCCTTTATGCTGAATGGTGAGCATAAATGTGTAGCATGCCAAAAGTTTTGTTCTGTGTTTAAGCTGGGTACAAGGAGGAATGGCCACCTCCTTGGCACCAAGCACAAAAGGGGACCTTCAGGGCCATCTGAGTTATGTACCCAAGGGGGACACAACTGAAACACAGGATGTCATTCTCTTCAGCAACAGTGGAGCTCCAAATGCAAGAACTCATCTGTTAGAAAACAGCTGTCACTGCATTTACCTTGAAACGATAGAATGCCTCTGACCAGCAGGTATGCTGCCATCCAATCGCAGATAGGTAACGGAGGGCAAGTGAGGCTTGAGAAGGTCATGTTCGACTATGTCCAGCATACTCTTGAGCTGACAGAATATAAGTATCCTGTGTTGTGCAACTATGGTTTCTGTGCCACTTTCTGAGGAACCGCCATTTCCCAAGCCACAATCTAGAAGCAACTTAAAGACCAAATATAAAAGCATCCCATTAGTCACTGAACATTCTCCCGTCAAAACTATTAGGTAGGTTTTGTCCACTGGGGAAATAGTAGAGTATGGGGTTTCCATGCAGAAGTTCCAGGTTTAATCCCTGGCATTGCCAGTTTTTTAAAAAACAGGTAGTAGGTGATGGAAGAGATCTCTGCAGAAAATCCATCGTGAGAGAGTACAGGACAGTCTGATCCTGTATGAGGCACCTTTCTATGTTCAATAATATGGGAACATAAAACAGATGAAGCTGTAATCAAGTTAAAAACCTTTGATTTCCAAGCCCTCTGGAGGTGCACACATGCATGCATTAGAAGCTAGGGAATGGCTATGACACATCAAGTAGAGCACCATTTATTTCCTGCTTCTGTTTTGGCATAAGCCTTAGTAATGAGGCACCAATGACAAAGCAAGAAGCACATCATCTTTTCAGAAAAGACTCTGAATCCAAGATTGCAACAAAACAAGGACTTAATTTAAGCAAATGTCTTCTTGATTATAAGATTCATATTTTAACACATGTGCTTTTACAAACAGATCTATAAAAATATTGTACACTTTTAATGGCTAGGTACTCTGAACAGTTTTAGGTAGCCCCAGCTTTCTTCCTGTTTTATACTCCACACAGTTCTCTCACTTTCCCATTCTTTGTTCCATCTATAAAATGAAGTTACAGATGCTGGTGTAAGGAGAATCTTTTTCCTAAAACCAGATATACAGCTCAGGTTTGCCCACCTGTTTTAAAGCAGAGAGTTTAGGTGCATGCTGGATGTCTCGAAGGGAAGAATTCTCAGCTGCAAGCTTTTCTGTAATCCTCTTATGCTCTGGATGATGAACAGTTAAAACTAATGCTGGATGGTTGCATAACTTCCTTAAATACTGTAATGCCTTTAAAAAAAGCCATGAAATATGCATAACTTAAGATATATTCAGACAACGCAGCATATAGCATCTCTTTCTTACCTATGAAAATCTTGCCAACAACTGGAGATGCATGCTGCACTTACTCCTAATTACGGTTAATGTTAATCATTTAGTCGTAGACACTTTGTGGAGGACCAAAAAAATAAATAAATAAGATAAACCTGCCTCTGAAATGATTACTCTACCCTGGACTCCATAAATTGCATTAGTCTGCTGAATAGTGATGATTTACCTCCTGTAAAAAATGCACTTCCCAGCTTACCTGAAACTATTTTGCCTAGAAACTTGTAAAGCTCAGGGTTGCAGTGAAGCACTCTAGCAAAATCTCTCTCAGTCTTAAGATGAATACTGCCTTAAAGGATAGAAATTATTTCACGTTGTATTCACTATTTAATAGTCAAAGTTAAAGCCACGCTTGGAAGCTTTGACCATGAACAATTTGCTAGGAAATGTTTTCCAGATACCTGATTCCAAAAGCACTATTTGAAAAATATGCATATAAAATTGTAGCTGATCGTAGTTAGTTTATTCATTTATTGAGTCAGTGTGGTGTAGTGGTTAGTGTTGAACTAGGACCCAGAAGGACATGGTTCAAATCCCCACTTAGCCATGAAGCTCACTAGGTGACCTTGGGCCAGTCACTGTCTCTCCGCCTAACCTACCTCACAGGGTTATTGTGAGGATAAAATGGAGAGGGAAGAGAACAATATATGCCACCTTGAAAGATGGGGAAAATATATGATTTTGGAGCAAGTGAGCTAATGTCAAAATCAGTATCTATCAAGAAAGACATAGAGAAGCAAGGTAACCCGTAATTGAGCCTCAACTCTTCAACTAAATGCTTTTATAGCCTTTCCCAAATATTAGGAGACATTGCTCAAAACAGGTCTCTTCTATGATATCATTCTACAGCTAACTGCACTTAGTTTATTCATTTATTCAAAACATATAAGGAGACAGCCCACTTGGTTTAAAATCTAAGAGAATATACCACGCTAAAGTTGCAAATTATAATGCATTATTTAATAAAATGTAAATGTATATATCATAGAACTTCAACCCATTTTGGAACTTTAATCAGAGGTAGTTCACTACTTGGTTCAATTTAACTAGTGTTTAAGCAAACAATCGATAAGCTGGTATAGCACAGTGGGGAGGAGCGCCTGACTGGGAGTCCAGAGTCTATGAGTTCAAATCCCTGCTTGTGTCTCCTGGGTATAAAGGGCCAGCTAAAGATCACCCCCACAGTGAGTGGCTCAGGGGTTACGTGCCCCAGGGGTTACGTGCCCTGCCACCTGTGCAGCCATGGGCAAGCTGCATTGTCCCAAGGAGCCCAGTTGCCCCCCAGATGGCAGTTGCGGACAAGGAAGGGGCTGGCTTGTGCAGCTGTGGCAAGCTGAGCAGGCCCTAGCCAGCTGGGGAGGACTAGCCTCAGAGGGAGGCAATGGTAAACCCCCTCTGAATACCACTGACCATGAAAACCCTATTCATAGGGTAGCCATAAGTCAGGATCAACTTGAAGGCAGGTCATTTCCATAAGCAAACAATCCTGTTTGCTTCAGAGCCTGATCGTGATTAATTGTACCTGCAACAATTACATAAAAACTGCTAATCTATTAAATGTTCATTATCAAAACATAACAAAGCATAATGAAATGTCAACCTGAAACACATGTCCTGTGGCTTTAAGCTTTGGTTTTTCAGTCTCCTCAGTGAGTGAAACTGCTGAAACAGTTTCTTCCACATCACATTTGGCACGAGACTTGGCAAAATCTTCATAAAGTTGAATCTATAAAGAAAGGAATATATGCTTAATAAACCATTCACTTCAAAATTATCTCATAAAGGGGTATACTCAACAGTATCAGCAACCTCAGCAACAAAGTTGACAAAAGATAAGTATCCTGTGTTGGACAGCCATGGTTTCTGTGCCGCTCTCTTAGAAAATGCTATTTCAACCCATAATCTAGCAATAACTTCAGTTTCTGAACTCTCCACACATTACCATTTTCAGGATTAATATACTGCATTTCCTCTTTGCAAGGAAATATACAACCACAATTATCTTCTTCTCAGCATGGGCACAAAGGAAAACACTGCTTTGAGAAGGGCACGCTACTCAACTATTTTGGCCCAGAAGGACATAAGCAGTTGTTCCATACCAGAGCAGCATTAACTATCGCTTGTTGTTGATTTCCTTCAGATACACCAAATGATTATAATTTCTTGGCCAATCTTCATAATGAGGTCCCAACTATTTTTTAAGTATTAATATTTTATTTGAAGCCTAGCAACTAAGCACAAGGAGTACATGCGTAGGCTGCTCCAGCATTAGTATTAAATGGCTACTGCAAATACATCAAAAGCCAACAAATTAATGAACATACACTAAATGTAAAACTACACCAGAAGTCAAAAGCTATTCCAACAGGCCAGGTAAAAACAAAGGGTTTTGAGTCTGAGAAGTTATGGACAAGTTATTGCAAGGAACGTGCCTGTAGAGAACTAAGGATGCAGTAATAGTCTTGAATAATTTTCGGTGGAAGATCTTGCAGCACATCTTCTTTCATCCTTCTCAATAAAAATGGCAGAACTTGCCTATGCAGTGCTTCCATTGCAAGAACGCCTGCAAATGCCCACAAAAGGAAAAGCATATTATTAGAGAAGCCGTTAAAAATTAAGAGATTCTTCTGGAATCATATCAACAGCAGGATTACTTTTCCCAAGAGCAAAAGTGCTTCATTAAGCTACAAAACTTGCTTCTTACCTGCCTCCTGTTCCCGACTGGAGCTCCGAGCATCTCTACTTGCTAAAATGGGTTTGCTGTAGCGAGCTGCAAATTGGCGCTCTGTACCCAAAAATCCTGGCATAAGGAAGTCAAACAATGACCACAATTCTAAGACATTGTTCTGAAAACAGGAGAAACATTAGTTACATTTTTTAAGTTACAACAAACTGGGCCAGTTCTCATGAATTTACCAAATAAACAGAAGAGTACAATCTTTTCAATAGATAATTGGGGATTACCTGAATTGGTGTTCCAGAGAGTATTATCCTATAATTGGCAGCCAACTGTTTTATTGCTTTTGATAGTTTTGTTTTTCCATTTTTGATGACATGGCCTTCATCAAGAATACAGTAGTTAAATTTAATATTTCTAGGGAAAAAAAGACAATCAACTTAAAATAGTTTTAAAACATGTAATATACTTTAAAAGAACAGGAAGAATGATAGTTCTTACTTGAAGAAATCAATGTCATTTCTCACAACATCATAGGAAGCTACAATTAGGTTGTGTTTTTTTACATGGTGTTGCAACCTTAAGAGGACAAAAGATAAACAAAGTAAGACTTTAGAACTATACAGAAACAAAAAACAAATCTATTTTTTTAGACTGCACAATTATTTCAGTACTTTTGCACAATCCCTACTGAAGGAATTGTAATTTCAAAGCAAATCTTAAAACTAGACTTCTGCAATGGATTATTTACCTTGCCCTTTCTGTGGGAGGGCCAGTATAGTGCAAAGGATTCAGATATTCTTTGGAACAAAATTTGCCCACTTCATCCACCCAATGGCCTGTGAGTGTGGGAGGACACACTACTAAAGATGGAAGTGGAACACTATCAGCCATCTTAGTTCTTGCATATTCTTGGGTCCTTTGGAGAAAACCACATTACAAGACTGGTTACATCTTCTATTCTGCAAATGTGTTGAAGTAAGAATTGACCAGCAGTAATTGTGTGTGCTACCTGAGAAAGTGATCTCCTGCAAGAATACAGATGGACTGCAAGGTTTTTCCTAAGCCCATATCATCACAGAGGATTCCATGAAGCTTGTATTTGTTGAGAAAAGCCAACCAGTTCACACCTTCCTGTAAACGGAAAGGAGCAGGGGGATAGGAATGTCACTTAGGTTTCTCTTATTACAAAAAGTTACATGCTGTCCTTTTAGTTCTAAAAATGGCCTCCACGATTAGCAGCATTTAAAATATTACAACTGAAAAACAGAGCATAAAAAGTAGGCAAGATAAAACGAATCCAACAACAGGGAAGATTAAAATACATTAAAAGTCTGGTGAACCAAAAAATATCTTAGCCACTTGTCTAACAAAAACAAATGAAAACAGGGCAATGAAAAGATCAGGCTGGATGACAGCTAGAGAGCAAGTGGCAAAAAATGTGCTGTAAGGCTGATCAGGCACCAGTAAAACATCATAACTGTGCCTACTGAGTGGTGGTGAGGGTGGCAAAGAAGGCCCACTTCTCTGCCTCCACTGCATTCTCAAGTAGCCGCCCAGTGGAGCTTTCTCGTATTGTCTGGGTCTGTTGACATCAACTCCAGGAAATGGAGTTATAGACCCTTCGGAAGCCCACTGTAAATTGTTTGCAAGGCAGTTCAAGGGTTAAGTTGCTCAGCTCTGTAGGTAGTGATCCGATTGCTCCTGAAAAACCCCACCCTGTACCCATTAATTTGTGACAACTACCACCCGGTCACAAATACTCCCTTTTTAGGGAAGGTGATTGACATTTACCATGGTATCCTTCTGAGCTGACTTGGTGAGATGGGTTTTGGCAGCATTGCTTTACAGTGGTTCTGATCCTAACTCCAGTTTCTTTTCAGAGAATAGCAATGGGTGATTGTCTTTTGGCCCCCTGGCAGTTGTGCTGTGGGGTGCCGCAGGGTACCATCTTGTCCCCAATGCTGTTTAAGATCTATATGAAGCCCTTAGGAGCAGTCATCAGGAAATTTGGGGTGAGGTGTCAGCAGTATGCTGATGATACCCAGTTCTATTTCTCTGTAACACCTGCATTGGGAGAGACTTTGAAGCCCAGAACCAGTTCCTGGACTCAGTGGTGAGCTGGATGAAGGCCAATAAACTGAATCCTAGGAAGACGGAGGTGCTGTTGGTTAGTGGTACTTGAGTTTGGATAACTGGTCAATTGCCTGCTTTGGATGGGGTTGTACCCCCTCTGAAAGAGCAGTTCTGTAGTGTAGGGGTGCTCCTGGATCCATCTTTGTCGCTAGAGGCCCAGGTGACCTCTGGCTAGGAGTGCCTTTTACCAGCTTTGGCTGGTAAAACAGCTGTGGCTGTTTCTGGACTGGGATAGCCTGACCACTGATGTCCATGCACTGGTAATCTCCAGGCTGGATTACTGTAATGTGTTCTATGTGGAGCTGCCCTTGAGGTTGGTCCAGAAGCTGCAGCTGGTGCAAAATGAGGTGGCGTGACTGTTCACTGTGGAAGGGTATCACCAACATGTTATCACCGGTTGCTGAACGAATCGCACTGGCTGTCCATTAGCTACAGGGCCAAGTTCAAGGTTTGAATTTTGGTGTAGAAAATCCTATGCAGCTTGGAAACAGGATACCTGAAAGACTGTCCTACCCCTATATACCCAGTCGATCACTACACTCTGCAGGTGAGGACCTCTTGCAGATACCATCTTATCAGGAGGTCCATTCCACACAACATAGCAAGCTTCAGTGTCGTGGCACAGACACTTTGGAATTCTCTCCCCTTAAATATTAGATAGGTGCCATCTCTGTTATCTTTTCGGAGCTAATGAAAACTTTCCCTTTTCAACAAGCCTTTTAAAGTAGAGACTTTAAGTCTGCATCTGTTCTGGAATTGCTTTTAAAGATGTTTTTTTAAAGATGCTTTGTTTTAATATGTTTTAAAGTCTTGTTTTTAAGATGTTTTAAAGTGCTTTTAGTGTTTTTTTTTTGCCACCCTGGGCTCCTACTGGGAGGAAGGGCAGGATATAAATCTAATAAACAAACAAACAATAAATGAAAGAACCAATTTAACCTCCCTTTGGGAGGGAATTTCACAATGATGGCACCATCACTAAAAAGCCTCAGTCTTGCATATCTGGCAACCACACCTCTCTTGGCTATATTAATGCTTTTCTTAGAAGAGAGAGATTCTACTAGAAGTAAAAGCTCAGTCCTCTCCTCTCAGTCAGAACTCTGATATTTTAATGTTAGCACTATAGCACTGCACAGAAGAACCAACATCCAAACGTGGATTAGAGGCAGAAATTAGATAAATATTTCTAAAATGATCCTGCCATGAACTTTTGCTTAAACTGCCTTTGCTGCTCAAAAATGTCTTACTACCAGCACACAGGAATTTATTTCCATCCTTGCTCATCAACTTCATGACTAATCTTAGGAATCTTATTAGGTACAGTTCTTGATCAGTAGAAGCAACACCACTTTAGTTAATTTTTTAAAATTTCCAGATAGGCATTATTTGGAAAAGTTTTTAGAAAAACATTCTCAAGTCTTTTATAAACTTTTGACTGGAAGCAGGTTCAGAAGGCTATAAACTAGTATTTCATATCAGGTTACAAAACACAAATTTAAATAAGCTATCCAAACCAATCTGGACAACCAATTGGAAAAGTTGTGCAGGTCCAGGAACACACACACACACAAGCACCTTCCTGTAAGAAATTACCTGCTGATATTTTCTTAATTCTGCTTTAATTGGGACTGGAATTTTATAGTTTTCTAGTTTTTTCCCATCCAATAATTGTTCCAGAAAATGGCGTTCCTTGGCTTTAATTTTGATTAAATCTTCCGACATATTTGGTGGGTCTGGTATTCCAGCCTGAAAGAAAATAAACATGCAAGGTACATATAGATGTACAATTGAAATAGAAAACAAAGTTGAGGAATCCCAATGATTCTTCTAATTCATGTTTTCATTCTATATAAATATTCTACTAAAAAAAGCATAATGAAGTCACATAACTAGAAAGAACTTGACAGAAATAGGTCAGCTTTCAGACTTTAAAAGACAGTTAAACATTTAAGCAAACTACCATGTTGTACTGTGGTTGTTTACTTGAAAGGAATTTTGTAAAAGTGTGCTTTGACTAAAATTAAGAATCGAAGTAATGAGTGTTCTATTTCATGAGCTACTCAGGATTCTGGAAATAAGTGGCAACTAGCAGAATAAGACAATTATTTGGGAGAAAGGTGAATCTCAATAAAGTAGGGTGTACAAACAACAATGTCCCTTGAATTTTGCAGATATACAGGTGTTCAAAGGCTCAACAGCTAAGCCGTTTGACATGCAGGCACTCTCTCTCTCTCACTACCCCCATGCCAGTAGATCACAGATATATTTGTACTGCATGCTTTAGAAAAACAAAAATATGCTGCAACTCAACAGGAAGGACAAAGTGTACAATGAAGTATTTTCCCAAGCAGACTAACTCTAAATGCCTGGTTATAATTTAATGTTTTACATTGTATCATGTTACAGTGTCTGTAACACTGACGCTGTGCCTTTTAAACTGATAGCCTGCTTCAAAAGGTGCAGTAGGGAAGGTGTAAATGACTCATTTATCTTTTCTACAACACTCACTTCTTTGTATGGTGCTATATTTCTTGCTATATTCCTGAAAAATATCTTGATCTTTCAGTGTTAAATGTCATGATTTGTTGTTATGTGCCTTCAAATAGATTATGACTTATGGCGACCCTATGAATCAGTAACTTCCAAGAGCATCTGTCATGAACCACCCTGTTTAGATCTTGTAAGTTCAGGTATGTGGCTCCCTTTATGGAATTAATCCATCTCTTGTTTGGCCTTCCTCTTTTTCTACTCCCTTCTGTTCTCCCCAGCATTATGGTCTTTTCTAGTGAATCATGTCTTCTCATTATGCGTCCAAAGTATGATAACCTCAGTTTCATCATTTTAGCTTCTAGTGACAGTTCTGGTTTAATTTGGTCCAACGCCCAATTATTTGTCTTTTTCGCAATCCATGGTATGCACAAAGCTCTCCTCCAACACCACATTTCAAATGAGTTGATTATTCTCTTATCTGCTTTTTTCACGGTCCAACTTTCACATCCATACATAGAGATCAGGAATACCATGGTCTGAATGACCCTGACTTTAGTGTTCAGTGATACATCTTTGCATTTGAGGACCTTTTCTAGTTCTCTCATAGCTGTCCTCCCCAGTCCTAGCCTTCTTCTGATTTCTTGATTATTGTCTCCATTTTGGTTAATGACTGTGCCAAGGTACTGACAATCCTTGACAAGTTCAATGTCTTCACTGTCAGGTTT
Source organism: Rhineura floridana (assembly GCF_030035675.1). NCBI lineage: Eukaryota > Metazoa > Chordata > Lepidosauria > Squamata > Rhineuridae > Rhineura > Rhineura floridana. The sequence goes on from NC_084486.1 coordinate 49,561,236, forward strand.
AAAGTTACATAAATCTTCTGTTTTTCATGATTTACATAGTCAAAGGCTTTGCTGTAATCTATAAAGCACAGGGTGACTTTCTTCTGAAATTCCTTGGTCCATTCCATTATCCAATGTATGTCTGCGATACGATCTCTGGTGCCTCTTCCTTTTCTAAATCCAGCTTGGACATCTGGCATTTCTCACATATATGGTAAGAGCCTTTGCTGTAGGGTCTTGAGCATTACTTTACTTGCATGGAATATTAAGGCAATAGTTCAATAATTACTGCATACCCTGAGACTCCCTTTCTTTGGAATTTGGATGTATATGGAACGCTTCCAGTCTGTGGGCCATTGTTTAGTTTTCCATATTTCTTGACAAATTTTTGTGAAAATTTGGACAGATTCAGTCTCAGGAGCTTGTAGCAACTCTATTCGTATGCCATCTGTTCCTGGTGATTTGTTTCTTCCAAGTATTTTAAGAGCAGCTTTCACCTCACATTCTAAAATTTCTGGTTCTTCATCATACAGTTCCTCCATCATTGAATCTGTCATCCTGTCATCTCTTTTATAGAGTTCTTCAGTGTATTGCTTCCATCTTCCTTTTATTTCATCTCAGTCAGTCAGTGTGTTCCTCTGTTGATTATTCAACATCCCTACTTGTGGTTTAAATGTCCCTTTCATTTCTCTAATCTTTTGGAATAGGGCTCTTGTTCCTCCCTTTTTGTTCTCTTCTATTTCTATACAATAACTATTGTAATAGTTCTTTGTCCCTACGTACTAGTTGCTGTACTGTTGCATTTAAGGTTCTGACCGTGTTTCTATCTCCTTTTCCTTTTCTTCTCTCTTTAACCATTTGAAGAGTTTCTTCAGTCATCCATTGAGGTCTTTCTCTTTTTAACTAGAGGTATTGTCTTTTTGCATTCTTCCCTGATAATGTCTCTGCCATCACTCCATAGTTCTTCTGGTTCTCTGTCAACTAAGTTTAAAGCCTCAAACCTGTTCCTTATTTGATCTTTATATTCTTCTGGGATGTTATTTAAATTGTATTTTGGCATTATGATGTCTTTGCTGTTCTTCTTTAGCTTTACTCTCATTTTCGATATGACCAGTTCATGAACTGTACCACAGTCTGCTCCTGGTCTTTTCACAGAAAGTATGGAACTTCTCCATCTACTGCTACCTATAATCAACTTGATTCCTATATTGACCTTGGTGATGTCCACGTGTACAGTCATCTTTTCGATTGCTAAAAAAATGTGTTTCCAAGAAGCAAATTATTGGCTTCACAGAATTGAACAAGTCTTTCTCCTGCTTCATTTCTGTCTCCTAAGCCGCAATTCCTAGTTCTCTGTTCCCTGCTTTTGCATTCCAGTCCCCCATGATTATCAGCAAATCTTGTTTTGGTGTATGATCAATTTCTTCCTGTACTTCTGTGTAAAATCTCTCCAATTCCTCTTCTTCTGCATTTGATGTTGGAGCATAGACTTGGATGATGGTTATGTTAATAGGTTTCTTGTTTAATCTCATTGATATCACTCACTCAGACCTTGCATTGTGGCTCCTAATTGCTTTTGCTACATCACTTCTCACTATTAAAGCAACCCCATTTCTTCTTAATTTCTCATTTCCTGCATAAAATATTTTGTAGTTGCCAGATTGAAAATGTCCCATTCCCATCCATTTTAATTCACTCACGCCAAGTATTGTAATGTTGATACATTTCATTTCTTGCTTGACAATTTCTAACTTTCCCCAGTTCAAGCTTCTCACAATCCATTTTCCTATTGTGTGCATCGTACAACTCCAGACTCTCCTTTCACATCTGTGCTCATCAGCCTCTGGGCTTCCTTTCCAGCTGCGTCATTAGTCACAGCGCTACTCGTACTTGTCCTTTGTTCTTCCCCAGTAGGTCAGTGAGTGTCTTCTGACCTGGGGGCCTCATCTTCCAGCACTATCTCGTGTTGCATTTTGGATACTTTGTTCATAGGGTTTTTGTGGTAAGAGATATTCAGAGATGGTTTACCATTGCCTTCTTCTGAGTTTGGATACATCTTAGTCTGGTGTCTCAGCTTTGACCATTCCTCCTTGGGTGACCCTGCTAGGATTCTAGTCTCTTGGTCTAGACTTCTGACTGCATTGCTCTCAGCTTCTTCGACACTCTCAAACCCCTCACCACATTAAGGTGTGCATCCTAGAGGGAGACTATACTGATACAGTGGCTGTTTTCTTTTTCTTAAGTACTTGATGGCAAGGGTTGAAAATAGCCCTAGTAGAATATACACTGCTGTGAGCACTACAGTTAGCTGTAACTAGGATGATTTTTCTATGTTTGGTTCTCAGATCAATCAGCTGCATAGACTTTCAATGACTCATAAGGATTTAGCACATTGATTACAGCTTCATCTGTTTTATGTTCCCGTATTATGGAACATAGGAAGGTGCCTCATACAGGATCAGACTGTCCTGTACTCTCTGGATTTTCTGCAAAGATCTCTTCCATCTCCTGCTACCTGGTTTTTTTAAAACTGGCAATGCCAGGGATTAAACCTGGAACTTCTGCATGCAAAGCCCATACTCTACTATTTCCCCAGTGGACAAAACCTACCTAATAGTTTTGACCGGAGAATGTTTGCCTACTAAGTTCAGTGACTAATGGGATGCTTTTATATTTGGTCTTTAAGTTGCTTCTAGATTGTGGCTTGGGAAATGGCGGTTCCTCAGAAAGTGGCACAGAAACCATAGTTGCACAACACAGGATACTTATATTCTGTCAGCTCAAGAGTATGCTGGACATAGTCGAACATGACCTTCTCAAGCCTCACTTGCCCTCCGTTACCTATCTGCGATTGGATGGCAGCATACCTGTTCCTTAGCTAATGAACTGAACCCCCTAGTAAAATAATAGTGAGCATGTCGTTGAAAAAGATAATACTGAATATTGTTGTTGCAGAGGATGTGGCTGAAGCCTCCTGGAAACTTGTGAAACAAAAACAATCTATATTCTATTTATTTGTTGCTATTTAATCATTATTGCTAAGGTCATCCTATAGGGGACCCTCAAGAATCGCTAAGATATATGTAATTATCCTTCAACTGTTAAGGACTGCAGCTCTCCAGGAGAGCAAAGTTGTGCTATGTGCTGCTACTCTTGGAAAATACTTCCAAACAAATTTTTTCCAGGGCTATCTGCTAGAAATAACCTTCAGATTCTCATGACACTCATGAGGTAACCGATATTTACTTATGTATATGCCTCTGGTGCTCTAGAGGAACCAGCAGACTCTTCCCAAAGAACTAATGTTCTGGTGTGGTGAGGGGGAAAACCTAATAGTCTCCACAGACATGTCTTATAACTCTTCAATACTGTATGAACATTCCCGGGTCCAAATAACCACGAACTGGCTTTTAGGACTAAAAAATTATGTTGACCCTTGTAGCTGGATCTTATGCCACACTCCTGAATGACCGATGTGACAACCCCATAATTACTGAGTAGCATTCCCTTATTATATGTTGTTATAATCCTCATCATCATCGCTATCATTTTCACTTTATTTTCCTCTCACTGAGGGACTCCGTGTTCAAGGAGCTAATAATGGCCATCAAGGCAGTTTGCCACACAAGAAAAAATGCATTAGCATCTTGCCACTGTGATCTGACCAGTTTCTGAGACAGAGGTGGAACAGAAATACCCATCCTTAAGACTTGTATCAGGAGCAGCAAACACCCGAGAAGTAGAAGGGATGGACTTCACACCTGGTCCATTGTGTCCAAGACTGTTATAGCCTTAAAAACACATGTAGGCCATGATTTATTAGAGACCATTTCGTCACTTCTTTCTACATTCAGAACAAACCATATCTAACTCGCATGCAAGTCTGGGAACTTAACACCCTCCTCATCTGAAGAGGAAGCGTGCCCATGATATGGTTTTCTCATAATCTGACTGTGCGTCTGACTAATTTATTTTATTTATTCATTTTTTAATCATCCTCATCATTGTTTTTGCATGACTTGGCAGCAACAATTTGTGGATAACCAGGCTGATCAGCCTGTCTGTGGCTCAACTGAGAAACTACACACTGTGAATTAGACAACTGCAGCGTACCCAATGTGACACTATATGGCCCTGTTGAATACACTTGAGCCACTGTATCTCAGCAAATCAGAGATTTAACACCTCCCAGCCAAACTTGTCTTATCCGCTGCCAAAACAGATGCAGATCAGATAACTGCATGGACTAAGTGTCCTGCTCAACTGACCTGAATGTAGGCCAGTAAGCATATATGGCCCCTGCATTTTCTTTGTGGAGACCACAGATTTTGTTTCGTTTTTAATGAAGTGTCTTTATCTATTGCTTGTGCCCACAAATTCATCACCTGATGCGGATAATGCACATGAAGTAGCCCCTAGTACTTGCGTTTGAGGTGGGCACTGTGCATTTGACAGGAGCTCATCTGCATGCTTGATTGCAGTTTGCCAAGCTGAATTAGTGCACTTCAACTGACCAGGGCATCCAGGCCATATAGCATATCTTCCTGCTCTCCAGCAATTTAGCTGCCCTTGTAAAGGCCATTAGTTGCTGCCCAGTCAATGCCACAGGACTACCTAAGACTATTGAGGTAACACAGCAGGATTATTCAGACCAAACAGCTTTTCCACCTATGAACCATCTATATCCTCTAGGAAGACAACTGAATCATCATACACATTCTGTTGCATCTCAGTGGGTTGTCTGCCAAACCTCTATACCATCAGCATCAGTGCTCTACCTCTGGACACATCATGTGGGTCTAGTGAAGCAGTCACATGTTCTCTGTTGCTTCTGCTGCTCATTAACAGCATTGTTTGGCTGACTCAAATGAACACTGTGCTGTAATGTATTGGAAGGTAAATTATTATTCATTGGTGCAGGGCGTGATTGTGTAACTTGCTGCATTTGTGCAGGTGCTGCTTGAAAGGACTGGCTGGTTCTGCAGAAATGTCATCCATCAGGGCTCTACTAATGTGATTTACCACAGCAGGACTTAAATGGAAAGATTTCACCTGCTGAATTTCTTGACTGAAACCGGAGATGGCAGCAAAAAGCAAATTAACTGCATGTTTAATCTTTATGCTTTTGCTGCTGTTTTTTCAGCATTACACAATGGCACCGTATCTAAACAGATCTGTATAAGTTCAGACTGCTGGATGTTAACCCCAGTGCATTCTTCTTCCTCTGAATTTGAACTGAAAACGACGAAAGGATCTGGAGCCCTTTCATTCTCAGAGAGCATCTTTTGTTGCCACCCACTGCTGGCTTTGCTCTCCCACATAACCTGCTCTTCTGCACTTCCAATATTGGTAAAACTGCATTTTTATTTTTGTCCTTAGTTTTAGCAGCATTTTCCCTCCGATTGCTCTACTACCACATCACTTGCAGGGTTTGTAATGCTTTTGTGCATGTTTCTGGCCACTCTCTGTGATACTGCAAGAGTTAATGGGCCACCCACTGCCTGTGAAGCTGTTTTCTGTTGCCCAAATGCCAGCTTTCTGCACTATAACGTTAGTAAGACTGCTTTATCATTAAAACTCTCATTATTTTTAGCAGCATAAATTGCCCGATAGCTGTGCCACTGCATTGCTTACAAGTTTCTCTTCATTTTTGGTTTTGGCAACATGCTTCCTCCCAGATTGCTCTGCTGCTGCATTGGTTACACGGTTAACAGCACTTTGCTGCTGATTACTGGCCGCTCTCTGTGCTACGGCAAGAGTGACTGTGAGGCTGTCTGTTGATTAAAATGGCGGCTGCCTCCATGTGCACTGCTGCGGCTTGTGTTTTTAACCAGCATCTTTTTCACTGAGCAGGCTGAAGGTGCTACCGCACCAACCGCTCTTGCCACCTTCTGTACGGATTTTATTTTATTGACTGCTCCTTAGGCATTTCGCTTCAGTTTTTTCCTTTTCAGAAAAGTCTTCTTTGTCACAGTTGAATCAATACACAGAATTCATTAGATAAAATGAAATTAATTTGAACACCTCAGCTAATTATCTAGGTAATTAATTCAAGGTATCAAATGCTGAGGGCAATCAATCTAACAATATAATAAATTGACCAACAGATATAACGGACACTTAACAGTCACTCACACACACACAATTCATTTGGAAAAACTGTAAATGACTCTCAGACACCACTCAGAAAGGAACTCAGACACAATAAATCAAGAACAGTAGAGAAAGATTTGAGATTCTAAAAAAGACTGAAGAGCAAGCCAAAAACAGTACTGCTCATGCCTGGCAGGAAAATGAACTGTCACTCCATGGGAGGGGCTAAGGTAAGAGTCCCTTGGAGTGTTAACTCTTTCCTGCCTCAAGCAACAGGATAGGAAGACAATACCCACTTGGGGATGTTCTGGTGCCCACTAGAGAACAGGATTACAACTAGAGGTTAGGAAGAGAAATGTTACTACTCATACAAAGTGTTCACAGTCCTTTATATAGTTTGTCTTACCTAATTACTTGAAAGGCAAGACTTAATTAAATGGCCAATGACATGAACACACTGCAATATTCTGCTCTAACCCTTGTGCTTACATATGGCTTACATTTACCTTACATATAGTTACAATGTAATTAAATAATGTATGAAGTCCAATGCTTGGATCCTTCCTGTGTCAAACTAAAAAGTACTTAGACGTAAGGCACTCTTTCTCAGTTCTTTTGCTGATTTTGCACTATGGAGAAAGATTAGCCTACTGTACAGGATTTTTTTCAAGATTACAAAGCTAACCAAAACCCTTGTGGAATATGTATAGATGGAGTAAGGTGAAATGCTGCACTAAGCAGGTAGTTGGACTAAATGACCTTCAAGATCCTCTCCAACTCTTATCATCCTGGGTGGATGGCATTGGTTGCCAGCCTGGTATCTTTATTGTGGAATGGTAGCTTTAGTCAGATAGACTAAATGTGCTGAACAGCCAAAACTGGGACTTAGCCCCACCATTCTGCCACCGCTATCCTTCCACCTACAAGGTAGCTGTGACGCTGGAATTAACCACAGAATAGGACACTGCACCATATCAATATTGCCTATGGCCATGGCCCTTAACAGTCATAATTTCTGGACACTTTGGAGCTTGACTGAACATAGAAAGCCTGTAACACAACATAATAAACAAAAACATTTTTAACTGATACCTGTATAGTTCAAGTTCTTCAGTTCAAGGTAAAAGGATGACACCAAAGGGTTCAGGCATAGTTTCTCCTTAATCATTAACATTTATTATTTGTAAATGAAGAACCTTGTTTACAGACTTTATGGTGAAAGTGTAATGCATTGCCCAACAGTGATACCATCATCCACTTTTGCATCCCTTCCTGCTAGATTCATTACATTTCATAAAACACATACCGGTAACTACTCTTAACATACTTCTTATGCTTGAGTATGAACATGGTGGATACTAGAAGAATCTCATTTTGGGACTATTTGGAAGATCTGTATTTTGGCCATTTTGCAAGTTTGCTCTCACCCTAAACATGCAAAATTGTTGATTCCTACAATGAAGATTAAAATGTTGACTGACCCTTGCTGTAAGGCAGGGGTGGCTAACCTGTGGCCCTCCAGATGCTGCTGAACTCTACTTCCTATCAGCCTGAGCCAGCATAGACAATGATGAAGAGTGATGGGAATTGTAGTTTAACATCCAGCCACACTTGTAATGCAATATTTAAGTTATTCATTGAAGATCAGCAAATTCTAAGTTCCTGTGAAGGGTATGGTATGGATTGGGGGAAAAGGAGCACTGAAACATATAAAAATATCTACTGCCAGACAAGTGTGACTGCATACAGACTCCACTGAATTCTCTAAATAACTAGAGAGAACAAACAGTAGTATGAATGAAAGAAGTTACAAATCCAGTACTACCCAGTTTCATCCTTAAAGGCTAATACACCTTCTAGTGACTTCAACTGGAACTGCATGTATAATGTTAAATGTTTGTGGTAAAGATATGTTGAAAACATTAACACAGCTAGCTCAGATTGAAACTTTTATTTTTAAAAAAATTGGATCCAAATTGAAAACCTATTCAACCTTTTTAAACCCATCTCCCAAACCAGCACCATCCTTTGGAGAGTGAAGCACTATTCGAGCACTCAGACTTCTTGTGTGTAAGCAAACATAAGAGAAGCAGTGTGTGCTGTCAAGCTCCACCTCTAGTATGTCATTAGTACAGTTTAAAACCCTCCATATATTTGAGGGAGGGTGCCTCCTGGTGCAAATTAAAACCCTGATTATGAAGGCTTCCAAACTGCATGGGTAGCGGCTCTCAGTAGAATTGTTTTAATATTTTTGTTTTTATGATTTTGTAACCCACCCTGGGACCTTATGGTGAAGGCAGGGAAGAAATCTTCACTTCAAGCCCTCATCCTCAAACTGGTAGAGGGCTCTGAACAGTGTACAGATTACATGCTCATGGGGCTGGGGCATAGCAGAGTGGTCCTGTTTCTCCTCATGTTGCTTACATGCAAAGAGATTCTGGAACATGAAACTGCCTTAATCAGTACTTAATTAAGTAGATCATTGGTCTATTTTGCTAAGTATTGTCTGCACTACAGCAGCTCCCCAGAGTTTCAGTCAGGGAGTCTTTTCCCAACCCGACCTGGAGATGCTGGGAACTGAACATAGGACATACTGCATGCAAAGCAGATGCTTTACAGTGAGCCATTGACTTGTGTATGCTTTGAAACACAGATTCTCACAAAGATGGTTTTCAAAGAAGAGTTTTTGAAGAAGGGTTTTCTGCTTCCCTTCATGACAGCTCTCTTGCACGGATCCAATTTGTGCATGAGGAAAAGAGTGGGGAAGAAAAGCATAGTTGCTGGATGGTTTTACACAATGCATCTTCAAATCCCAGTCCATGAACATATAACTTGTGCTACTGTAGATAACTTTTCATGCATTACCCACAGGATGATGTTACCTCCCTGTTGTTATGGGTGTTGTGTGGGGATGGAATAATTGTGGGTGCTCCCTGGTGAGAGGAGGGAGCCCCAGGGGTGGGGAGTGTGTAGTGTTGTTGCCCCACCTTTTGGTGACAGCATAAGTTGGGGTGGTAGCAGAAGTGGGAGTGATGCTGCTACCTGTACCCACACACTCATGTGTGTGGTGGTTGGGGATGTTTGTCTTCATGGTATATTAGTGTTTTAATCTGATAGCAGTTATTGTGATTTATTTATTTTAGGCTATATTGATGTTTAAATTATTTTTAAATGCTTTGTATTGTCTTAAATGTGTAATTTGTTTTTTATGATTAATGTTAAGATGTTAATATTTAAGATGATTTTTTCAAATGTTTTGTATTGTTTTAAATGCGTGACTTTGTTTTTTTACAACACTGTAAACCGCTTAGAGGCTTCTTTTGAAGTATGAAACAGTATACAAACGAATGAATGAAAAAAAATCAACTCGTATACACTGAGCTCAATACTGGATAGCTGCTCTATCCAGATTTTTTGGGGTGGGGTGGGGTGGGACGGAACGAAGAGGGCTGGCTATGTAGAGCCAGAATGAAGGAGAGATATACTGAAGCAAAATGCAGGAACCAGCTGCTTATACACCCTGCGTGAACATTCTTGTCACCTACCAGCTACAGCTAGGACTTCCAGGCACAGCAGATCACTCTTGAGGCTTAGCAGTCACCATTTCCAGTTTGAGTAGCCAGGTTAGCAAAGACTATACATAGTCAGAATTGAAAAGACTTTGACTTACCTCAAGAGGCATTAATCTAATTAGTGTAGCAAAGCACTGGGTGGCCATGAAACGAACACTGTCCGCCTGATCACTCATTCTGCCCAGGACTGGGACCACAAGGAGAACTATATAGGGAACAATTCCAACATCTAGTTGCTCCATTACAGCTGGATTAATAATTAAGGAACTTCTCTTTACCAGTTTTGGAGCCATTTCCATGCCAACAACATATCTGGGTTATCTAAAACCCAAGATGCATCTAAGTAGGATTTATTAATTTGTGTATGCATGATTTTCCACAGGTAGCCTGCCATCAGATTGGGTAGTACTGCCATCTAGCGTCCGAAGGCAAGAATGCACTAGAGTTAAAACCTGGGGCTCGAGCCCCTCCCACTCCAGTCTTCATTCTTGCCTCCGTCCGAGGCAGATCTGAATTTAGACAGAGCGTAGCTAAGTCTTATTTCCATTCTGTTACTCTTCTTATCTTTTTACCTCTTGATTTCTTCGGGGCTCTTCCCTGAGGCTTCACCAGCAGCGGCTGCTGCTTTTACATTTAGCGGGGACTCCGCGGCTGCGATCCTCCCCCCCCCTTTTTTCTTTGCCGTTTGTTACTCAGCTTTCAGAACTTCCTCCAGCAGCGGCTGCTGCTCTTTCCCATTTAGCGGGGGCTCCGCGGCTGCGGTCCCCCCCTCCCCCTTTTTGCCGTTTATTACTCAGCCTTCTCAGCCTCCTCCAGCAGCGGCTGCTGCTCTCTCGTGTTTGCGGGGGCTCCGCGGCTGTTAGGCTCCAACAGCAGCAGTTGCTGTTTTTTCGTTTAGCGGGGGCTCCGCGGCTGCGGTCTCCCCCCTCCTTATTTCAGTCTATATTTTAGCCTCTACATAGGGAAGCTTGCGGCTGCGGCTCCCTCGTAGACACCCCACCCGTTCTGAAGCCTCTTGTAGCGCTCCCGTTTTTCCTGCCAACCCCTATATCGCGGCCGCCATTGTTATTTATTTCTGTCCTTAGGGAAGCTTGCGGCTGCAGCTCCCTCGGCGGCCGCCATTGCAATTTCTTCTATTTTTTTACAGAAGCCCCTCAGCCCTGCTGTTCATTCAACCCGGCTTGGGCTCAATTACGCTTACTGATATCGCCCCTCTCGCCTGTTTTTTAGCAGTGTGCTCTCCTGTTAACAAACATATACTCACCTATTCAGTATTCCCCTCAGACACAGCAAGTAACCCTGTTGTGGGACTTGTGTAGTCTCCGGTTATCAAATTTATATTCACTTAATCAGTATTCCCTTCAGATACATCAGGTAGCCCTGTTATACCACACCTTCCTCTTCGTGTGTGTGTATATTTGTAGGTGCACCTCCAGTAGCCCTGTTATACCACACTTGCCCCATTGTGTGTGCGTATATTCGTAGGTACACCTCCAGTAGCCCTGTTATACCACACCTTCCCCAGTGTGTGTGTGTGTATATTTGTAGGTGCACATCCAGTAGCCCTGTTATACCACACCTTCCCCAGTGTGTGTGTGTGTATATTTGTAGGTGCACATCCAGTAGCCCTGTTATACCACACCTTCCCCATTGTGTGTGTGTATATTTGTAGGCGCACATCCAATTGACTAGTCTGTGCACCTTGGTGGTACTGCACCTTCCCCATTGAGTGCGTGTATCTAACCTTGGCCACACTGCGATTTTTAAATAAAGCTTACCTCTCTGGCAGTGTCACTAGCGGTCTCGCACCTTCCCCATTGTGTGCGTGTACTTAGCTCAAGGCCAAGTTGGCAGTGTAACTAGCGGTCTCGCACCTTCCCCATTGTGTGCGTGTACTTAGCTTGGCGCCAACCTTACCCGAGTTGTTACCTTTCTCGTACTGGGCGTACTCACTCCTGTTATACTGTTTCTAGTCTGTCCTATACTATTTCTACCTTGGCTCTGTTACCGCTCCTTCCCCATTGTGGGCGTCATTCAGAGATTGTCATGGCGGATTTGAACCCTGAGGTGACAATATCCCCTGAAGCAGGCCGTCCATCCCCACGCCAGCCAGCTAAACATAAACACGCCAAGGCAAAAGCAAAGACTAAACACCTGTCTGGTCATGGAGCGCCCAAGAGAGCACGCTACGTATCATCACTCCCAGAGAAACCTCGCCATGCAGCCGTTCCTGCACTTTTCCAGTCTCCTTCTGAGTCTTCAGAGGAAGAGTTTGAAGGATTCCCCTGTCAAGCTCCTCAAACTCCGCATGGGCAGCCTCAAATTCCTCTTCAGGAACAGGCACTACCTTCTTCCACTCCCCCAGGGATACAGTTGACCCCTGACTTCCTGCAACAACTACGAGAGCTGCTGGGGTGCCTATCTCATCCCCAGCCTACTCTACATTTGTCTTCTCAGCCCGGAACCTCACGACAGCCCAGCTCTGCGAGACAACCCGGTGACAATACTGATGCTCCACTACCCTCTCCTAACCCATATGAGGTGGTCAGGGGTAGATTGGACGTAGAACAATCTCAGTCTGATGACTACATGAACATTTTTCAGACTGACCTGGACGAATGGAGTGGGGAATCTGACCAGGAGGAAGAGATCTCCTATCGCCTGTTTGACCCGGCAGATTTCTCTCGTCTGTCACGTAGAGTCTTGGACACTCTTGGCATTCAACCAGAACTTATTCAACCGGTTGTCCCTCCTGTCAAGGGTGCCAGAGTTCTCAAGTCCCCCAGATCAGTGCAGCACTTCATTCCCGTGCCAGACCCCATTAAAAAACTGACCAGAGAAGAATGGGCCCGTCCCCGTCGTTCCTCCTCCTTAGCCAACAAGCTCTATACCCTGGACCCGGAATCCATGTCCTTTCTGAACGTCCCGGGGGTGGACCAACCTATTTCCAATCTTGTATCCCGTTCTCTCCTTCCAAAGGAAGGCGAATCACTGTTCAAGGACCCCTATGAGAGGAGGCTTGACTTTGTCTTCCGTCAGATCCATGAGGCCTCCGCTCATTCCATCCGGGCCTCTTCTACTGCCTCTATCTTCTCACGGGCTTCCATGATGTGGTTAGAGGATATCCTTGACGAACCCAACCCGGATCCCGCCAAACTAAGGAAAGGTATCCTCAAGATACACAAGGCTGCTGCCTTTGTGGCCGACGCCACATTAGATGCTTCCCATCACGGTGCATGCGCCCTTGCAGCCGAAATTGTAGCTCGTCGTACTCTATGGCTCCAACATTGGGACGCCGACTCGACTGCCAGAACCAACTTATCCTTAGCTCCATACTCGGGAAATATGCTCTTCGGCGAGGACTCTCTCAAAGCAGTCCTTGTCGACCCCAAGGACAATCGTAAACCTGCACTAGCTACGGCCAAAAGAGACGACCGCAGACCCGGACGACAGTTTACCCCTTACCGTTCCTTCCAACCCTTTCGGAGAGGATGACCCGGTGGACGAGGACGGGACACCAGGCCTACAAATTTCCGTCCCTTCAAGGCACCCTGGTCCAGACAACGATCACAATACAGGGGCCAATACCAGAGCAGGCAGGCATATGGTAGAGGAAACCGTCAACGCAGGCAGTTCTGACTCCATCCCCATTGGAGGCAGACTCTCCTTCTCCAGCATCTGGCTAAACTTGACAAACATCTCCTGGGTCAGACTTCTCTTCACCCAGGGCTACAATATAGAATTTTGGCGGACACCACTGGACAAATTTTGCATCTCCCCCGTCTCCAGGGCACGCAAAAAGATCATGCAGGACGCACTCGACATCTACTAGAGATAGCCGCTATAGAGCCTGTTCCCCCATCCGAACGGCTACAAGGCGTGTACTCCGTCCTCTTTACGGTTCCCAAGCGAGAATCCTCATGGAGGGCGGTCTTAGACCTCAAGGGCCTCAACCGCTTTGTCAAATACCGCCACTTCAAGATGGAATGTCTGGCGTCTATTGTAGAGGCTCTACAACAAGGGGACTTTATCGCATCCATCGACCTGAAGGACGCTTACTTACACATCCCAATTTGCCCGGGTCACAGACGGTTCCTGAGATTTGCACTAGGCCACCTCCATTTTCAATACCGGGCCCTTCCATTCGGCCTCTCCTCGGCCCCCCGAGTCTTCACCAAAGTGATGGCCACCATGCTGGCGTATCTCCGCCTCCGGGGGTCCATATTTATGCTTATCTCGACGACCTCCTCCTCCGAGCAGGCTCCCGGGACTTGGCCAACAGGCAGATCCAGTTCACCCTAGAGGCACTACACTCTCACGGCTGGCTGATCAATGCGGAAAAGAGTCATCTACAACCAACTCAGCGCCTCCAGTACTTAGGGGCAATACTGGACACATCCCTAGCCATGTCCTTTCTGTCCCCAGACCGTATTGCTTCCATCACAGCCATGGCAAACTTGCTTCTACATCGCCCCACAGCAGATGTCATGTTTCTGGCCCAGTTTCTTGGGGCAATGATCTCCACCATCCACATCGTTCTGTGGGCCCGACATCATTCCAGACCTTTACAATGGGCTCTCCTACCCTTTCAAGCGGACATCTCCAAGTCCAACCATCGCGTAATTCCTCTGGGCCAATCTCTGACGCAATCATTCCGCTGGTGGGTATCCACAACTTCCCTTACCAAGGGGACACCGTTCCGGGACCCAACCAGAGTCCTAATCACCACGGATGCCAGTCTGTCCGGCTGGGGAGCCCATTGCAACTCCACCTTTGTCCAAGGCGTGTGGTCAACCCAGGAACTAAGTTACAACATCAACTGGCTGGAGCTCAGGGCTGCTCATCTCGCTCTAAGACACTTCCAGCCACTATTCGCTCTACAACACGTCCTAATTCGCACAGACAATGTTTGCGTGAAATCTCACATCAACAGACAAGGAGGCACAAGGTCCAGGGCTCTACAGGAGGAAGCGACATGACTCTTCGACGGGGCCGAGTCCCACCTCCTGTCATTACGAGCAGAACACCTCAGCGGCACGCTAAACGTTACGGCCGACTGGCTCAGCAGGCAAACGATCCATCCGGGAGAATGGAAACTTCATCCAGCTGTGTTCACCCTCCTTCAGCGGCGGTTCGGCCCCCTCTCACTGGATCTCTTCGCCTCCAGCCAAAACTGCCAACTGCCTCGTTACTTCTCAAGGTACCTAGAGACAACAGCGGAAGCAGTGGATGCGCTGACGACACCATGGCCACACGGGCTCCTGTATGCCTTCCCGCCTATATCACTCCTAGGCAGGACACTGACAAAACTCCGACTCGAACGGACACGGATTTTACTCATAGCACCCTACTGGCCTCGCAGACCCTGGTTTTCGGACCTCCTCTCGATGTCAATGGCGGCTCCCTGGACTCTTCCAATCAGGCCGGATCTTCTCTCCCAAGGACCAGTTTGGCATCCGGACCCGAACTGGCTGAGACTGACAGCCTGGCTTTTGAGCGGACACAGTTGATCTCTGCTGGTCTGTCTCAAGGGGTCATAAACACTATTTTAGCATCTCGGCGTCCGTCAACTACTCGAATCTATCAGAGTACTTGGCGTACTTTTTCCAGCTGGTGCACTTCTAAAGGTTTTTCAGCACCCCAAGCCACTGTACAGCACGTTCTACAGTTCCTACACAGAGGCATGACATTGGGACTCAGACCGAACACCCTGCGTAGACAGGCCTCCACCATCTCCTCAATTCTGTCTGTTTCTTCATCGGCAGCACCCCTGGGCACTCACCCGCTCATCAAACGCTTCTTAAGAGGAGCTACCCACCTCTCTCCAGCGGTACGTCATCACTTTCCATCCTGGAACCTCTCCAAAGTTTTGCAGGCATTACAGCGACCTCCATTTGAGCCTCTTGCCTCAGTGCCTCTAAGACTGTTGTCTTTTAAAGTCCTTTTCCTCGTGGCTATCACTTCCGCGAGGCGGATTTCGGAGTTACAGGCCCTGTCATCGGCCCGTCATCTCTGCGTATTCCATAAGGACTCTGTAGTCCTGAGGCTGGATCCATCGTTCTGTCCTAAGGTCAACTCAGTGTTCCACAGTAGCCAGGACATTGTACTTCCATCCTTTTGTCCAAAGCCGGTCCACCCCTCGAAAAGGCCTGGCATTCACTGAATGTTAGGAGAGCGCTCAAAGTTTACCTCTCTCGCACCCAGGACATTCGACAGACAGACGCATTATTTGTATCCTTTCATCCGAGATCTTTGGGAAAAAAGGTGTCCAAATCCACTTTGTCCTGTTGGCTTCGAGCCTGTATTTCTATTGCATATCAGTCACTTAATTTGCCAGTGCCGTCTAACATCACGGCACATTCGACCAGGTCTGCTGCCACTACGGCGGCTTTCCTAACTAATGCTTTTCTTACAGACATATGCAGAGTGGCGGTATGGGCTACCCCTAACTCCTTTGTGAAGCATTATAAGATTGATCGCTATTGCTTCAGCTGATGCCTCTTTCGGGAGACATGTCCTGCAACATGTTATTTCTGATTTGTAACTTCCTAGGAATCCCTCCCTATTAGGGGGCTACGTTGGTACATCCCAATCTGATGGCAGGCTACCTGTGGAAAATGGTCCCTTGGACCCACCTGAAGGGTGATTTTCACAGGTACGCCTGCCATCACGTCCCTCCCTTGTGGGGGATTTCTGGGGAAATTGGTTCAGTATTTCGTATATAGTTCAATCTATGTGCTTCGTGCTCTGTCTGATTTTCTTTACTTAAAACCTGTTCTTATGTTGCAAGTTCTATGATATTTGCTATGTATATTTTCTTTGCTGCTGGGGCTTTTGCCCTTTGGTTACTTTCAGATTACCACTTCGGACTCGTCATCATGAAGACTGGAGTGGGAGGGGCTCGAGCCCCAGGTTTTAACTCTAGTGCATTCTTGCCTTCGGACGCTAGATGGCAGTACTACCCAATCTGATGGCAGGCGTACCTGTGAAAATCACCCTTCAGGTGGGTCCAAGGGACCAATCTTAATTTCTGTGAATGGTGTTCCACTCATGGAACATGATTTTCTTGTCTTCCCCTTCCTAATACAACCCGTGTCTCCTAACAAGATGTTCCTGAGGATTCCAGTACCTTCCAGGCTACATTGGATAAGGCATGGGGCAGCTGCCACAGGAATGGACAGTTGGCAGAAAATCAGGAATACCACCTTGCCCGGCACACGCATAAATTCCTTCTGTTTGCATAATGACACTTTTAGGTTAAAGCCATAAGAAAAAAAATTGAGAATTAGGATGTAGCTGGTTCAGTTTTGAGTATCTGTGACTACTGAACAATTCTCATATACTTTTTTTTTTATCTTTGACCTCTTTTACAGGTCAAAGGCTTTTAAAAAAGCCTTCCAGCTCAGTGCTAAGAAAATGGAACCGAGATAAAATGTTATAGTATTATAGTATGCTATGCAATATTAATCTTAATGGAAGACCAGTTCTTCATAGGAAACAGGTTGGAACGTTTGGGGCAATAGGGAGAAAGAGTCCCACTCCTTGGTTTTCAGAGAAAGGGTTATATTTCACAGATGCAACATGTGGTTGAATGCAAGCAATACTGCATTAACTGAACATACTATAGATATAGAGTAAATAAAAGGCTCAGGCACACAACATCTACTGGAGTGATTTTCCATATCAATACTTTCATATCAATATGGTATAGTATGCACTGTTATGCTTTTCCTCTCATCAGACTCATTCTTTCTGCCTCTCCTCTCCTATTCCCACAAAACACCAAAAAGAATTACATTTCCATTTATTTCTCTTCTGTCATGTAGTCTTTCCAATTATTTATTACGCTGCTATCTTTTCCTTTCAATAAGCAGCTCAGGGCTGTATGTATTATGTCTCTACCTCTTGCCCTTTTATCCAACTGTTAACACCACTTTATCCACTATACAACATTGGCTCTCAACATTTACATGTCTACTAAATAAAACAGAAAATTACAGCAAGCATTAACACACATTGGTTATGCATGCTCTAGAAACATAGTCAAGTGTTCACTGGCACACACTAGAGAAGAAAAGTATATTGGGGAAAATCTGGAGGACAATCACAAGGGAATTCAAGACAAAGCTGGATTTGTAGAGATAAAAGTAATTGTTAGAACTTCCTGCATTCCACCAATGCAATTATTAAGAGTTAATAAGTTCTTTGCTGAAATACTCCCCTCTAATGTGTACTAGCGCTCAAAGAATTCAAATCACATCTACATTGCAGTTTAACATGTTATTTTGGTGCACTACAAGGCTAACAGAACTTAACGTTAACTTACCCATGTCACCTGTGTTCTTCAGAGTTAAGTCCGCAACCAAACATAGGTGGACTCAGAATGAGTGGTTCCATTTCTCTTCCACTTTTCCCTCACTAGGAACAGAACACTATGCTTCTTCCCCTTTCTTGTTCCTTTGTTGTGCTCCTACAGCACCTTGCAAGCACTAGTTGTTCTCCTTGCCATTTAGCTCCTACTCTGTCTAAATTGAGCCACAGAAATGGAATACCAGAACAAGCCACAAACTCTCTCCCCAGCTCAGGGGGGGGGAACGCCGAGGCTTGTCATTCTGTTGCTCCACCTCCTAGGCACTCCAGCTGAAACTTTTCTATTAACTTTGGAGTTAGAGATGGAACTTGTTCCCACAGTTGTTATGCTTCTAATGTTGCCAATGTGTCTCTGAGGTTCAGTGGAACTGTAGAGATCATTCCCATCCTCTACCCAGCTCCACAGATGGGAAGAAGGCTGGGGATTGTACACTGGACATGTATTTGTCAAGGTTGAAACAGCCTCTGGTCACCAATAACAATGTTACTGGGTTGAAGCACTGTTTCTACAACACTTTCTCTATGCAGTAGCACCCAGTGTCAATACACAGAATTCTATGCATTGGACTGGAGCTCTTACGCATTTCCTAAAAAATTATCTTTCTGCAACCAAGCCTTGAATCAAAGGACGATACATACCAGGCTAGTCAGAAGCAAAATATCTCTGCTCTAATACAATCTTGCAGAAACAGTTACCTTTTTTTAACCCCCTAACTTTCACAAAGTTTATGAAATATCACTAAAATACATTTGGAGAGTATTTAGTAGTTCA
Organism: Rhineura floridana; assembly: GCF_030035675.1. Lineage (NCBI taxonomy): Eukaryota > Metazoa > Chordata > Lepidosauria > Squamata > Rhineuridae > Rhineura > Rhineura floridana. Next base: position 49,580,022 of record NC_084486.1, read on the forward strand.
CACATGAGTAATTCTGCCTTAGAATTAGGAAAGGATACAGGCAAGCGCTTCAATTGCACCCTCTTGCTTGGTGCTATCATCTATTGCTCCCAGCCAAGGGAGAACCTTTTCCAAAAAAATGTGCATGGTTTCCATGGTAGCTATTTTGCTCATTATACCTACACAACGAGCACCCATGTGCCTCACTGCAGTGTTAGGGTGCTGAAGGCACATACAAAGGTAAGGCAAGTGCTGTATCAACTGCAAAAAGAAACAATGTAACAGTTATTTCAAGAGATACTGAATGCTCTTTAAGAGTATTCTGTTTTGCTAAAATACTGTTACCTGCATAAACTCAAAAAAGAACTTTTAATGCTATTATAATCACACACAAGGCATCAGGTCTCTTAGCTACTTACTCCTGGAACAAATGTTCATCAATACAAGGGGGGAAATGAGCAAAGCTAGTGTGTATTTTTATAGTTGGAATGGAATGAAAACCAGAACATAATAGGTGTTCAGCAGCTTAAAATATTTTGGCTCTTATTCTAAGAGGCATGACCATCATGTAACTAAGAAGTTTTTTTAATTTTTTAAAAATGAAATAGCTAAAGTATTTATATCACCATCTCTTGTAAAGATATCATATTGTTTATGTGGTAACATATGATACAAACAATGTTATACCATTTCAAACAAAATTATGTATGTAAAGGGTTAACTGAGCAAAACTGACTTGTGTTCCTGCCAGGATCTAGAGGGATGTGCTGTATTGAGGCTGGCAGCCAGCAAACTTGTTAGTTAAACTGTTACTGTGGCCTAATGTCAAGGGGATGGCTATGTTTGGGAAGTTTCTGATTTTACATTCAGAAACAAAACAGAAAAATAGTGGTCAGTTTTAACTGGTCAGTTACTGGACATTCTACCATATCTTATTGGTTCATAATTACAGACCAATAAGAGGGTGGAATTTCACCCAAATGGTAGTGGTTGGGTGGAGGTACATGACTGGTGTAAATAAAAGGCCAGGTTCAGTATTGGTCAGAGAGTAGCTGTTGGAGCTGAAGCTTGGCTGAAATGGAAGAGCAAGCGAGTTAGGAAAATCTAGTACTCTGGTCAAGTGAGGTTTTTGTCTAAGGGGCATTAGAGCCAACACCACAGAAACTAGTAAACTCTAATAGGTCAGTTGATTGACATTCTGTTTCATCCTACTAGGTCACAGTTACAGGCCAGAGATCACCAATGAAGGACTTTTTTAGTCCTCCAGGGTAAACTATAATCCCGACTCTACAGCTTTCATTAAAAATGCAAGTTTCTAGCTTTTTTAGAACCCAAGATACAAGGCGAAATGTACAGAAATCATTCTTCTCATTTTTTGTGGGAGATAAGCCTGATCTGCTTTTTCAATGGTTTACCCCCCGCCCTGAAAAATTTCCCTTGTAAAAATTCCTGTGGATGCCCATGTGTGAGAGAGGGAGAAATATATGTGTGTGGGAGAGAAAGAAGAAGAAAAAGAGGGGGACAATGTTTGCATGTGTGGTCAGGAAGAGAGTCATGTGTATGAGGAAGAGATGAATATGTGGTCTGCGTACACAAGTAGTCTGTAAGAAGGAGAAATACACTTGGGTAGAGAGAGGAAGAGACATGTAGGTGAAGTGTGTGAGTGTAAGCGGGAGCAGGAGAGAGATACATGTGTGCCTGCGGCCTGTACGCAGGCAGAGAGAGCGAGTGTGGTTGGACACCTTGTATATTTTTTCCTGTTGCTGGGGAATGCTTCCTGTTAACACACACACACACAAGTGTGTGTGTGTGAATGCGTGTGCCCGTGTGTGTGAGAAAGCTCAATGTGTGATTTCCACAATTAGGACTAGCCGGATATGAGGTCTAATTTTGTGTTATGCCATGTCCCCCATCACAGCCATTTTGTGTTATGCCATGCTCCATGGCAGCCATTTTGTGACTTGTGCCCACAGCACTTTCTCAAAATTAAAAATGTGGCCCATGGTCCAAAAAGGTTGGCAACCCCTGTTATAGGCAATGAGGGGGCAGAATTCTACTCAAATTGAAATTACTGACTGAAGGCCCTAAATATCCAAGCCCTGGCCAAGCAGAGCAGTGTGAGGTGGTTGTGTGGCTACTGGTCAGCTGAAAGAAGAACTGAACATTGGAGTCAGAAAGTGGACATCAAGGGACTTAAGAAGTGGCTCAGAGACTTGGAAAGTCTGAGAAAAACCAAGAGCTGAAAACACTGACTAGAGCTAAGAAAGAAGGCCAGTGGGGAACAGCTTATGACTTAAGAGGTGGCATTCAGGAGAGTTCTACAGCCAGAAGTTAGCAGGATTGCCGAGAACTTGAGACAATAGTGGTTACTGGGTCGGAAGAAGACTGTAGGTGAAGTCCTGAAAGATTCCATAGGGAAGAGGTTGTGGACCTGATTGGAGACTGTAAATATAGTCTTCAGTGTCTAGCTGATGAATGTTTTGGGGAGGAGTGTATTGGGAAAATGGCTTTAGATCTGAATATGGGAAAGAATGCAAACTCACAGGAAAACAAAGGATTTGAGTTATATGGTTGCAATGCCAAAAAAAAAGGTAAATGGTTTTGAAGTGGATGCTGGCAGCAAGGGATCCAGGCTTGAGCCAAATGTCCTATGCCACTTAATTTTAAAAACAGCTTCAGAGAAATTTGCATCCTTTCATGCATATTCACAGCAATGTTGAGAACTTTGTAACTATTTTGAAAATAGTATCTGTTTAAAGACAAAGATCCAAAATTACATAATCTTTTATAATTGCAGACTGCAGTGATATAAACATTTATCCTAGTTTAGAAAATGTGAAAAGCCAAGAATCATATCCTTGAACAATGCCACCCATTTCTAAACACCCACATTAGTCATGAAAATCATGTCAGAAACATATTTAAAATTCAATTACCAAAGGGTGAAGCTGAGCATCCATAGAAGCTGCAGTCGTTTCAAAAACCTGTAAAGAGTTCACCAATTCCTGGGCTGGGCCATCTCCTTTTTCCAGGAGAAATTTTCTATCTATTAGAGGAAATATTATGTGTCAGAAATGTTTTAAAATTCAACTTTTAGAAAACCTATACCTTAACAGATATACATACCAAAGCTGTTTATGTCAACACTGTTCCTTAAAGAACCAACCATAGCGTCCCAGAGATGAGGCAAGCCCGCTGCCATTTCACCACCAAAATGTTTAGCAATAGTGGATAAAGCAAATTCTGCTCCTCTCCTCTGTATGACATAGGGCCTCTGAGCCTAGAATTCATTAAGAGGGTCAACAGAAGGATTATGAAGCAAAATAAAGATGTACATTTTTATCTAATACACAATCTCCCCAGAATGAATTCAGCTGTCCTAGACTCTCCACACATCAAGCTGATAACAGAAAGCAACTACCCTTAACACAGAGAGAACAGAAGACTCCCCAAAGTAAAAGCAGCAACATTTAGGGGCTACAGTTGCCAGTGATCAGCCAGCTACAACACATAAAACACTACTTCTCTCTCAATACACCTATAACCAGAAGTGAAAAATACAATATAAATAAGTATCTGATGGCTAAGACTGATACCTGATCACATGCATTTTCAACCAACTAAGCTATTCTAGAAGCCAGCTGATTTTTTCCAAAATGAAATGAGATTCAGAAAATGGCGTTCAAGACCAGTTCATGTATGTTCATAGCTGATAATGCACTGATAGGCAAAATATCCTTGTGGTTTAAGAACGTATCTGTAGCCGACAGATATTTCTATCAAACTTTAAAAAGCAGGGAAATTGGGCAGCTAAAGTGAATGCACCAGGGGAGCAGGAGACCTGACCTCCTCTCTGAGATATTGTACTGCCCTATAAATTTGTAAAGGTGCAAACACAATTTGGGTTGGTCTTTCACAGTCCAATACATTTCCTGTGTAGCTTGGAAGAATTGGGTAACATGTGCCTCTGAGCATATGGTGAGTGGTGGCAACACCTGCAATCAGACAAAATAACAGAAACAAGACATGTGCTGTGCTGATCTTGTTTGAGCAGAGAAAAAAATGGAAATGGACTGCCTTCAAGTAGTTTCTGACTTATGATAAGCCTATGAATAGGTTTTTCATGGTAAGCGGTATTCAGAGGGGGGTTACCAAGGAAGCAACAATATTAACGTAGTTGCTGTACTTCAGATATTCACTTTAAAAATGTTTGCAATGTTAGTGAAGTTTCCTATGGTAAATTATTTTCTTTTGCTTCTATTTCTGTGAATATATGAAGTACAGCAACACTTTGCATAATTTACACCAAAAATCTCCAAAAACAATTGTGGAATAATGGCATTGACAAGACAAAACAGGGGTAGCTGAAATATACTCTAGCAAATTTCTAAGTGTGCTCTATGTTCTTAATTGACCATGCCCATCCTTCCTTAAATGGAATAGTTTAAGCACAGCAGGCCGAATACACACATCTTGGGCAGGTCAAGTTTGTATTTTTCCAACAGCTGGAGTTATTGCTTTAGTAGCAACATATTATAGTCAGTTTGATTTTACACCAAAGCTGCAGCTTCAGATTCAACTGTTAATGCATCCAAAATAGAAACAGAACATAACCTCCAATATGAAACACAAAAGACTGTCTTCACCATCATATGACAATAATAAAAATACAGTTGACACAGATTTCTAGGATGAATAATGAGAGAAATATAATTTCCTAGGCTAGATCCTCTGTAGATACAGTAGTAACACAGGCAAGAAGCAAAGTAAAAACAACATCAACAAACATACAAAAAATGTAACTCTCCATTTTTGGAGATGTAGTCCTGATTGCAGGTGTTGCCACCACTCACCATATGCTCAGAAGCACATGGTACCATTTTTTTCCAAGCTATACAGAAAATGGATTGGACTGTGAAAGACCAACGCAAATTGTGTTTGCATTTTGACAAATTTGTAGGGCAGTACAATATCTCAGAGATAAGGTCAGGTGTATTCACTATAGCTGCCCAATTTCCCTACATTTTAAAGTTTGATAGAATTAGCTGTTGGCCATAGGTATGTTCTTAAACCACAAGGTGTTTTTTTTGCCTATTAGTGATTTTCTTTGCTTTTTAATCTGGGAAGTAAGAAATGGCATCTTATGAAAATTTGCTGAGAATGGATTGATCATTTACATGTGTATTGAGTTCAATGAGATTTACTCCCCTGCAATCATGCTTAGGATAGGTGAAAATGACCATGGGGGGAGGAGAAGGGGAAGAGGGAAAGGAAGGAGGGGAGAAGGGGAAAGGGAGGGAGAGGGGAGGAGTAGGAGGGGGAAAGGCACGTTTGAATATTTGCATGCTTGCTGAGTTCAATGGGATTTACTCCTGTGCAGTCATGGTTGGGAAAGGTGAAACTGACCACAGGAGCTGAGGAAAAGAGGGAGGGATGGGAGAGGAGGAAGGGAATAAGAAAGGAGGGAAGAAGAGGAAGAGGAAGGGAGGGGGAATTTGGTGGGAGGGGAGAAGGGGGAGAGGAGAGCAAGTTTGATCATATGCATGCTTATTGAGTTCAATGGGATTTACTCCTGAGCAGTCATGCTTAAAATTTATTCATATTTTATTTATTGAATTTATTAGTCACCCATTTGGCTGGTTATCCAGCCACTCTGGGCGACGTACAAAATAGACATACAAATACATTAGACATTAAAAATCTAAAAACAATGGTAATAAAATCTACCCCACCCCAAAAGCCTGCCTGAAGAGCCAGGTCTTCAAGGCCCGGCAAAGCTCATCATAGAAGGGGCATGGCAGAGATCATTTGGGAGGGAATTCCACAGGGTGGGGGCCACAATTGAAAAAACCCTCTCCCTAGTCCTCACTAGTCTGGCTGTTTTGACTGATGGGATGTAGAGAATAGCTGATGATGCTGGAGGCGCTCCTTCAGATAGACTGGGCTGAAACCATGTAGGGATTTAAAGGTCAAAACCAACACCTTGAATTGGGTCCGGCAAGCAACTGGTAACCAGTGCAACCCTTTTAGCACTGGAGTGATGTGATCTCGCCGGCAGCTGCCTTTAATCAGGCGCACCACCGCATTCTGTACCAGTTGCAGCTTCCAGACCGTTTTCAAGAGTAGCCCCACGTAGAGCACATTACAGTAGTCTAGGTGAGAGGAGACCAGGGCATGTACCACTGATGTGAGGAGATTGGGAAGGTAGGGGCGCAGCCTCCGTATCAGATGGAGTTGATACAGCGCTGCCCGGCTCACAGCCGAAACCTGAGCTTCCATGGACAGTTGGGAGTCAAGAATGACCCCCAGGCTGCGGACCTGGTCGCTCAGGGGCAATTGTACCCCATTGAACACCAGGTCCAAATTCCCTAACCTTCCCTTGTCTCCCACGAACAGTACCTCGGTTTTGTCAGGGTTCAGCTTCAGCTTATTCCTTCCCATCCAGCCACTCACTGACTCCAGGCACTTGGACAGGGTTTCTACAGCCAACCTCAGTGAAGATTTGAATGAGAGATAGAGCTGCGTGTCATCCACATACTGGTGACACTGCAGCCCAAATCTCCTGATGATAGCCCCCAGCGGCTTTATATAGGTGTTAAATAGCATCAGGGAGAGGATGGAGCCCTGTGGCACCCCACAAGTGGGAGGCCAAGGGTCCGAAACCTCATCCCCCAATGCTACTCTTTGGTGCCTATCAGAGATGAAGGAATGGAACCACTGCAGTACAGTGCCCCCTACCTAATCTCTCCAGGCGGTCCAGAAGGATACCGTGGTCAACGGTATCAAAAGCCGCTGAGAGATCCGGGACAAGGAAGCTGCATTTACCCCTATCCAATGCTCTCCTCATATCATCCACCTAGGCGACCGAGGCTGTTTCAGTCCCATATCCAGCCTGAAGCCCAACTGAAATGGATCCAGATAATCCGCTTCCTCCAATTGTGCTTGCAACTGCTTCGCCATTATGTGAAACTGACATGGGGAGGGGAGGTAGAGGGGAGGAAGGGTATGGGAAGGAAGGTTGGAGGGGAGAGGGGGTAGGGAGGGGAGGAGATTGGGTGGGTGGGTGGGTGGGCACAGGGCATAGGGCAAGCTCCTTTCCTTTCCAAAGGATAACATTAACATTATCATCATTTTTCGGGATTTCCCCCACCTTTTCTTTCTACAGCAGATGCATGTAGTCTCCCACCCAAATTTAAACCAAAGCTTTATACAGTTATGGCTTCTCTCAAAGCATCCTGGGTAGTGTAGTTTGTGAAGGGGGCTGAGAGTTGTTAGGAGATGCCCCATTCCCCTCACAAAGCTCCGATCATCAGAATTCTCTGGGAAGAAGAGGTGACTACTAAACCACTCTGGCCATTGGAGCTCTGTCAGGAGAATAGGAGTTTCCTGATTTAGCCAAGCCAAACAGCTGTTTTTAGAACACTGACAGTTGGTTCTTACTGAGCATGCCTCGCTTATCATTGACTCCAATGTTAATTTTCTTAAATTAATTAAAAATCAGACATGCATTTTTAAAACTTTTATACTGTGGAAGATGAAGATCAGAGTATGTGGCAAGGTGAGTAATGATTACAGGTACTCTGAACACAGCTGATTTTTAAGTAATTTCAACAAATCATGAGACCACTGACAGAAAAGAGTCTAATAGGGGTCTGAATTTTTTTTACTCTTGTTTTGGACTTTAAACTGACTATTCTCTCTGAGTGTTTTGTGTATCGCCATGAAAACTTAGAGGATTGTTAAGCAGCTGTTTCTGAATTCAGGACTGAGTTTTGTAAGATTTTGTTTTGAAATGAGCTTATGGGAAGCAGCAAAATGGCATGGGGGTATTTTTAATTTAACATGGCAGAACGCGAAAAATGTATGCTGGCTATAGTATACAGCCACTCTTGTCACTGTATAATCTGAATGTGCAACTGGGCCATCACTAATAAGAGATGGATCATCACCTCAGATAACAGTGATTCATTAGAAAACTCTCTGAAACATTCCTTACACATTCATACATGATTAATTTACAACACTGAAGAATAACTTAAACTTATATAAGGATATAAGCTAGCCAGACTGAAGGGCAAGGTGAAACTCAGTACTGCTCAAGCAAGTCAGGAAAAATGAACTAGCACTGTGAGAGGGGCTGTGGTGACGGTCCATTGGAGTGTTAACTCTTTCCTACCTCAAGCAGTAGCAGAGGGAGACAGTACCCACTTGGGGGTGCCCTGGTGCCCACTGGAGAACAATGATTTTCAAATGAGACATCAAGTGTAATCAAATTATGCACTTTTTGTTGTGAACTAGTTATCAGACCTAAAGAACTTAGGAATGTACTCCAGAACAGTGCTGCCAAAAGCATTATTTCTCCATCCCTCCTTTCCAATTCTTTCTTAAAACTGACCCTACACCTGGAAAGAACACACACAAGTATGTACCACTGCCACATTTCCCCTTCAACAGCAAGATACCAAAAGAATTAAATGGCAAGTCAGGCATGCAGAGAAATTTATCTTTGGCTCTCCTGTCAGTATTTTTTTAAAAAACGAGAGAGTAAGGAGTGATGGATAAGGAAATAATGTATTTGCTTTTTAGCTCTTTTTATTGTTTTCAATAACTGAAAATGTAAATAATTGTAAAGCATTAAGTGAATAAATGGTTAGAGGCACAAATAAAAACCATATTAAAGAATAAAGCAAAAAAAATGTAAAGTAGGCACAGATAATCTGTATCAGTTCAACACTCATGTAAGCTTAGTTTAGTAACTAAGAGGCAAATTTGCTAAAGCATAGAGAAAGACATGCAATTATATATTATCCTGAAATTTATCATTCAATATCTTATAAGTCAAGCCAATTTCCCAGTGAACTTGCTATCTTTTGCTTGGCTCTGGTCATATACACCTACAGCTGAGAACTACAAAATGATGTTAACAAGAATGAAAATGAAAAGTTTACACCCACTTCATCAAGTTCTGTGTTTACGTTTCCACTACTGCTTGTAGGTAGATCTCCCATTTGGGCTTTGGGGGCCTTTGGTGTAGGGCCTCGCCTGCTTGTGATGGCAAATGCAGCTTTTTGATGCCTATATAATGTGATTATACCTCTATGTTTGGTGACTGTATGATGCATTCCATCTCTTTCAGAATTAGATCCTACAATAAATAAAGGTGGCAATTAAAGCATTTTTCGTAACTAGGCAGAAAGTGTGCTGATAAAAAAACAAGGGAAACAAGCAACATTTATTTTTCCTATCAGAATATATAGGAAGTAGAGAAGGGAGTGTAGGGGGAAAACCATGAAGGTGAGATAAATACAGTCTGAAATACCAGTTCTCCAATAAGTGTTTAAGCTGAAATATAGAAATGGGCAAGATCATTGCAAGACACAAACAATTGGCTTGAAATACAATTTACTAAATACACCATCTTTAAAACAAAGTGGCATATTTACAGACAACAATGAAACCCAGGTGCATGTTATTCCTAAATAAATGAAATGTACCATTGGTCTCACCTGAAAGGTGATTTTCATAGGAGTGGGCCATCACTGTGGGAGATAGTTCCACCTATCGTGCGAAGGCAAGAATGTTTTTGAAGTCAAGACTAGGGACGTCATGCCCCTCCCACTCTCCAGTTCATTCGTAGCGAGTCTAAAAAGAGATATCTAAAAATACAAGAACAAGGCCAACAGGCCCGCCAGGAAAATAACATAATAGTCACATGCATAACAACATGACTCTAACATAACTACATAACATAACAGAGGTAAAAGTCTTGACTTCACTCTTACATTTAAATATAATAGCGTAACAATAACATGTAACCCATGGATAAAATCTCTAGTCATCCTCCAACTGGGAGGGTCGTGATGGCCCACTCCTATGAAAATCACCTTTCAGGTGAGACCAATGGTACATTTTCCATAGGAGGTGGGCCATCACTGTGGGATGTACCAAAGCAACCCATATAGGGAGGGACCACCCACATGTTAATCCTCATTAAGAACCTGTTGCAACACTCGTCTGCCAAAAGATGCATCAGCAGAGGCATAACGATCAATTTTATAATGCCTTATAAACGAGTGTGGGGTAGACCAGACTGCAGCCCTACAAATATCGGCAACAGGAGCATTAGTGGCAAAAGCAGCCGAGGTGGCAGCTGACCTGGTAGAATGAGCCGTTATACTAGCTGGAACTGACAGCTTCAGGGACTCGTATGCTAAAGTAATGCATGCCCTTAACCAACGGGATAAGGTAGAATTGGATACTTTATGCCCCACAGACCTTGGATGAAAGGATACAAACAGAGACTCCGTTCGTCGAATCTCTTGGGTCCTAGACAGGTAGGTCTTGAGAGCCCTCCGGACATCTAACGAATGCCAAGCCTTTTCAAGAGGATGGGTAGGATCCGGGCAAAAGGAAGGCAACACAATGTCCTGGTTGCAATGAAAAACTGAATCGACCTTGGGACGAAAGGAAGGGTCAGTCTTCAGCACAACAGAGTCCTTATGGAAGACGCAGAGGTGTCGAGCAGAAGACAATGCGCCCAACTCCGAAACGCGTCTGGCAGATGTGATTGCGATCAGAAACAGGACCTTGAAGGACAGTATACGTAGGGGCACAGTCCTGATGGGTTCAAATGGAGTGCGTTGCAAAGCCTGCAGAACTTTCGGCAAACTCCATGAGGGGAACCGATGGACAACAGCCGGAGAGCGTAGGGAGACTCCCCTCAAAAAACGTTTGATGAACGGATGTGAGGAAATATGATCTCCAGGAGAGGACACTGAGAGAATGGATGACAGCGTAGACGCATGGCGACGTAGAGTGTTGGGTCGAAGTCCCATCATAAAGCCACTATGGAGAAATTGGAGCACCTGATGTACATTGGCCTGGGATGGATCGTGGTGGTGGGACTGACACCACTTGGAGAAAGCCACCCAGGTATGTTGATAAATGCGAGTGATAGATGGTCTTCTCGAGGCCAAAATAATATCGATCACAGCGTCAGACAGTCCAGCTGACCTCAAATGTCTCCGTTCAAACGCCACGCTGTTAGATTGAGCCAAGTAGGGTCCTGGTGCAGTACTGGACCCTGGGATAGGAGGTCTGGCGTTACTGGAAGTGTCCAAGGATCCATCATTGACATTGCCAGAAGATCTGAGAACCACGGTCGGCGTGGCCAAAATGGTGCTATCAGAACCAGCTGTGCCCTTTCGGTTCGCGCCTTCCTCAAGGTTTTGGCTAACAATGGTATGGGAGGAAAGGCGTACAATAGACCGTCTGGCCACGGTGTTGTCAGAGCATCCACTGCTTCTGCTGTTGAGTCCAGGTATCGGGCAAAGTACCTGGGAAGCTGGCAATTGCGACTGGAAGCAAACAGGTCGACTGAGAGGGGGCCGAACCGACACTGGAGACGATGGAACATGGCTGGATGAAGTTTCCATTCTCCCGGAAAGACCTGTTGTTTGCTGAGCCAGTCTGCTGTCACATTCCAAATCCCTCTGAGGTGCTCTGCTTTCAGGGATTGTAGATGTTGTTCTGCCCAGACAAAGATGAGGGAGGCTAAGTCCTGCAGAGGACGAGACCTGGTGCCCCCGTCTGTTCAAATGTGATTTTACACACGTGTTGTCTGTTCGAATGAGCACATGATGCAAAGGGAACAGAGACTGAAAATGACATAAAGCCAAGTGGACAGCCTTTAGTTCCAGCCAGTTGATGCTTCGAGATTGCTCTGCGTTGGGCCAAACCCCCTGAACGTACTGGGAGTTGCAGTGGGCTCCCCAACCTATGAGGCTGGCGTCTGTGGTCACGACGGTTCTGCGGGGTTCTCTGAACGACGTGCCCTTGGAGAGGTGTTGAACCTTGGTCCACCAGCGGAAGGAGAGGCGCAGAGCGGGGCTCAAACGAACTTTGCGATGGTTGGAGCTGGCAATGTCTTTTTGAAAAGGCAACAGAGTCCACTGAAGGGGCCGAGTGTGGGCTCGAGCCCATGGCACAATATGGATTGTGGAGATAAACATCCCGAGCGCTCTGGCGAGAAGCATGACGTCTGCGGATGTTTGTTGCATCAGGGACCTTGCAATGCTTGTGATGGCAGTGATGCGATCTGGAGCCAGGAAGACCATTGCCTGCAGGGTGTCCAACATTGCCCCAAGATGTAGTAGGCGTTGGGTTGGTTGGAAATGGCTTTTGTCGAAGTTGACAAGCCAGCCGTAGGTCTGCAAAACATTGAGGGTGATCATTAAATGATGATGAGCCAGCTCTTCAGACTTGGACCGTATTAGCAGATCATCCAAATATGGGTAGATGTGAACCCCTTGGGTCCGAAGGTAAGCCACTAGGATGAGTAGCACCTTGGTAAATACTCTTGGAGCAGAGGAGAGGCCAAATGGCATCGCTCTATATTGAAAATGTTGGTGGCCAAAGGCAAACCGAAGAAACTTTCTGTGGGCTATGCAAATGGGCACATGGAGATACGCTTCCTTAAGGTCGATAGAAGCCAGGAAGTCTCCTTCATGCAGACTCTCGGTAATGGAATGGAGAGATTCCATTTTGAACCTGCGGTATGTTACAAAACGGTTGACAAACTTGAGGTCCAATACCGCCCTCCAAGATAAATCTCGTTTTGGCACAGCAAATAGGAGGGAGTATACCCCTTCCGACCTCTCAGTTGTGGGAACTGGCTCTATCGCCGCTATGTCCACGAGGTGATGTATAGCTGTCTGCATGATGTTGTGCCTGGCTGGTGCCCTTGGGCAAGGAGAAGGATGGAATCTGTCTGGTGGGGTTGCCCAGAACTCTATGTTATAGCCATGAGTGAAAAGGTCCCTGATCCAGGAGACCGTAGTAAGGCGTAGCCATCGATCTCCAAAATTAAGTAATCTGCCGCCTATGGGGAGGACGTTAATACTACTTGAGTAGGCGGGGGCCTCCCTTATATGAGGACGATGAGTTGCCCCTGCGCCCTTGGTACTGACCTCTGCCTTGGAAGCGTCGGTTCCAGGAGCCCCTGAATGCGTTGGGGTCATAGGGTCTGAAGTCGCAGCCTCGTCCTCCTGGCCGCGTTCCTCGAAAGGACTGGTTGGAACGAAAAGAGGAAAATCGCCTGAAGGGCCTGTGGTCGACGTTCTTGACTGTGGCCAGAACCGGTTTGTGGGCATCTTTTGGATCAACCAGAACTGCCTTTAGAGCTTCCTTGCCGAAGAGTAGAGATCCGGAGTAAGGAGCCTTGGACAGGTTCAGTCTGGCCGCTGAATCAGCTTGCCAGTGGCGAAGCCAGAGGGTGCGACGAGCGACTATTTGAGTCGTCATGGCTCGTGCCCCTAATTGGGTGGCATCCAAAGTGGCATCGGCCACAAAAGCTGCTGTCTTACGTAATTTCAATAGTGCTCTTTTGAAGGCGACAGGATCAGGGTTAGCATCCTCTAGAAGGTCATCCATCCACATCATAGATGCTCTGGAGAAGATGGAGGCTGAAGCGGAGGCACGCATGGCTAGGGCAGAGGCCTCGTGATTCTTGCGGAGGGCGAAGTCTATTCGACGCTCAGTAGTATCTTTTAGGTGGGATTCCCCTTCCCTGGGCAAAAGAGATCGTGAAACGAGGCGAGCGATTGGTTCATCTATGCCAGGGACATCTAACTTGGTGGCAAAGTCTGGGGCTAGGGCGTAAAGTCTGTCAGCCAGGTTCTTGAAGCGTCGAGCTTTGAGTGGGTGGGCCCATTCTTCGGAGGCTAATTTGGCAATTGGGTCCGGCACCGGGATGTAGTGTTCAGTAGGTGCAGGGGATTTGAGGACCTTGGCTCCTTTGATAGCTGGGGCGGACGAAATTGAAGGCGCAGTCTGGAGACCAAGGGTATGAAGTACCCTACGTGCTAGCGGTTGATAATCTGACGTATTGAACAAGCGATACGATGTATCCTCCTCATGATCTGAATAGTCGCTCCAGTCGTCTCCTTCAACCTGGTCAGTGAAAGTTGACTCCTCCGCATACGAGGCTTTGTCCGTACATCTGCCTCTGGCTACATCAAAGGGATCTGGTGAGCAGGAAGGATGAGCTTCATGGCACGCACGTTGGTCCATGTTGAGTGGGGGTATGGCAGGAACTTGTGGTAGTGACTGCATTCGTGTGAAAAAAGCCAGCATGGCTTGGAGTTGGGAGAGGAAATCAGGAGACAGCTGCAGACCAGATGTGGGAGATGTATGTGCCTGGTGAACTGTTGGAACAGATGTCTGAGGCGGTAAGCCAGAGGTAGGTTCGTTAGGCGAACAGTGAGCGGGAAAGCCAACAAACTCTTCCTCGTCAGAGGCATTAGCAGGAGAATGGAAAATATCACTTATGTGTGTCTGTGCTGTGGTGGTGGTTGGCACAGAGACATAACGAGGGCGCTTTGGTTTACTATGGCTGGAAAGATGTTTTGTCTTAGCCAGTGCTTTGGCATGTCTGGTCTTAGACGTGTTATGATGTTGTGGCTTGGCTGATTGTGGCATGTCTGGCTGATCTGGCACCATGTGTGTTGATGGTGACATGCCTGGCTGTTCTGCCATCTTATATAAACCTGGGTGCAGTACACTGCCACGGAGGGGGCAGGATGTAAAGACCCGAACTGGCACAGCGTACTACCACGGAGGGGGTAGGATACACTGGCAGATGGCGAAATGCACTGCCACAGAGGGGGCAGAATGCACTGAGGTATCAGCGTTAATATAATATAGGCTGTTTTAGAGTTGGCACACTCAGATTAGTGCTGTAGGCTGGGTTATTGGCTTGTTCACGGTCCCAGAGGGGGCAGGAGATACAATATAAATCAGGTTTAGTACAAGTCAGCCACTGATATAAAGCTCCAGCCTTGATAATATAATCCAGCCACTAGGATTAAAGCTCCAGCCTTGATAATGTAATCCAGCCACTAGGATTAAAGCTCCAGCCTTGATAATACAATCCAGCCCACTAGGATTGGAGCTCCAGCCTTGATAATATAATTCAGCCACTATGATTACAGCCACAGTAATGTGTGTAAATCAGCCGTGTAAATTTGTCAGCAGCACATATACACAAATGTACGGATAGATAGCCTGCAGGGGAGGTATCCGATAATAAGGAGAACAAAAAGGGCGGGAAATTCAAAATCAAAAGGAAAAAATGGCGGAGAGGGAAGAAGCAATGGCGGCCGTCGGAATCGAACTGGGGGAAGGGCTGCCCAGCACGGTCTCGCCGAAAACCGCAGTAGCGGCTCTAGAAAAACCCCGGAATGAAGCAGGTAGGGGAAAAACGGCAGCCGCCCCAGAGAGAACCGCCGTCGCGGTCTGTAAAGCCCTTCGCAGTGGGATTTAAGCCACGTAGCGAGGGCGATCTGAGGTAAAGGAGTAACGGCGGGAGCCGCAGCTGCAAGCTCCCGCTGAGATCGGATAAGCCGCAGCCGCGGCAACAGATCAGGGGGGGAGAGAGGGTCAAAAGCGATCAAAAAAGAGAACCGCAGCCGCGGACACTAAGGGAGCCCCCTGGCTACTGATACGACAGAGCCGGGGGGTGGAGGGGGCTTGAAACTGCCAAAACAAAGAGAGCCGCAGCCGCGGTCTCAGAGGGAGCCCCCAGTCAAGGAAATAAAATAAATGGAATAGCTCTGAGGAAAGGCGAAGAGAGCCGCAGCCGCGGTCTCAAAGGGGACCCTCAGTATGCTAGACACAAAAATGGAAAAAAGGCTTTAAAGACAAATAGACAAACAAATACGAGACTTAGCTAAATGCTATGTGAAATTCCAATGTTGTTCGTACGAAGGCAAGAATGAACTGGAGAGTGGGAGGGGCATGACGTCCCTAGTCTTGACTTCAAAAACATTCTTGCCTTCGCACGATAGGTGGAACTATCTCCCACAGTGATGGCCCACCTCCTATGGAAAATGAAACAAATGGTATGTGTGGAAGTTATTCCTACCCACCCCACTTTGCCTAAAATTGTCTCTGGAAGAAGGACTTGGGCTCATGCATCCTCTCCACTGTTCCTAAAACTGCATGGAGAGGTTAGTGACTAAACCACTGTTATTAAACAAAGGATCTCTGCTAAGACTTAACTTTCCAGTCAGAGAAAGTTCAGATAAGGAAAGAAATTCCTTCTTCCTGCAGTGAGAGTCAAGGAAGGCAATATCAAACCCATGGTTCACTCCTACTCTCTCAATGGGTGGAATACTAAGAAAAGTCAACAGATGAACAGGACTTTATGCATATGATCAAAGCCAGTTATATTTCAAGGAAGTACTCAGAACCTGAATGTCTCCCTTCCTATAAGGAAGGTGAAACACTAACTTTATTAAGAGTAAAGTTGCTTTTCACTTAAAATATTTCTGCCATTGAAAAAATGACACCTTTTAAAAATGGCAAAAGCATAAATGCAAACAGAAGCACAATTAATCAGTGACTGGTTGGTAGACCAGCTTTAAAACAAACCATTTTAGGAATTTCTGTAGTGTTTTCCTACACTGAATCCAGAGAAAGCATCATGAACGATTACCAGGCAAAGATTCTGATTTAAGTACTAGCTAGAAAAAAAAGGATTTGACAGAATTATTCAAATGCCCCAACTGTTTTGTGCAGCCTGTTCTGTCAAGGTCTCTCTTATACAAAGTTACTTATCCACAATATAGTGCATCACCCACACCTGCCTCAGATGTTGAACAAGAACCATGTTAAAGCTCTTAATATTCTAGTCAACATACCTTTTGAATTTTCATGGCTGCTTGGAGGTTGTGCAGGGCATGATGCTAAAGGTGTAAGATGTGGGTCTACACAGAGAGAATTGCAAAGGTTTTTTATGATCTTTGAGTTAGGACATGGAGATCTGGTTGTACACTGCTGAAGTAACTTTGCTATGCACAAAGCTGCATGATTTTGTACTAGTATATTCTCTTCTTTCTTCACAGCTTCCATCAGCGGTTTTATGACAGGGTTTAATTTTTCTGGAAGTTGTTCCAGATTCACAACAGCACAAGCAGTAAAAGTATGCACTCTCATCTGCAATGTTTGCCATTCCTGGTTTGTTTCTAAAACAGTCATTTGGACTTGTTGCCGTTTGCTTTCTAGTTGCTGTAGAACTTTAGGGTTTTGATTAAGAGTGGCTGTAACCTCACTGAAGACAGTAGTGACCTAAGAAAATGAAAATAAACCAAAAGCAACACTGCTGTACAACAGAGAGAAAGGACAATAAAACTTCGGGGGGTTTTTTTTTTACACATGGTACTAGAAGCTATTATCCATTTTTTTTGCTTATTTATTTTTTCACAAAGGTGACCTTAGGCTCTCTGCCACCAGAAGTGGCCTAGGCAGCCAAGAGTGTATCCAAGTTCACAATAAGGCTATACTATGGAATATAAAGTACTAGTAGGAAAGATGCTTAGCACATCCATCCCAGTGTTCCAGGTATTCTAAACAAAATTGGGGGAGATGAAAAGTGGACAGTGGCAAATACTATCCCTAGTACCTTGGACAAGACTTTTTAAAGCATCCCAACATATCCATTACTAAACATAAACGTGTACATTTTTTACGTTTCCAAGTTTCATAAGCTTGAATTGAAAAACGCCTACATGTTAACTTCCCTGTTAAGCAATTGTAGAGTGGAATTCGTTCCCTTTATTCCTCATCCAGAATAATGTGTGAAATATCTGAAAAGTACACATTGCCTCAGGACTCATCATATAACTGATTCAGCTGCAACCTCTGAATTACACACTCTTACAACAAACCTACGGTCAAACATTCAACAGCATTCCTCCATGCTCTTCTTTGTACTAGAACTTTATGTGTTCAAGCAATAGCCAATTAGGATTTTGACAACAAATGGATAGACAGGTTACATTTGATTTATTTCTTCCCCACCATCATATGATAGGACAAAAATGTTTAGAGCCATCTTCATCCACTGATAAGCATAACTGTTTTGATATATTTAAGTGAAGAGCCAGGGGAAGATCAGTACTGTAATCTAAAGCCAGGCCACTGTACTTTCTAATGACTTTGATCCATTATATTTGTAAAGGTTGGTAGAGTGACCTCTTGGTAACAGCCACCCATGCTGTCAAGAGTAAAGTGGCATGTTAAAAAATCCCAGTCTATATACATGGCAGTCTCTCATGCAATCACATTAGTTGGTTGGCCTGTGACTATGCTCAGGATCATCCTTACTAAGGACAGGTTGCATTCTGCAAGAACTTCCCATTTTGTTCCTTTGTAAGACTGAAGTCAAAAGTAAGGCCTTGATTGTGGGCTGATCCATATAAAGCCCTCTTAACTAGGGCACATGTGTACTTCAATAATCCCTCTGTTCTTGAATGTCAAACATGAGAACAGACCCCTTTTATGAGCTCTCAAGAAAAGTAAAGGAGTATTGAGAGGCTTGCAGCTTATTCTACTGCCCTAAAGAGAAGGAAAAACTGTCACAGACAACCATTTTCATCTTTGCAAGTAGTAGTACCTTGCTGTCTTAAGGAAGCAGTAACTTGTGTTTTTTTTTAAGTAGCCTAACAGTTAATCCTAGAGAATTTGAGATGCTAAAAAACAACACGCAACTGTTGGCACTTTGTGGAGGGATTAATACAGCCCCTCCTGTGAAATTAAGAAGATATGGCCAGCATTGCCAGTGGTTACGGATACAATGAGAAAGGAGGACCTTACTTAATTTCTTAGAGGGTCCACATCTATAAGCAATTAAGCAAGGTCCTCTTTTCTCAGTCTACTGAGCTAGACACTTCTGAGATATGAAGGGACTTTCTCCCTGATGATTGGCAATACATTCCTTAATATTTTGATTAGTGATATGCATGAGGACCATATCCTTTTGTTTAGACACCCTGAGCTCCTTCTGGGAGGAAGGGCAGGATATAAATTTAATAAATAAACAGACACAGTTGAATGCTTTTATCAAGTTCGCCACCCCAGCTGTTCCAAGTCCTTTTCACAATGCTCATCTAAAGATTGGAGGTTAGCCCTTTCATTGATTTACTCACCAATTCATTAGCTTGATCTATTGTAAACACACTGCAGTTTACTCTGCTGCCCATGTCAATGTTTGCCTCAGTGAATGAGGAGATGAGTTGTTTGCATTCATTTTGCATTCGGGTGAAGGGAACAGCGATTTCATCATAATAAAGATGCTCAGAAAGGACACCAAGCAAGCGTGACTGGACAGCTATAGCTACCTCTTTGTTTTCCTGAAAACAAATAAGATGTTGTTCAGCTGTCAAATGGGCTATTTTAAGTGTCGATGAACAATTTTTTAAAAACAAAAGCAAGCATTCCCAAAAATACAAGTTATCTTTAATCATGATTTTCTCATTTACTTTACTAATAAATCAACAGCAAATAATCCTAACACTTGTAAGAATCCAAAGAATTGATGCAACACCATATATTCCAAGCACTTATAAGGATCCAAAGAATTGTCCCGTTAAACTGTTGACTTGTATGCTTCCAGCAGCTAGTCACCTACCCGTCCACCCACCCCAGTCCTTTCAGGTCTCAGGGAAATTTTGAGGTTTCTCACTATGTGCATGCCTAGAACATTTTCAATCTCAGACTGAGTGCACTGAGAGTAGTGAACATTGCCCTGTAAGTTACATACTTTCAACACTAAAATTAGTATCTTGCATATCAGCTGATGACAGCATGAAGAAAATGTGAATTTGCTACAAAATTGAAACTATTCACGAAGTAGTTCAACTGTTTAATGGCTTAAATGTACATTTTTATTGCAGTAAATGTCCTACCTTCTGCAAGGCAGCCCACTCACAGATTACTAATGCAACACTAAACCTCTGCAAAGCAGACTTGGAATTCAAGTGGAAAAGCAGTAGCTGGGCCAGTGATTCAGCTGGCTTTATTTCTTGAGAATCTGTATTCACATTCTGATCACAAATACAGCAGCAAAGTGCTCCAAGCAATCTGGAAGAATGATCAATTTTATATTAGTTACATTTCACGTAACACAATGTTCTGAACAATCTAACTTGAGCTGTATTATAAATATATCTATAAACTCATACTGCTTTTTTAAACATTTTTTTTTAGATTTTCGATAATAAACTGACTTTGCTGCCATCATTCGGGCTCTCATAACAACATAATCCCTGGTTGCTATATCTTCGGCAATGCTTTCTGCTCCAGCAATATATTCCTGTACTGCTTCTTTAGTCTGGGTTTGACCTTGCCGCACCTTCCCACCTGTCTTTTCCTATGAACAAGATAAAAAATTCTGTTTAGATAAGTCTCATTTGCGTTCAAATACTATTTCATTTTTAAAGCTTGGCTACAAACTTTAGAAATGCAGATTTCCCTTACAGATAAATCTTACACAAAAACATAGTACCTTGCCAAGTCAAATGATATTTATAAAATAATCCCAACCCTTGGAGGATTCAGATAATTTCTAAAAATATACATATATAAATTGCTAGCCATTCCATTGCAATTCCTGCTTTAAGTCTTCAATAGTATCAAGCTCCAGGGTTCTCAAACTATGAAGCAGCTCTTGCCATAAAGTGCAAGCATTTAGTTAGAAGGCATTTAAGCTGCTGACGTGAACACTTTCAGACAGAGGTGCAGACCCACCCCATTTCCATGGTATAACCAGAGCTTGGAAAAGTTACTTTTTTGAACTACAACTCCCATCAGCCCAATCCAGTGGCCATGCTGGCTGGGGCTCATGGGAGTTGTAGTTTAAAAAAGTAACTTTTCCAAGCTCTGGATAACACAGGCAGTGTTTTGCTCACCCACTTGAAGCATCAGTGTCATATTTCCAATGCTAAAGGAGCAAATCCCTCCTCCCTTTATGAGTCTGGATGACCACCTGTCAATCACCTAATGCCACCATGTCTCCAGAATTCCTGAACGTGAAAATCTAATGTAGCCAAACTCACACGGATCCAGCGGCACTTGAAGTCACCACTGATCAGAACAGATTTCAAGGTCTGCTTTTGGCAGGGATCAACTCCACTCGGGAGGTCTGATTGGAAGATACAGAGTGAAAACAATCCCAACAGACTTTGAATTTGGTGCTAAATTTAAAAAACTGAATATAAGCCCCACTTGCCAAGGAACAATTTGGAACACATTTCAAGGCTCCCAACTGTTCCTTTGCAATTGCATCTTTACCTGTTCCACACCTGATGTCATATATGATTCAGGTGTGGGGTTGGCGAGACTTGTGGAAAACTGCCTTGTGGCCCCAAACAGGACTTCAGTTGGGCCTAGCTTAGTCCACAGGTTGGAAGTTCCCAATCACTGTTCTATACACCTTTCCTTTGAGGACCTTAAAACCTGCAACACTCCATTACTTTTCCACTGCTAAATGTGAGAACACTGATCTGCCTAGTTTTAGCTGCTTTGAAGTTATGCTTCGCTCATTTAATTAGATTCCAAAAGAAATGAAGTAAGCAAACCACATTAGGGTAGACTGTGTCAAGGTGGTGAAAGTATGGAAGAATTACCACATACTAAAACAGGCAATATAGTTATTCGAACAATCTAACAGCCTTCAAAGAAACCAAAGTATGCTTAAAACAACTGGAATATTTGCAATGTACATAGGCAGATATTAGCAGGAATGACTTTCATTAAGATTTAGGACATTTGTTCTATGGTCAAGCCTACTGCAGATAAGGTTTAACAATATCTGACAGTACAGTCCCCAGAAGCCTACTAGTATTTCTGACAAGAGTTTTAAAATAAATAGAATGTATTATTTCTACATAAAAATGCCAAAACTATTCAAGCCATTTTCACAAGGGCCAGTGCTGGGTTTTTTTTTTTTTAAAAGATACCCTATGCATTATCCCAGAAATATTGTCAAATGTGCATGGTTCCTTGAACAGCTTGAACAGAACTGGGATTCTGAATCTCTTAAATGAAGAAAAGAGGCCAGTCATATGTTATAATCTGGCATATTACAGTTAAAACAGCATTTTGTTTCCCCAAACACGTCGTTCATTTTAATCTCTTTTCTGACCTTTAATCTGGCTTTCACTTCCAGCAACATATTTAAATCAATAGGCAAATGAGAAGGCTGCATCATTAAGCAGAGCCAAGCTCCCATCCATGGACAAGCAGCTGCTACCACATATTGTAGGGAAGCTTTGCTTAACAATTCAAGCCACACCTACAAAGGGAGACAGAAAGAAGACATTCATAGGCAATTAAAAAAATACTTGATCTTCAAGACATCTTACACTGCTATTTTCTTTAAAACTTTTCTGTGCACGACTTCCCAGGAGGATCCCTCCGCCTGTGCAGCTCTGAGACGGGCTCCCGTCTTGGATGAAACTTTTTCAGCCTTAAATCCAGTCAGAAGGGGGTTTTTTTGACTGGGGATAATTTCTTCCGGATAAGGAAGAAACGTGAGATTTCCCACACAGCTTTGTTGTGGTTGTGGGAGACTGGAATTCGTCAGAATCGTCTGTGAAAGAAGGTCTTCCAGCAGCTCGGACAGAGCGAGGATTTATAGCCAGCTCAGCTGAATAAGTGACCCTTTCCCCCCCCTTTTTTAAAAAAACGGACTAACAGGCAAGCATCCTCCTGTCTATGCTTATCACTTTCTTATCTATACAGCTAAAGAGATTTGTCAAAGGATCGGCAATTAAGAAAACCTGGGTGAGCCAAAACTTTCCTTCTTTTTTACTCACGGAACTAAGGGGGAGGAAAATAAAAATAGCCTATCTTTTTCCTATTGCAAAAAGCTGACATGGAAAATCGCATTGTAAAGATTACAACGGATGAGGGGTTTCTGATTGGAAGAGAAAAGAAAAATCTTTTTGATTTATAAGACTTTTGTGTAATATATGTCTGGGACTATTTTTTTGATCTACTTTTTCTTTTCTTTTTTTTTGACGAATCTGCTCATTCTCGTTGCTACTAGTCATTAGGACGCTGTGAACTAAAGCTGTTTTTGCACTTCTGGGCATATAAGAGATAAGGGCTGTCTAGAGTGTGACGCCAGTTGGTTTGAAAGATTAACTCCTTTATAACTGGATAAAGAAATAAACTGCTCTTTGCTTGGGACATTGAAAATTGAAGGAGTTTAGTTCCTTTGGCTTTAAGAATGACAATTAAGAAGATCATGGATGTACAAGAAGGGACTTTATCTTTAGACATGTTTCAGAAAATAATGAATGGGATTAAGTCAATAAAACAAGAATTGAGAAATAATAGACAAGCGTGGAGAATTGAATTTGATAAAATGAGACAGGAGCTGAAAGAAATTCAGGATTCTATGAGAAAGGAGAATAAAGATAGATCTGGAAAACCAAAAAAGGATGAAAGAGAAATTAAAGGCAAGGTTCAAACTATGGAGATTGGATTAAATATGGACATGGAAAAAGATTTGAATTTCCTGGTTGTGATGGATCCTGGAGACAAATATTATGGTTTGGAAATCAGCGCTGTCCCTGAAGGAATTGAAGAGATTGGAGATAAAGATATTATCAGTTCAAAAAAATTCCTGGACTGGAAGGATTTGATGGAACTTGAAATGGAGAAAGTTAACAGAATTAATCCCTGTTTTGTGTTAATGGAAAAATCTTCAAGAGATGTGCTAGTGTATCATGTAAAAAAGAGGAACAGAGATGCGGCTTTGCAACAATACTTCAGTGATACGTTCGGAATTGATGGCAAGAAAATATCTGTGATAAAGGAAATTCCTATCAGACTTTTATTATATGATTATGACAGCAAGATTATTGGGTGCGTAAAGATGGAAGATGGAACCAATATGGATAATGGAAGAAGAGCGATTTGAAATTACTGGACTTAGTAGACTTGATGAGTTGGATTAATTGACATGTTTATTTAGAAAAAAAATTGATGGACATATATCTCAAAGATTGGAAACTTCTCTTTGAATTTTTGTGGAAGAATGAAATGATATGATGTTAATGAGATTTGAAACCAATTAAGATAACCGCTGGAGGAAGGTGATTTTATAATCTATTAAGAGACAGGCTTGTTATATATTATAGATTTATAGCTGAACTACGACAAATCGGAAGTCAATATTTTTATTTTTTTTAATGTATTAGTTATTGATTTGTGTTTTTTTTCTTTTTGTATTGTTTTGGTTTTGAAAATCTGAATAAAAATTAATTGGAAAAAAAAAACTTTTCTGTGCACAAAATAATTCCAAAATTTTCACCAACAAGTTTTATAGAACAGTATTTCGCACTGCATGGTACAATCAAATCAGATTATCCAATGCTTAAACTGAAACATAGGACATTACAAGACAACAACACACAGACAGATTTATAAATAGGGCAAGGCAAAGTTATGTTACAAAAGGATACATACCTTGTGTATTAGTTCTAGAATTTCTTGATTACTTTCTAAAATACAGAACTGAAATATATGTCTTAACATGTCTTGCAAAATGGGAGTAAGCCAGGCTGCACAACTCTAGAAAGAGCAAATAAGAAAATATCAAAGCACATTAACAAAAGAAGGAAAAGGAACACTGGTCACTTACTGTGAATGGGTCTTCTAGGTCAGCACAATGATACATCCACATGATACATTGTGTCCTGTGATTCACCCAAGGCAGGGATATGTGGTCTGACCAATTTCCTGTAGCTCTCTCACACAACACCAGACCACAGAAGAGGAGGCAGTAGACATTCCAGTAGTCGTGTGGTCACAGGGCTTGCTGTATCCTCAATATATTTGTCCTCAACATCCACTTTCGCATGACACTATGAATTAGATCTACTTGCCTCAGCTGACACTTGCTTTCAGAGATGGGTTTCACAAAACAAATTTCCCTTTAGATGAGCACAGCCACTCAGTCTCATCTTACTCACTCGCATATACACCTTGCTTGGGCATTTCTCATCACACGGATGTATCCCATTGTCAACCAGAGGAACAAACATTGGTCACTTACTGCGAACAAGGCTTTAGGTTTGCGTACGGATATGTACACAGTACCACACTTTCCCTCCCTTCCCTTACACAGTGGCTGTGCCTGTATTATATCCTTGTTTCCTTTTAGGCCTGCTCTGTCCTGCCTATGCCAGTGGCTCCTGCAGGTTTTTTGCTTTCCCTATTGTCTGTGGTTTGCTTTCGTGTGTGTGTGAGTGTGTGTGCATGTGCGTGAGAGAGAGAGAGAGAGAGAGAGAGAGAGAGAGAGAGACTTTGTATCTTCTAGGAAACCATTCTGTTTATGATTGGCCGCAGATCGAACTGAAAGTGAATCTAGAGAGTGCGCTACAGGAAATCAACCAGATCACATGTTCCTGCCTTCCTTGAATCACCGGAAAACAACCCATCATATGGATGTCATCTCACACCAGCTGGAGGATGCTACATAAAATATTATGGTAGAATATTAAAAATATTAATTTTTACATTCTACATTTGCCATTTTAATTGTGTTTTAATGTTTCATTATTGTTTTAATAATTTTGAAAATGTGTTGTCCGTGCTTCAGAGAAAAGCAGTATAACAATGAAATACACATCTCAGAAATAAAGTGCATCAAAACTTCTCTTGTTCTTATTCTCCTAAAGCAGGGGTGGGCAACCTTTTTCTCTCTTGAGGGCCACATTCCCTTAGTGCAGGGATGGGGAAGTTGTGGTCCTCCAAACGTTGTTCAACTCCAATTCCCTTCGGTGTCAGCCAGCATGGCCAATGATCTGGAATGATGGCAGCTGAAGTCTGGAGGGTCACAGGTTCCCTATCCAGAAAGAAGCCAGAGAAAAGTGATCTGGATTAGCTAATTTGGAATAAAGACTGTACTGTTCCAATTTTCGTCACGGCAACCTCAGCTTAGAATTCCTAGTACTATGAAGGTCTACTTAGAAGTAAGCCCCATTGGGTTTGATGAAGTTATTTTCAAGTAAGCATAAGTATACAAAGGATTTTTTGAAGACAACAGACCAATACAGATACTGTTCTGGAAAGCAAGTGAAAGTAATTCCTTACTTCAGTGGGCTATATGGACACTTTACATGTGTGGCAGAAGTCTACCAATGAGTTCTCAGATAGCTGTGGGGAATCCCAACCAAGAAAAAAACCCATCAATTATTATTTTTTTTCAAATAAAATATGGACCCTTCTGAACCTACCTAAAAAAAAAAGGGAGGTGGGAGATGCTTTTTGAGACAGAAAAAGTGAGAAAACGAACAAGGAAGAAAGTAACTGATGGGATAGATTAGGAAGGGCCACAGATTGCCCACCTATGTCCAGAAGATGCCAGAAAATAAGTAGCTCTCACCTGATCTTCTGTAGACAATAGGGTAAACAGAGTTTCTAATGCTGCTTTTCGAACAGATGATATTGTATGATGGAGGAACGGCCACACACGTGGTACCAGAACTGTGAGCGATTGCTGAATACTGAGGTAGGGTGGAAGGAAAGTAAAGAACAAGAAAAGGCCAAACTCTACTTTATAAAGCATGAATATGAATTACAAGCTAAAGTTAGTGCTGCTATGTACTTATACTAACAAGTAGAATGCATTAAATATATTATCAAATCAGAATATTATGAAATGGTATCATTTTTTAAAAAGATATTTATTTATTAAATTTATATCCCACCCTTCCTCCCAGAAGGAGGAAGGCAGTACAATTAGCCATCTACTCCAATTGGAAATTGCTCCCCAAGATTTCAAACATGGTGTCTTTAAAGCTGTACTACCACTGGAGATATTTTAATCCTTTCACATTTGCAAAAGGTTCTTCATTAATCTGATATTGGGGCTAGGAAAACACCACATTATTTTTACTTAAAAATTGAAATTATCCAAAATATGCAATTACCTGCATTTCCGGACCTGAGAATACATCAGCAAGGATGAAAGGAGGATCATGATGCTGTTTGTGGAAGCTGTCAAGTCATCTAGTTCCAAAAGTGCATCCCACAGTACATTAAGAATAAAGGGTACCTAAAATATAGGCACAGAAATGAAAAATACGTGAGGTCAAGTTACTTTCACAAAACATGGATTCCTAATATTTGGACATTCATTCAGAACAAAAACAAAACATTAAAGTATCAATATTATCTACTCACTTTCTGTGGTTGAAGATGGACAAGGCTTTCCACTACTGGTACTAAAGATGCTGCAGCAACAGCTCTAACATCATCATCCAGATCTTGTAGACCTTCAGTTATTGCAGGCAAGACTTTAGGCAATAAAGTGTCAATTAAATCCTGCAAAAGCAAGAAAGGTTTATAAAAGCAGATTCTAAGCCTGCAAGCAGGGCTATTCTCTTTTCAAGTATGCATAGCCTATTTTCTCTTTAGGCATTTTATTATCATTCTGGTTAATAGCAGACTCAAGTAACTGAGAGCCCATCAGTTTGAAGAAAAGTGGAGGTACCCAAAATATAAGGTAGTGGTTTCTACATACATGGGATACTTTCTAGGTATGTAGAAGTATGAAAGTTAAAATAACATTTTAAAAACCCCAGAGCAACCTGACAAAGATCTTCAGGGCTGGCAGAATGCTGGTGGAAGCTGAACTGAAGAAGAGAGAAAAAGAGGGACTAAGGGACCAAAAGTCAGGCACACTGTGTGACTTTATTAAGTAAACTGATGGTTGAGAGCAGAGACATAAAATGTTAAGGTGACAACTGGAGAAAAAATAGATGGGAGGGGGAATTGGCCAAACAGCCTATATAGTAAGTATCCTGGAGATGCGTGTTTGGGACAATGGATGTCATGAAGTTAACATGTCACATCCTCCCCCCTCCCCCGGCATGATACAAGGTTGTTTTAGGAGAGGAAAAAAGGAGGTTATACCTTTCCCATTCCAGAATTCCTTCCGCCCCATTTGAGAGGCCTAAACAATACTACCAAGTCTCCTGCTATTCAAGACTATCTAGATTGCGCCTCTTAGGGCAGTCATGAGGTACTTCCGGTCCACAGGCCAAATTGTAAAGCAGTATTCCTAAGTTGGCCTGCGAAGTCATTTCCCCAAAGCTACACCCCCACCCCATAGCTGACTGAATGCAACCATAACCCCCACTGGAATCGCCTGCACTCCAGAGTCAGTGCTGAGCAGTTGATTGGTATCTACTGCAAGCTTGGCTTTCAGCAAAAAACTTCCTTTGCAAAGTAACATTTTTCCACCTATCTGTCAAAATGTCCTATGTATCTGTGTGGGGACACTTCCCCACCTCTATCTAAAAATATAAGGCATACACTATAACATTGTGTTGCAAGTCGCATTAATAAAGCACTCATTACCTAGACTTATAATCAAAGAGTAGATTTCTAAGGCCTGTCTGCAAAATCTATACTGGGTGTGGTTTTTATTTTTTAGCCAAAACAAACCCCTTTTCCCTGGTGGGTGCTGATCAGGCAGGAAAGGCCGACATAACTGCTCAGTTGAGATATTCACATACTCACTGCAGCATAATGGCATAATGCCACTTTAAGCAGCACCACAACTTGGAAATCATGAAACAAACAATATCACCTTGAAGTTTTAAAACCAATTACCTGCCGCACAGCCAAAGCATACTTTATCCCTAGCAGGCCACCATGTCTCACTTCCCACTGCTCCTGTGCAAGCAATTTTAGCAGGATAGCCACAGTTTTATGAACTCCACTATCATTCATATATTTCAGCACTACTCCCAAAGTTTGAGCACAAGTCTCTCGTACTGGTGCCACAACCTAAGGTTTAAAGGAGAATAGACACACTCAACAAAATGAAAAAAAGGCAACAGAAAATTAAGCTCTGGACACAAAATAAGATTTCAAAAGATTGATACTTACTTCATCTGAAACAAAATCACCAAATCTATCTAATGCAAACACACAAAGAAGCCTGATGGCTAAGTCTTCCAGCCAGTCTTGGTGTTGTTGAGTCATCTGTTATAAAAAAAACAAACAAGTAAATGAAATGTTGAAATATTCAAGAATTCCATCCTTTTAGATCACTCACAAATGCAAGTACACTTCATTGCACATGTGGAGTTAATGCCAAGTTGCTTTTGTAAAGTACATTAACATTATTTACTTCATTTACTATAAAGGTATATACCCCACCTTTCTAATACATACGTACTTTTCAAGGTGGCTTACAATAATTACAATCAAAATAGTAAAATACAGCAACAATAAAATCCTAACAAAGAGTTTATACATTTTGTTCTGCTGGTGAACCAACAGCAGTGCTCAGCTTAATACAGAATTGGGGCAGGAATGGTTATAAAAAATCAACAGTGCAACAACAGGGAAGATTTCTCAGGAAACGATAAATCTGTGTTTGCATATTGTATTAAATGTTTAAATCTTTTGCATACAAAGAACAATTACTCCAATTTACTGATGTAACTACATGCAAATTTAAAGAACTATTACGTTTATAAAAGATAAAGGCAAGCACATTATAAGAAAATGGATACTGCCGCCCTGGGCTCCTGCTGGGAGGAAGGGCAGGATATAAATCAAATAAATAAATACTAATACCACTCTGCCATCTAGCAACCATAGAGTTGGGCCTGGTCTCTACATGAACAAAAAGTGGGATAATCCTGAGGTAGTAGAGTGGACAGTACTGCTTCAGGCGGGCAATGCCAGTTTTGAATACTTCACTATATAAAAAGTCATCCACATGGAAAAACTGACATAACAAGGAGAAAGATTCTAGCCAGCCCTCTTCGTGTTGTGCTAGCTTATACCTGCAGGCTTGTTAAAAAAAAAAAAAAAGCACACACTTACAAAGAAGTGTATTTAAGATGCAAGTCCCCCCACCTGCAACCAATGGGATGTAGTTTATTCTACTACTTCATTTTGTTACATGTATAGGCAAGGCCTTGGACAGAACCAGGGATGCATTCTGATCCATTTTATTTGAACATCACTACTCTCTTCCAAAAGTTTAAGAATTAATGTTAAACTGACATTTCTTTTCCAAAAGAGAAACTATTAAATGTACTGCTCGTTGCAGTTCTTCTAGCTACATTGGGTAATAACTTATTATTTAACAGTAAAGTATTCATTGAGGGTGGCAGAAGGAGGAAATAAGTGGACTATAACAATGCTAAATAAGCCATAATAATTTTTTACATTTTCAGTAGCTAAAAACACAGGTCACAGCCTGCACTGGGATGGAAACGGCAGTACTTTCTGTAGCAATCTCTCTCAACGCTTTTTTTTAATTACAAAAAAAAACATGAAAGCTCAGCATTCAGCTACGTGTACTAATGCTAGAATGTGTTACATAGGTTTGCCTATTGATCTTACCTCTTCTACAGTGCTGTCCCCTATTTTACCTCCACTTTTCCCATGAGCTTTAAGTACCTCTCTCAGTCCAATACCTGCACCGTGCCGAATCTAAAAACAAAATAGATTTAAGATTCTAGAGAATAGAAGGTTTACACATTAATAGCACAGATCCTGCTATATCAGCTTAGCTCTCAGAGCAGATAACCATAGTTTGCAATGACGTTCAGAGGTGAATCCTGGTTTCCACTAACCATAACAGGCCTCCAAACCAAAGTTTCAGATCCTGCTTTCAGCCTAAAAGTACTCCAAAGAGGCTTACAATCACCCTTAAAAAATAACTTAGCATAAAACAATATAAAAGGAGCGCAAAACCACAAAAGCAGAGCCTGATATAATCAGAGTAGGAGGTGCAAAATTAAATGCATATTAAAGGCCTGGCAAAATAAAACCTATTTCATAGACATCAAGACAAATGATGGTCAACCCAGAAAATGTAAGAAGCAAGCAGTTTTCTGTAAACTGCTTTTTGTAGTGGTTAGTGTTGGACTATGACCTGGGAGACCAGGGTTCAAATCTCCACACAGCCATGAAGCTCACTGGGTGACCTTGGGCCAGTCACTGCCTCTCAGCCTCAGAGGAAGGCAATGGTAAACCCCCTCTGAATACCGCTTACCATGAAAACCCTATTCATAGGGTCGCCATAAGTCGGAATTGACTTGAAGGCAGTCCATTTCCATTTTTTAAGAGGTTTCATTTACAACACAGCTGTATATACATTTTGTTAAATAAATAATTGTAAGCAAAAATGAAGTGCCCAAACAACAGCACATTCCAAATGGCCAAACCACAGCTTGGCTAAGATATCTGAACTAAACCTTGACTTCAGTCTATTAAGGCAGGAGTGGGGAACCTCTTCATCTAGCTTGTTGGTATCTCCTCCAGGATCCCCTTTTTCCTGCTAAGCTGCTCCCTCAAATGGGCTGCTAAGCAGCCTGGGAGAAGGGGAGGTTGAAACCTCCTCTTGATCTTCCTTCTGCACAGCAAGAAACAGCTCAAAATGGTATGAGTAATAGTAGCAGAGTCCTGCTACCAAGATACCCTTTGAAGAAGAGACTGCTCTCTTCCATGCCCCCCTTTCCTCAGGCTCCATGGAAGCAAAGCAACTGTGTGTATGCCTGCTTTGGATCCACCGACCACTAGTATGTCCCCATCCCCATCCATTTCCCCCCACAGGAATCTATCATTTTCAATCCAGTATTATTGAAAGAAATAAAAGTTTACCTCCCATGATGGGTTAAAGAGGTCATTGCACACTTCTTCACAAAAACTTTCCAGAGGCCATTCATTGGCCTGACACATAGAGAGCGAGAAAGAGAGAGACAAAATAATGTGGTCCATTACCACTGGTTTCTACATTCATTTTTTTAAAAAGATTACACATCACAAGGAACCTCAACTGACATTTTAAACAACTATTTGGATATAATTATGGGATACAAAGGTAATTCTAGCTAATAAGAAGAAAAATACTAATCTAAAACCTTTGTCCATCCAGATGTTGTTGGACTCCAATACCCATCAGGCCCGTAAACATGAATAATCAGGAATGATGGGAGCTGTAGTTCAGCAACGTCTGGAGGGCCACAGTTCCCCATCCCTGATCTAAAAGGTAAAATATAGGTAAAGTATTTTGTCTTAACACTACTGTGCATCAGAAATGCAGGCCATTTCTTTATGGGAAAATTTGGGACTGAACTTTTCTAACTATGGTTTGCCTCTATCTTGGCTTCATTCTTGCCTCCATTCTTATTCTACTGCCCACTATTTTTTGTTTTGCCGCCCTTATGTTTCCTTACCCCGCCTTTTTTTTTTTTACTGGGCCAGAAAATCAGGCAAATGCTTAATTCACCTGCTGAATCACTAGACAAAGATATTAACTGAGGTTGGATTGCGCAGTCAATTCGTTTTGAGGATATACTATACCTCTTCTGGCATATTCTCTACCAAAAGTTTAGAGTCTGTTGCAGGTTGACTGATGATAACATTTGCAATTTTTCTTCTCTTTTCATCTGGTTCACCATCAGTGCTATCATTGCTAGAAAGAAACACTGATGTTTATCAAGTGTCACAACACTTAACAGACTAGGTACTTACCACGTAAGATACTGTACACACTTTTAGTATCTCAAGACTGATATTTTTAAAGGAAAGTGGTTTTAAATGTTCACCACATTATTTGGAGCAAATATTGTATATTGGAAAAGTTGGATATGCAGGGAGATATACTTAATGGGAATGTCCCAAAATCAGAAACTTACAGACAATGACAGGTTTTATCATTAGATCCCTTGGTGGTATTGTTTTGCTACAGGAAACCAAACATACTGTTGGAAGATATGGGCATTATTCACTTTTTGACAGCTACTAGGATAGCTTTAAATCATAGAAAGAAACAGGGATGCATCCTCTTTAACAGAATGGTTATTAAATAGTGTGGGACATTCATGATTAAAGTATCTTTAAGGTCAGAGAAAGAAGGCAGATGGAAAACTGGTTTATTAAAAATAAATCTTCATAATATAATGGAATAATAAAGTTCAAGATACATACATGGCACTTGAAATATTGAAAAGAAATTGACAAGATGGCTATTTAGCCTTACAAGTAGAACCTGCAACAACATGTTGCAGTCTAGAGCGCTCCTATTCTAGATTTTTGCCAGGTATTTTTCTTGGATATTACCCCCCCCCAATCATACACGTCAGCATTCTGTGGCTGTTGAGCATGCTCAGTCATCTGTTTTAGGGTTTTTCTCCCTAAAGGGTTTTTTTGCACTTGTGTAAACCTTGGGGTTTCCTCAAGCCTGCATATACCCTCTTCTTGTACATGGGTAGTGCTGTTTGGCTACATAATTAATGGCCTTCACCCCAGAAGTTGAGAAATAGAGAGTCTGACTTTTGTGTGTGTCTCTAAGTATTACTATAATGATGTACTGTATTATAAAGCACCCTTCCCCAACTTGGAGTCCTCCAGATGTTTTGGACAACAACTCACATAATCCCTGACCATTGGCCATTCTGGCTGGGGCTGATGGGAGCTGTAGTCCAAAACACTGGGAAGGCGACAGGTTGGAGAAAGCCATTGCAAAGTATTTAATTATAAAGATGACAAATATTTTCCAACTAGTACAGTACCTCTTCTCATTGGTTTCTACTGCATCTCTTGATTTCTGCTTCGCAAACAACTTGGCCATCCTTTTAGCCTTATTTTTTTGTCTACTACTCATACCAGCTCGAAATTCTGAATCAATTAACTCAGCAGCTTGAAGAGTCTGAAAAGAGGCAAAGATTCAGTGGCTACTTTGACTCAGATCCAGGTTCCACTCACACAAAATG
This sequence comes from Rhineura floridana, assembly GCF_030035675.1. Lineage (NCBI taxonomy): Eukaryota > Metazoa > Chordata > Lepidosauria > Squamata > Rhineuridae > Rhineura > Rhineura floridana. The sequence continues at coordinate 49,613,600 of NC_084486.1, forward strand.
TTTTGTCATTCTGCCACCTTCTTGCTGCAGCCTGTTGTGCCCCAAGGGTCACTTCTGAGGATCAAGGGATTCTCTGAAGACTGCAACATGTGGCATTTATGGATGCAGTGGTAACCCCTGGAAATTGGGAGCCACCACGCGCAAGCAGAAATGCCTTCTGCTTAGACCAGGACTGACATATCTTGATCCCATACGTCTGCAATTTAAGGGATGATAGACCCACCCCAACATCCAATACCATCCTCCATCAATGATTTTTACAATATATTACATGAAATTACTGTGCAATATTTTCCTAAAGCTGAAGGTTATGACAAGCATAGTATTTAAAAAAGCTTAATATTTTACAATGGCAGAAACATAAACCAATCAAGCTCACTATACAACCCCTTGCAGTCAGAGAGCCTGAAATTTTACCTACAGGTTGTTTGTGTACAAGAAATGATGAAGCAGGAGTATAGTCCAAATCCTCATCATTGAACAGATCTTCAGTGTTCATTCCAATTGCAGCTCCCATATCAAGGCCAAGTTTCTTCTGGAGCAGTTTCCTCTGTTGTGCGATTCTCTCTTTGGGATCAACTTCACCTTAATAGTATAACAGTCCATGTTTTTATAATCATATTGATCTTATGCTAAAATGAAAACACTAAATACATTTTAAATCTAGAAGCAAAGATTCACTTAAGAATAACTTGCATTTCTTAGCTTCTTTCAATACACTCTTCACTGCTGCACTTTATGCCTGAAGTTTATCGTCTTGACTAGTATAGCAAACTTGGTTTGGGGGGAAAATGCACATTTACATTTTATTGTCCTATTTAAAATCTTCCATTTTTGTCATTGCCATCTGCAACACTATAAGAGGCAAATTTCTGCTTCTTTGAAAGTATTACTGTATAGCCATTTCAACACTTCAGATTATTTTTATTAAATCTATAGTTCATCTTTCTATCCACTAGTATTTTCAATAAATTTTATGTATTTACTGCTGAAAGCCAAAGGTTTGAAAAAGCTGTCTTGCCTATTCAGATTTAGTGTGAGTGCTTTATTAGTACTGATGAAAGACAGCTGGTCTGTCTAAAGACTGATCAAAGATATAGAAAAGATAAAATCAGTATCAGCAGTACAGCATTTATTATAGCTATTTTATCTAGATGCTGATTTGGATTGAAAAAATTAGAATTGACATTTTAACAATTTGAATCCATAACAAGTTAAATTATTTCTTTTTAATAAAAGGATGTTTGAGTTATACACAAAGATTTCATTCACTTTGAAAAGGCTCAGTAATGATATCAGAACAGATGATCAGTAGTCTTGGGACCAAGAGGGGAGCATCAGAACTGCTAGAGAATTATTTGTGTGTGGATGAGAAATAAGAATACAAGGCAATATCCAATGTTAGCCATACTTAGATTAGACCCATTAAAACTAAAGGACTGTCTACTCCCTGTATGGCTTAGTTGGCTATCACCCATAGCCCATGGTTATGCTATGTGTGAATTATTTCACTGAATACTTAGCTACCAAGGGTGCAATGAGTGACCCAGTTTGCACATACCACTAAGACAAAACATGACTTAGCGCTAGTAAAGGCTGCAGCTACTCTTCTTCTCCATTGCTCCGGCTGTACTATTCATGGCTCAGCCATGGTTTGGCTTAGTGTTACATACTAACACAGGTTCATGGTTTGTCATGAGCCCAGGTTTGGTCATAATGCTAAGCCAAAGAATGACTTAGCCTCTGGTAGCACAGCAGCAGGACCGAGGGAGAAATGTGGTGGACACAATCTTCTCTCCAGGAACCCATGTTTGCTTGCTCACACTAAAGCGGCAATCCAATACACGTAGACTCAGAAGTAAACTCCACTGGGTTCAATGGGACTTACTCTCAGGTAAGTGCATATTGGATTCAGCGTAAGCCACGGATTGATTTAACATTATGTGTGAACTAGACCATTGTATCAAATGTAGTGAAATACATATCATTTATGAAATATATTCTAATTATCTAGTTGAACAAAAATATGACTAGAAATATTTAATCACAAAAACGCAAACTATAAAATCTTATTATTTGAGATAACACAAGATGCCACAATAAACAATGAAAACAATGCTCCTTATGTGGCACAGTTAAAAGTATTCAAGGAATGAGTACCAGATGTGTCGTCTTGAACCTCAAATTCTGCACCAGCAGACCCAAGAAGAGAAGCGCCGTGTTTTAAAAGTCGGCAGATATCAAACCGGTCAAATCGCAACCGATCAGAGGCAGAGGTTTCTTCCATTGGACTTTCACAGCCACGTTCTAGATAATGGTTAACAAAAACTTAGAATGAGATTAGTGCTAACTGAAGTAACTGACTCAAAAATACAACGTTCAGAAGTCATCTATTTCAGAAACAGGTTGATGTATTACACATGTCTAAGCAAAGTGAAAGAATAGGTAACAACCATATCAAGTACTTTATTCTAGAGAGAAGGAAATTTTGTTTATTATGGGTTTTTTTGTTAATAACCAAGTATATAATGTTGCAGAGCAGGTTTAGAAAGATGGCTGCATAGGAATTTTAATGAAAGTGTGCTTTACAGTAATTCTTTTAAGCACCTTGCTTTGGTCGTGGAGTTGGGTTCCATTCTGGTACATTTTTCACTACTGCTTCTACAGCTTGTCCAGCTGCAATGCGGGTATCCCAATTGGTACTCCTCAAGTGTATCAATACCTTTAAGAAGTTAAAAAATGCATTAGTCATGGTCTTTATTTTAAAATAGATATAATTAATTCAGTAGCCATCTAATATTCTGCACAACATTCAAGAGCTTGTAAAGTATGATTGATTAAAATCTAGTAGCTGAAAAAATGAGAACGTGATGAACGCAGGTCATATTTAGCTACAAAACAGATAGAGATCCCAACAGCCTACCAAGTTTACTTTTGGGGTACACCACTGTGGTATTTTCTTATGAGTTGGTGGTTTATAAATGTACTAATACATAAATAAAGGGACTTTTTAGTATAACCATGTTAAGCACTCGTCTAGTTTCACTGGGTTTTAAAAGATGTGGACTCTTCAACGTCACATCTTTAAATACAAATTCATGAGTATGTTACTTACAGAGAACACTAGATTAGCAAACTTAAGGGTTTAAGTCATTTTTACTCAAAAATGCTTCAGCCGCATGAGGCAAAGTGCTTAAAATCTCAGCTCTTCACTTTGCTGAAACCATCTGTTTCTACAGAGGATAGTCAATAATAACATAAGAAGAGCCTGCTGGATCAGGCCAGTAGCCCAGCATCCTGTTGTCATAGTGGCAAACTAGATTATTATTATCATCATCATCATTTATTACCAGCCCTTTAACCAAAGGTCCCAGGGCGGATTACAACAATTTAAAAATATAACATTAAAAACAATTTAAAGACAACTTAAAACCCCAAAATAAGGTAGGTCCTAAAAATACATGTCTCAGGTGTCAAAGGCCAGGGTAATAGATGCCTATGGGAAACCCAAAAGCAGGGCCTGAGTGCAAGAGTACCCTACCCACTTACGATTCCCAGCAACTGGCAATATTAAGGCACTTCCATAACTTCCTACTGGACAGAAGCAATGGTGACATAGAAGCTGAACAACCACTTTGCAATAAGTCCATAAATATGCCTGGCCTACTTCTGTCAGTCATTTTTTGCATAAAAGTGCCAGATGAAATCAATGACTGTTTCCCCCAAGAATTTAGACAGTCAGTTCTATTGGTTTCCCAGTAATAATTTCCAATAATCATAAAGTGATTTAGGACTGGTATCATAATAACAAGAAGACCCTATGCAGGGAGTTTACACATTAAGGCTGCAATCACATACCCATATATTTGGGAATAAGTCCTATTAATGAGACTTACTTCAGACTGGACACATAAAGGATTGTCCTGCAAAGAAGCCTGTCTAAGACAGACTTATTCACTGTCTAAAAAGTGCTCTATTAAACAAATGGACGGAAGGCCACCATTAAATATATTTTGGAATTCTTCAAGTGGTTCTAACTTAAGGCATACCATCATCACCGTTGATTTAATGTTGCAAAAATTCACTTTTGGCTCATTTTGATGACCAGCAATACCTCCAACCAGGAGCGGTTGGCAGGGAGGAGTGCTGCTGCAGACGTGACTTCCCAGCATTCGTGTTGCTGCCATGTACCATGGGTAGTGCAGGGTGGCAGTGAGGTCAGGATGATATGAGTGCACAGCAGAGCCAACCCGGGGCTCCCGCCAGAGACAGCAAGCCACTCTGAACTCACCGGTGCCTCCTTACCTTCCCAGTACGTGGCAGTGACACCCTTATCAAGAGGCCAGGTCCGTGGGAGCACCCCTCCCTGACAACCACTCCTGGCTGTAACATTATATTACTTTTCCAAATATCCAACAAAATGCTTACTTTAGCTAAGAGATTATGGAGTTCATGTGGATGAAGTTTCACAACCTCCCCAAGTTGTTGCGCAGCTGCTTTTCTTGTCACTGGTGTTGTGCCAGTGTCCAGTAATATAAAGAGACGATCAAGCCTAGTATGAATGACCAAATGAAAATATTGAAAATATTTATCTGCAAAATTTGAAGCCACTTTTAAGGTTCTAAAAATCACATAACTAGTTAGCACAATTGCTCTCTTTCAGTTGTGTTGACTATACCACACAGAAGTTTAAATACCATGGAAGGGTAGACCAACAGCTTGGATTCAGTCTCGCTTTCATTGTGCAGTACAGAAGGTCTAAGCATACTGTTATCCAGATCTTGAGCAACATTCAAGTTAACTTTCAAAAAACTATGCCATCTTCAAATATTTTTATTTATTTTGGAAATATATAACAATTAGCTTTACCATAAACTGTGTGAACTGAAATATGCAGAAATTCAGTCTATCTAAAACAAAATATCCACTACTTTGTAGAGTAAGGGGTTTTCAGCAAGTTCCTTGCTTTTCCCCTCCCACTCCATTTATAGGCTGATTCTCACATTTTTTAAGTATGTACTACAGTCACTCTACAAGACCCTCCATGGCGCGGAGTGGTAAGCAGCGGTAACGCAGCCGAAACTCAGCTCATGGCCGGAGTTTGATTCCAATGGAAGGAGGAAGTCAAATCTCCGGTAAAAGGGGTCGAGGTCCACTCAGCCTTCTATCCATCCGTGGTCGGTAAAATGAGTACCCGGCCTATGCTGGGGGGTAAAGAAAGGCCAGGGAAGGAACTGGCAATCCCACCCCATATATACGGTCTGCCTAGTAAACATCGCAAGAAGTCACCCTAAGAGTCAGAAATGACTCGCACTATAAGTGCAGGGACACCTTTACCCTTACAGTCACTCTAAATCCATTTTTGCTCAGCAAATATGCTTTATGGCTGCCTGATCTAAACTTGGCTCAATTAATGGAGTGCTTATTTTAAAATACTACTAAAAATTAGCTAAGTAGTATAGAGATAAGGTGTTCAAGCAAATACTTTATTTTCTACATTTGAATGTTATTTTCTAGTTTAATTGTCCAGTTCTCTCTTTAAAACTGAGGTAGTTATTTGCAGAGAAAATGGGTGAATCCAATCAGCATGCTGTTAAACAACATGTACACATATGTTCCATACAGCTTGGAGCAGTTTTCTACAACTTACAACATCATCCTCAATCTCTCACCTTTTGCCCTTTATAGAACAGAATGTTTCTAGGGTGAAGCTAGAAGTATGGCTGCAGTATGTTGATTTTTTTTATTTGTTTATTTCATTTGTTAAACATGTACTTCAAAAACATTTTGCAGCACCTTACAATACAAATACACAAAAGATTAAAAAGGGCTAAACACAATCATAAGCTAATTATAAAAGCAAGAGAAATGCCACCTGACTCCAATTTCACAGACATGATTACAATCACCAAGAATTTAGCCAGCTGAAACACCCCAAAAGAGAACAAATTAAATGTCTAAGAGGAAAAAAAAGTGTTTGCCTCGTACTGAAAACATTAATGTAAGCATCAGGCAAGTCTCCTTGGGAAGAGCATTCCACAAACAGGAGCCGCCACCAAAGGGCCTCTCCCTTACTGCCACTCGCAGGCCTTCTGTTGGAGGGCACTCTCTGAGGAGGGCCTCCAATGATTATCTCAGGGTACATGTAGGCCATGCCACAATAAACATTCCATGCTGTATAAGAGCCCTCACTGTGTAAAGTTTTATTGGTTAAAACCAGCACTTAAAAGTTTTATCATTTCTAAATCAAATCCTTCAGATAGGATTAACAGCAACAGCTGGTTTTAACATGAAGATTTTTCTGTAAAACTATCTACAGGATTAGAGAATAATTCCTGCTCTTACTGTAGACATATGCAACTCTCAAATCAACTATAGGGTGCTGCCATCTTCATGAGAGGGGCATACAAGGCCTTTACTGTGAATTGTTGCTTCTCTTCTGATGAACTTTGATCTAGCTTGGAGATATGAAAACCAAGTATCCTGCATCTGATGTCCTTCTGATTTGGCCCTCCCTTGTGAATGACCTTTTCATCTCTTCCTCAAATGACTGTGACACAGACACCCTGATACCAAAGTACAGTCCTGTGCTTGTCTACTCAGACGGAATAAGGAATATGCCCCACTGAATTCAATAATACTTATACAAGACAGGGGTAGGATTGTACTGTAAAGCATTTATACTTTGGGGGCTGCAATCTTACTTTTAGTGACACTAAGTTCCACTCAACAGAGTATGTATTCTGAGTAAACATGCATAGGATTGCTTTGTAAATTTCATAAAATATGCCAAATAGGACAATTGTATGTGTTACCTAAGTTGTAAATTGTAAATGTTGCATATTAATGTTGTTAAAGTAGTAAAATAAGTTTAGGTATTGCATATATTTAAATGTTCCCAAAATGGTTTTGTTTCTAGGGGGAAAAAAGACAAAACATTTTCCCTATTGCTTAAAAAATTCTAAAATTTTTCTTTCTCTGCCCATGTGCATCACCGAAATTGCAGGATCTCCCCAGAAGATTGAGTAGAGACACAAGGGGGACCAAGTTGGGGGGGTCAAGCTCACCCAATAATACCAGTTCCACTACAGGCTTGATAACTCTTTGTCTCTCTTGCCTTCCACCCACATTGTACTCCCAAATACCTTCCCACCCCATTTTAGTTCCCGCTTCCATACAAGGCATTCTGGCACTGACACACTTTTAGGGTGTCCTTATAATAGAGCAAGAGGCAGCAAGACACAGAACGGGAAGCAAAAAGTAAGGCAATGTTTTGTTTGTTCCAGACAGGGAAGGAATGATACACAAAGTAGTTGTTAAAACAGTGGACTTGGTCTCCCACAGTATTAAGTCCTACTTGCAGCAGGGTTCAAGAGCACTACTATTCATATTTTTTATTTTCAATCATGTCAGAAAGGGAATCATAAAATAAAATGTTAACTAAACATACAGTGCAGGAAACATTATTCCATTGCAACTATCCTTCAAATATTGCATGTCTCTGAAACAGTTTTCAGTTCAAGTAGTACCAAAATGCATGTTTTAGGATAGAATGTGCACATTGAGATAATATGCATATTTAAATAAATAGGAAGGAAGGACTTATGTGAGCACACGTGAAAATGACACGGAACAGAAACAGATTGATCTGTCCACCCCTGCCTCGAACCATTGTGCTGATGGCCTTCTCTGTGGCCTAAAATTTATTTCAGACAGCTGAGGACCTCTAGGTTGAAATACCTTTCACAAATGATCCTTACTTGTGAATGTCTCCGTATTTATATCACATCACATTTAAAATCCCCATGCTTCAATGTGTTTTGAGTTTTAAAGCAAAAGTGAATACTCAGGATCTTTTAATAGTTAAGGCATAACAAATCTGTCCTAAGCAATGGCAAAACTGCACTCTTGCCAATGTAAAGTGTCTTGTTGATCAGACTAAGATCCATTTTGTCCAGCACCTTTTGCAAGAATCACAGCAATTAGCAACGTGCTAGGCAGTTTGGCAGAAGTTGGCCAGTTAGCTATTAGTCTTCCCTTTAGCATACCTCTGCTGTAAACAAAAAATTGTTATCAGCCAACATGGCTCAAAGAAGATATGGACTTGGATCATCTGGTGTGTTCAAAAGAACCCTTCACCCTCAAGAACAAACCTCAGAGTCACACATGCCTCTTCACAATAAGAAATAAATCACAGACATCCTGCATTTATACAGAAGGCGATCTTTGTAGTTGGCTCCCGATGTCTCCTCAGGTCCAAATCTGTAGGTTAAGATTAGTCTGAACAGTCAAGCTTCCTTCTTTGGAGAATATAACTTGTTTCATAGAGAAGAGAAACACAATGCTATAATGTAACACGACTTTATCCATCTTTTTACGTAGCCCCAAGCAATATCCTAATTAAAAAACCCTCAACACTGAAGTGCTGAGTAAAAGGAACTATAATAATAAGATGTGAATTACAAGTGTTCAAGGATGCTATGTAGAAGGAAGTACAAGAATATAGGGGTTTAAAAAGAAACAATTATTTTGCTATGAATTTTTTTTATTATAATGGATTAGCAAATATTTTCAGATAACTACTAGAAACGCAAAGCTGTTTAACACACATAGAACCAATATTTATTGCTCAATCAGTCGTTTTATACTCTTGTGCCTTTGCTCCACTTTTTATGTCTTAGTATTTCTTCTTTTATTGTGACAATGTTTGTTCCATCAAAAAGTAGAACAAACATCAACACTGCAACCCCTTTTTTGAGACTTCTATGACATTTTCTAAATGTTTTCAACAGGCACAGGTGGATCTGGCTTCTTCCTCCAACATCCCAATCAATACATAAAACTGACAATGCTTCATTGTCAACAATGGTGCCAGACCAATGAAGCAATGCCCTTTTTTCCCATTGGGTTTATATGATCATATTCCTTTCCTACTAATTCTATTTTTCTAGAGACAAATTTGACATAAGAGTGGGCTCAAACTAAACAAAGATTACTCAGTCATCCATTCTAGTTGGGAAGGCAGGAACTATTTATATCTTAGTTGTGAGAGATTCAGATTGCTCTAGGAAAACAATATGGGAGTTCCAGTCCCAGCTATTTCAGAAGAACAATTACTCATTCGACAACAAACGGATAAGCAGCAATGGAAATTTTAGTGGATATTTTCAGTAAAAGGTTGGAAGTGACAGAGGACCTCCTGTTGTAGGCTGGAGAAAAAGACTAGATTACAGACTGAACATCTGCTACCTTTATGATGCAGGTTTCATAACAGGCACATACTACTTTCACAAGTTGTCATTCACCCAATGGAGGATAGAGACGCTTTATGAGACAGTTGCTTAAATATGCATCATCTGATAAGTTTACAACTGTTTCATATAGCTTCCACACGTGGCATTATGTCAATTTGGGTCACAATGTCAGTGAACAATGAAACTTTGTATTAATTGGTAGCAAATACAGCACAATTTCTATTTGAGGCTCAAATGCTAGATGTATTTATACATACATATTAAATAACCTGAGAGCCAGTATGGTGTAGTGGTTAGAGAGTTGGACTACGAACTGGGAGACCAGGGTTTGAATCCCCACACAGCCATGAAGCTCAAAGGGTGACCTTGGGCCAGTCACTGCCTCTCAGCCTCAGAGGAAGGCAATGGTAAACTACCTCTGAATACCGCTTACCATGAAAACCCTATTCATAGGGTCACCATAAGTCGGAATCGACTTGAAGGCAGTCATTTCCATTTTCATTAAATAACCTCTTCACCTACACCTTGCTGCCTGCTAGTATTTTGGGGCGAAAGGTGTGTACTTTCAAAATATTTTATGGATTACATTTATGTTCAACTTATTACTCTCACCGGAACATTTTTGGATATTTCTTGTTATTACATTTAAAATTTTCATTACAAAAAAATGATCCTTCCTTTTGGATACTGTTATAGCTAGGTCAATAGAAGGGTCCCTTTTTCCAACAAAAAAACCCCAAACCTAACAAAGACATGAATTTGCCATACATATTTTCAAACATAGAAAGGACAGATCCAACCAGAAGGCTGAGTGAGATGGCCACTTCAGAAAACAGATTTTGTGAGCCAGTTAAGAGCAGCAAGTTATAACCAAGTTCAAAAAGTGTTATTTTGTATGCGTTATACTTGTAAGTTATAATTTTTTTTAGAAATGGCAAGGAAACATACTGTAAAACAAAACAAAAACTAATGACGTGCTTTTTTCTGTAGCACTTTTTCAGTGTTTGCACCACAAGTTCTAAGTACAACCAGATACAAGCCACACAGAGGGGCACCATTTGGATTTTCTGCTAAGTGTCAGAATGGCCTTGATCAGCCTTATATAAAGATGCAGCAAAATGAACCTAGTGGTTCATGTACAAGCTACATAAAATATGATTGATTGAAATATATCAGTTCATCAGAATGCCAATTGTAATGTAAAAGAGATCACTAGTGAAGCATAGGGATACTCTCTCCGTTCAGAAGATTTAGAGTTCATTTCTCACAGATAAGAATACATACCTACAACTAAGGATTACGTGACACATATCTACAAAAGTAATCTATACTACAGATGGTCTCCTACTCCCAATCTCAATTCAGAATTTGCCCATTTTTAAAAAAATCAGAAAACACCAACACATTTTGAGGTTTGGGCCTTGTTGCATTCCCAGTGACATTAGTGGTAGCATATCAGGACATGGCACTTCCCTGAAAGGCCTACAAATCCTCAATGAGAAGGACTACCTCTGTACCCCCACCCCATGATTGCCTAAGTATGATACTGCAGCAGCATCCAAATCGCTAAGCCTTGTCACTGCTTTAAGCAACATTCTCAGGCCTCTTCCTCGGCACCCCACTACTGAATAAATTTGAGTGGAAAAGACAACAGTGGCAGCAGGAAAGACTGCCGATGGGGCCTCGTTATGCCCGAGCATGCTAACATTTTCAGGGTGCCATCTCAGCTCAGTCACTGAGATCACCTGCAGGAGCAGCACTAGTTGTCCCCCAAACTGGTGAGGCTGCTTTAACATCTAAATGAAATGGAGCCTTCATCGTTATCGGCCCAGTTCTGTGCCAACAGAGATTCAGCAAGCACCTTCTGTTTTAACCTTTAAACACCTACTGAAAATCTTTCTGTTCCACCAGGCTTATGCATGCAGCGAAGATGTCTCTTCACAATAGGTGACCGTGTTTTTACTGTATTGTTAATGGTTTTTATTATACAGTTTTAATTTGTTGTAAACCACTTTGATGTTTTTTGAAATGAAATAGTGGTACACAAATAATAAATAAATAAATGCTTGGCTACAGCAAATATTCAGAGTAGTTTCTGCAGCAAACCTAATTCTGTCTATACATAACATGTCAAATGTGTTCCCCTTACGCAACTCTTGCAGGGATGAGTGGAAAGATTTGGAGTTATAGTCCAGCAATATCTGGAGGCCCAGAGGTTCCTCATCCTTGCTTTAAAATGTTAAGAGCAGTATTATGGTTAACTCATATCTGTGGTGTTATTTTTCAATCAATAACTATTTTCTGAATGTTACAGAAAGTAAAAAAACCTATCTTAGCCTGAGTGAGGTTATTGGACTAGTAAGCCCAGTACTGTCTACTGCAATTGTGCCTATGCCCAGCTATGGCTGTTCCTCGACGATGATAGTTTGGCCTCAGTGCTCCGTGCTCCAATAACTTCCTGTATAGATTACTGCAATGTGCTCTACATGGGGCTGCCCTTTACAACAGTCTGGAAGGTGCAGTTGGTATAGAATGAGGCAGCTCAGCTGTTGAGCTAAGCTGCAAAGGGACAACTCATCACTCCAATTTTGAGAGCACTGACTGCTAGTGACCTACCAGGCCCAATTCATGGTGTTGGTACTAGTGTACAAAGCCCTATATGACTTGAAAGAGCACCTTTCTCTATATGCCCCAACCCACAGCATACACAAGGTGAAACCGTTCTTGCAGTACTATCACTGCAGATGGCAAGGAGGGTGGGAACATATGTGGTAACATTCTGCCTCTGGAACTCTCTCCTAGGGAAGATCAGACAGTCCCTTTCCCTGGCCATGTTGAGGTGGAATATGAAGGAGTTTTTATTTGTCCAGGCCTTGAAGTTTTAATTTTCATTATTGTACATTGTTTAATTTCTGTTGTCAAATCCCCTAGGAACCCCCAGGGAGGAAGGGAAGGACATAAATTCAACAAACAAATAAATTAACAGTAGGCCTCCAAGGCTTCCAGTGGCTTTTCCCAGCCTACTATCATACATTATTTCAATTCCAATCATCCCTGACCATTGGTTATGTTGGCTGGGGATGATGGGAGTTGTAGTCCAATAAAGTGAGAGATGGAATGCTGGGGAGCTGCATCTGTGACAAGGGCAGGAATGCAGCTCATGGACCCATGTATTCAGTGTGATTGGTTACTTTTGACTGAACTGTTCTATCTTTCCTTTGCATTAATATACTATTCACCATGGGGGGGGCTTTGGGCTAGAAAGCAGTATATAAATGAACCATAACAACATCTGGGTGCCCAAAGTTGAAGAAGACTCCGTTAAAGGAAGATTCTTCTGCATGCAAAGCGTATGCTCTATGTGTGAGCTATGAACTTCAAATTATTACACTATAATGCTGGTATAAGCCACAGGAAACAATTATGTAAAAGGAAAACTGACACTTCTGGAATGAAAGCAGAAAGGAACCAGTTGCAGAAGCTCTGGCCAAGCTAATAACCAGATTTTAATGTACATGTTCTGGTGGTAAAGGCATGCTTTACATGCAGAAGGTCCTAGCTTCAACAACTGGCACCTCCATTTCCAAGCTAACGTAGCACAAGATAGCTAGATATAAATTTAGATACTTAGAAGTGGGTAAATACCAGATCACACTGGTAGAGCATATGCTTTGCATACAGATGGCTCCAGGTTCAATCCCTAGCATCTCCATTTCCAAGTAGGGCTGGAAAAGACTCCTGTATGAAAACCTGAGGAGATACTGTCAATCACTGTAGACTATGGATGGTGGCCTCCTGACGTCGCTGAGGCCAAATCCCATCATCCCTAGTCAGCATGGCCAAGAGTCAGAGATGACAAAAGCCATTGTGCAGCAATATCTGGAGGACCACAGGTTCCACATTCTTGGTGTATTAATGATCTGGACCAATAATATTAATAATAGAAATTCTTCTATTAGATTTTTGTATTAAGGGTAACTATGGTACAGCATGGTTCTTCAATTAGACTTTCTATTGAGAAGGTTAACTACAGTATATCATTGTTGTTTAACAGAAGACAGACTAAGCAGAAGAAAGTTCCTAACAAAAAATATATTTATCCAATAACTTTCTAAGCACAGTGGGGCACCAGCTAAGTGCTTCTAGTTTCTTAAATGTACATAAGTATCTCAATAGTTGTGACCTAGATCTTGGAAACCTTATGCACCAAGATACTCAAACACGGTCAAGATGGGAAAGAAAGATGCAGAACATCTTTATTACAGTGCAGGCCTATGTGCACATTTCATGGATAGGCAGGGTCAACATTCAAACAGTGCAACCCAATTCCCTTAATGACTTCTCATTAATTCCCCTGGAGCAACGATTTAACTCCAATAATTAAGAAACGAGAAATTCCTGTGTCTCATCAGATTTTACCTGGTCATTATTTCACTCGAAACCATTTAAAGTCATCTTTAAATGAAGTTCGGCAGCTTCCTTCCATAACCCCCCTTAAGCTCATGGAGTCCCTAACCTTGGGGTGCAGGGCCCAGGTCCTTTGGCCCGAGTTCATCCTTGCTTCTAGGCTTTAGAAAACGAGGGAATACCTGCCTATTAGCGGTCAGTGTGCAGCCGCCTTCCCACCGTCATCCCACGAGGCCTCTCTTCCTCGGAAGGAAGAAAGGCAGGCGCCTGCCGACATTACGGACTACTACTCTGGGGAAATAATAATAATAAATGTCCTATAAAACCGCCTGCTCGCTCAACCCACACCCCCATCACCTCACACCGACCTGGACACGGCCATGGCGACAGAGTCTCGAATCTGAGGCCCGGCTGAGCAAGGAGAGAGCCACCACGGTTCTGGCAGGAAGGAGGGGGGCAGGGCCCTGGCCAGGGCCTCCGGGAAGCGCGCCGAGGCCCACAGGCGGGATAGCGACTAGACAAGGCGGCGGCCAGCGGCGGCCCGAGCCCCCCTCCTCCCTTCGGGCGTCTGTACGAGCAGTAGCGACAAAAAATACTAGCCCCGCAGATTAAAGCTCCGATTCCTCCATCACCAGGGAGAAGCCCGACACCTGGTTTTATATGAGCAGCCATCTTGTATTTATTCCCTTCCACCATGGTAGCCGCTTCCTGATTGGCATGGACGCTAGACCGCAGCCAATAGTAAGCGTCCTTTGAAGAAGAGCACGAGGGAGGGAATAAACAGGGGCTGAAGAAGAGTCTGCCATTTAGTTCGCTGAGCCTGTGGGGGAGGCGGCAGGCAGCCATGTTATTGGGCAGTACCATTTACCCAACTGGATGGGGGGGGTACTCGTCAGTTATGTCAATTTCCAAACCGCAGAATAAGGGGAAATAATTTTTATTTCTCAGACTTGTTATATGTACTTAACTTAAATACACTTAAAACAAAGACGTGAATGCTTCAATTCCAAGGAGAAACAGAACCGCCGTTCTCACCTGTGCAAACTCAAGCTATAGAATAAACTTCAGTTCGTAGCCGCTGGTGGACTTGCGTGGCTTGAGCCTGGACACCGGATATGGACTACAAATCCCAACGTTCGTTGCAGCATCAGTGTCTGGAATGGTCGGCTTTGTCTTTTGTCTTGGCAGCACCGTAGCGGGGCTGAGGATTTCTTTGGGGTTTAAGTAAGGTCTCTTGACCCCGAATTCCCAAGGACGCTAACACATCCCTTCTACTGGAACAGTTTTCAAAAGCAAACTGCTCAGTGAAGTATCCATCCATTCGAAACATTTAAGGGTTAAGATTAAGGTTTAAGGTTTATTGGTCTCTTTTGAAAGTTTGAAGAGGCTTATGGAATTAAAAATACACAAAGATTAAAAAACTTTTTAATTAAAAAAACTTCTAAGAATAACTGTGTAGTTGAGCAAGTTAATGCATACAGTTTATTAAGATCGCTATGTAAAGAAAACTGCAGTGCTTCCCCAAAAGCCCAAAGGGCTGAACTCGAGTGAGTTTCCAGTTCCAGCTGTAAATCCTTACGACCTGAGCTGCATTCAAAAAGACCTTGTCAATATCCCTGTTCACCTTTACATCATTCCTGCTTCCCACTCAATTTTCAAGGCTGCATCTGTTGACCTTAAGGCAGCCTTCACTCACTATGTGGGGCTGATGGGGGTGTAGTCCAAAACATCTGGAGGGCACTAGGTTAGCAAAAACTGCCTGAAGGAATGGGAGTGCTGCAACTCGCCCTTCCCACCTGCATTTATTAAACTCTTGTGAAACATGTTGAACAATTTTATGTACTTTCTCAGACCTATCCCAGGAGGGTGATAGGCCAATCACCATCTCTCAGCGTAACCTATCTCACAGGGCAGTTGTGATGATTAGGGGGTGGAGAACCATGTACATCACCTTGAGGTCCTGACAGAAAAAGCAGTCTATAGTTTTAATTAACAAGTGTGCATAGCATTGGAGACTTAAAAAGAAAAGCCCTATCCCCATATTGAGCAAATTCAATAGGCCAAATGAGCACCATATAATATTTGTTCGTTGCCATTCATGCTTAGAAGACAAAAAGAAATGAAACTAAGGTTGTTGTCCTAGGCATGCATACTTAGAAGAAAGTTCCACAGAGCTCAGTGAGACTTCCAAGTTGAAGTGCATAGGGTTAGGCTGTAGGATACATGGGGGGAAACAGTGGTTAAAAAATAGTAAGCGGCCAAGCTGCCAAAGGCAGATAAGGAAAAATAGGTCCTGCCCTGAGTACATCAGGATACTTGCCTACTCATTTCCTTTCCCTTTCCTTCAACTCTTTCTTCTATGTTCCACAATACATTTAAGGCTGGCCCTATACCTGTTTACTTAGAAGCAAGCCCCATTGTGTTCAGTGGTCTTATTCCTCAGAAAATGCTCATAGAATTATAGTCTTACAAGCTACAGAACTGATACACTCCACCGGAAACTACCTTACCTGTGCTGCTTTAGGTTGCAATCGTAACCCCCACTTACCTGGGAATAAGCCCCATTGGATTCTGTAGGGCTTACTTCTAAGTAGACATTGTTAGGTGTGCACTGTTAGTGTGGCAGTTATACCTAATGGCTTTCTCTCAGCCCATTTACAGGGAAGGATATAACTGCTATACTCCTGGCATATAGAATACCTTGCTAATAAAGATGGGAGAAGGGCTATAGCTCAGTCGTAAAGCATCTGCCTTGCATGTAAAGGTCCCAGGTTCAATCCCTAGCATCTCCAAATAGGACTGGGAGAGGCTCCTGCATAAAACCCTGGAAAGCCACTGCCAGTCAGTGTAGACAGTACTGAGCTAGATGGACCAATGGTTTTGACTCAGGATATAGCAGCTTCCTATGTTCCTATAGGACAGTTTCAGAAACGGAAAGCAGGCTATAACTCAAGGGTTTTGCATCATCATAAAAATATCATTGACATTTTCAATATTAAAATGTAGGAAAAAGATGTAGTCACTAAGAGACTCCTCAGTAGCTACCAACTAGTAAAACTGCACTATCCCTTACTACCTTTTTCTAGCTTGAATACCATTTAAGTACTGAGCACTATAACAATTTTTACAATCAGAAATAATAGTCTGTTTCCACTTCAAGAATTTAATTAATCAGTTCTTGCCAATTAAGCACCTTAAATGCTCACATAATTCCAAAACCTCAATGTTGGTGCAATCTGGAGATATTGAAAGGAATGTGAACTAGCTTACACTTCACCAAAAATGACCATAAATCATTAGAAAGCCACCTTTAATACTTTAACAAACCACAACCAAAACAGCCCTTAAAACATCTGAGTTCTTAAATATCAGCTCCACCAAAACTGACAAAAGGCTAATAATTTAAACCATACTACAAAAGGTCCCCTGAACATGCCCACACAATATTATCTCCCTTAGTATAAAACATGTGAGAAACCATGTAAAACCTAAAGGTAACTCTACCCAGCCCTAAATTTCATGAATCATTGGGTGATAGCTAAGTCATACTCAGAGCAGACACATTGAAATCAATGGACTTAAGTTACAGCCCAGTCACAGGAAATTAAATAGAGCCCTCTCGGATCAGGTGAAAATCTTATCTAGTCCAGGATCGTCTTTCCCACAGTGGCCAACCATATCCCTATGATGTGGATAAGAATAACATGTACATATTCATGTAATATATGGCTAATCAATCATGCTTTGAATAAATAAGATATAAAAAGTGTTAATATAATGGCTAACAAAATTATAGCTAAAAGCAGTCCGAACTCACAAAATAAGCAGAAGTTACTCTTGACACAGAAGTGGCTATGCCTGGATGACACTTCCAAATAAAGATTTCATGAACATAGGCTTTTAGCACTGAATATGTTTAGGTTATATTACATTATGTCCAAATTTTGCCTTAAGCTAGACATTGTCAGCAATCCTTTATTTTAATAGTCTGACCAAAACATACTTTATTGAGTGATTCCTTCTGCAGTTTCTTGTTTGATTCATGACCTAGATGGGATACGATACTACATGTAGCCTAGATTTAAAGATTAAACAAAGGAGTGCTATGTTTACCTTAAGCCCCCCAATAGGGTTGCCAGGTTGCAACCCAGAGAGCATGCATGTCGTTTTACAACTCCATAAGAGCACAAGTCATGTACCTGTGGCTTCTTCTGCCCTCATATCCTCCAGTGCCTTTACCCACCCATCTTTATCTGCCTGCTGTGGGGTACATTGAGAGCTCTGCTTGTCCAACTGTGGGAAAAGGTTTGTGGATGAAAGGACTGGGGGAAAAGCAGGATGGAAGAAGATGTAGCTACACCCTCATTTGCATGTTGGATGATTTTTCTTATAACTTATATGCTACCCAGTGAATGCCTGTGCATACGTCTGATGCTTCTGTCATTGCTTTTGCAGGTCTGTATTGGCTGTTGTCTCCCATGCTGCACAGCTCCCACTGTTGGTATGAATGCCCCACTATAGGTAAATCTGGTCCCACCATAGCTTTCCCCTTAACAGCTAGTGTTGACTTATTTTTCCTTGCCCTGCCCCCTGCTTTACAATTTCTAGTCTTCCCTTATTGTTGGGTGTCCCTTCACATGATGGGGCAGCGTGTTGTGATGGATACAATCATGAACCTGGATGACAAAAATCTCAATTCACACGCCAGTCAGCTATGAAGCTTACTGTGATCTTGTCCACATCAGATGCTATAACTTAATACAGAGAATGGTTGTGAGGATAAAGTGAACCATCTTGCCCTGAAGGGAGATGAGAAAAAACAAAGGGACTGTCATCATCCAGCTGCCGTAGTGGCTTCTCCCTCCTTTCCCAACTGTCACTACAGGGGCATCTGCAGCAGAACCATCTTGCCCTGTGGGGAGAGGAGAAAAAAAAAGCTAAGGTACCGTTACCATCCAGCTGTCATAATACATTGCAGCAGAGCCCAGAGGGGAGTGAGTTAAATAGAGCCCTCTTCTTAAGTAAACAAGCCATCTTTTCCATTTTATTGTAACTTATTGCTGTGATAATCTTATGCGACCTGCTTTGTGAGGTCCACTTGAAAAGCAGTATATAACTGCCTTAAATAAATAAATAAATAAATAAATAAATAAATAAAGTGGGAAACTGCAGTTAAAATGTCCTGGTTTCCTTGGAAGAAAACAGGATGCAAACAGGGTATATTCAAACTAAGTTGAACACGCACCTCTGGTTATTTTGTGTTGTGCTTCTTCTTGCCCCTATTAATCCCACATTCATCCTTGTTCAAATTTCAGTTCATCCATGACTTATTTATTTATTAGATTTATATCATGCCCTTCCTCCCAGTAGGAGCCCAGGATGGCAAATAAAAGCACCAGAAACACTTTAAAGCCATCATAAAAACAGACTTTAAAATATATTAAAACAAAATATCTTTAAAAATATATTTTTTAAAAGCTTT
Source organism: Rhineura floridana (assembly GCF_030035675.1). NCBI lineage: Eukaryota > Metazoa > Chordata > Lepidosauria > Squamata > Rhineuridae > Rhineura > Rhineura floridana. The sequence goes on from NC_084486.1 coordinate 49,632,743, forward strand.
AAAAACATCTTTTTTAAAAAGGGGGTTTAAAAACATATTAAAAAGCAATTCTAACACAGATCAGACTGGGATAAGCTCTCAACTTGAAAGGCTTGTTGAAAGAGGAAGGTCTTCAGTAGGTGCCAAAAAGATAACAGATTATGCTTGTCTAATATTTAAGGGTAGGGAATTCCAAAGGGTAAGTGCTGCCACACTAAAGGTTCATTAGCTATGTTGTGCAAAACAGATTTCCTGATAAGATGGTATCTGCAAGAGGCCCTTATCTACAGAGCGCAGTGATCAACTGGGTATATAAGGGATAAGATGGTCTTTCAGGTATCCTGGTCCAGAGCTGTATAGAGCTTTGCACACCAAAACTAGAACCTTGAACTTAGACTTCAACTGTACAGTATTAGGTGAGCCAGTCTTTCTTAGTCTCAGCCTCTTTGTCTATGATTATAAGAATAATAACTCATGTTTACCTTACAGGATTATTGTAAAGGTTGCTCAGATGAAGTGAAGTGTTTTGAACATTTTAAATACTGTATCGATACCTAGTCTTAATATATCAATAACACATATTACTAGAGAAGTGCTTATCATTAGGACAAACAGTATGTGGAGAGAGAGCTGTATTGCCAAGAGGAATGCGCATGAAAATGCTCTCCACCTTCCGGGTGATGGAGATTAGGCCATCTAATATTATGAATGAATGGTGGGTTTTGTCCCCACAAGATTCACACAATAGTTCTTCCAAGTGCAATGTTTTTCTTATCCTCATAGGAATGAATAGCAGCCATTCACTTAGAAAAAGTGACAAGAGAGTGAAGGGCAGGTTTTACTCCCTTTTCTGCCTTGTCCCAAATTGCAACTCAACAGTTTTCAGTAGGAGTCCATTGCCAGCAAGGGTAAACTTGTCTACACCATGGGTTGCATGAATCTGTTACTTGGCCCTGCTCTCTTGCATCAGAGGTCATCAGTGGAAGCTGCATCTTCAAGCCTGTTGCCAGAGGTTGGCCAGGTTTGGCATCTGTTGAGGGCTGCAGGGGTTTGGAAGGACTATTCACTGGCCTGATCATGGCACTATTTACCATCCTCCCTGCTGGGCCCTGGAAGCTTTTCAGCAGCAGGTGGGAGTCAAACTCAGCTTCCCATCATAGTGGCTGACCATCATTTTAAGTTGTCCACAATGTTCCAGATCAATAGATCTATGAAATGTATTGAACCTATGGCCCAGGTAGGACTATAGATCTATGAAATCTATAGATTTGTCAGGTAGGGCATTGCATTTTGGGTACCTTAAGATGGTGGGTGACCATGGATGGGAGCCAAGCCTAACTCCCATGTGAAAGTACCGCTGCTCAGAAGGAACAGAGTCTGACAAATTTCAACATGTTTGGTACAACATTGGAACTCAGTTGTAACCTGCCATCAGACCAAGAATGAGGCAGGCAATTAACTGAGCCAGAATCAAGCCAGTCTTTCAGATCATGATACTATCCCCTTAGTCTGGATTAAATTTCTTGGTCACACTACAATAGATGCTAACATTTGATGGAACTTGGAGAACCGCCTTTGCAGTGTTGTCTGTAGTTGATGGAGTAGTACAGTTACTACAAATACCATGGGAGTGGTTGCCAGACAGCTGCTGCGAGTGTTAAATTGGCTGGTTCAGACTAGTATAGTATCATTAACAACAGGCCACTTACCCTGCTGTGAGAGATTTGTGTAGCACGTTGAGGGCAAAATCACTTGGATCCATGCCAAACTTGATGCTAAATTAGTGCAGGTCCACTGGAAGTTCCTGGAGCACCATCTAGTTGCAATCTATGCAATCAGTTTCAGTTGTTGCAGCTTGAGAACATGGACAGGACACTTGCAGCAGTGAGGCCAGCTCTATAACCTATCATTCTCTGCCTATCGTGGTTGATATAATCTAGGAGGAAATGATTGACTGGAAGGGTCAAGGCAGAGCTTGGAAAAGTTATTTTTTTGAACTACAACTCCCATCAACCCAATCCAGTGGCCATGCTTGCTGGGCCTGATGGGAGTTGTAGTTCAAAAAATTAACTTTTCCAAGCTCTGGGTCAAGGGAGTGGCTAATGTCTCACTCTGTGAAGGAGTTATTCTTCCTACTGCCTTGAAAGAGGCAGTGGTGTGGTCCTTCCTAAGGAAGCCTCCCTGAATCCAGAGGTTTTAGAAAACTATTGCCCCAAATTCTCTTCTTAGACAAGGTGATTGAGAGTGTGGTGGCCATTGAGCTGCAGGTGTGCTTGGAGGTAGCAGGTTATCTACACTCGTTGTAGTCTGGTTTCAGGCCCAATTTTGGTCGACCTAACTTTTGGTGGGAGAGAGACAGGGAAGTATGACCCTCTTGGTTTGTCTTGGTTTCTCAGCAGCTTTTGATACCATTGATCACGGTGGACTTCTGGAACAACTTGTTGGGCTGGGAGTTGGAGGCACTACATTATAGTGGTTCCACTGCTTCCACAGAGTCATTACCAGAAAGTAGCACTAATGGACTGTTGTTTGGCTCCATGGTTTTTCAGCTGTGGGATCTTGCAGAGGTTCTGCCTACTATGCTATTCAACACCTGAGCCAGGAGAGGCTATGGTATTCAGCCAGTGCCTGGAAGCAGTGGTTGGCTGGATGGGAGCTAATAAACTGAGGCTGAATTCTGATAAGACAGAGTTACTGTGCCTGGGAATCAGGTGGATGACCTGCTCTGGGATGGAACAGGTTTGTAGTTTGGGAGTACTCCTAGATTCTTATCTTGTCACTGGAGTTCCAAGTGGCTTCTGTGGCTAGGAATTGCTGTTGTTAATTACCCACCCTTCACCCAAAGGTCCCAGGGCAGGTCACAACAGTTTAAAAAATACATCATTATAAATAGTTAAAAACAGCCTAAAATCATGTTCCAGAAAATAGGGTGGGTCCTAAAAATATACATCTCAGGTGTCAAAGACAAGAATAAAGAGGTGTGTCTTCAGTATTCACTGAAAACTGTACAGCAAAGTTGCCAGACGCACCTAGGTGGGGAGAGAGTTCCACAACTTAGGGGCTGCCACAGAGAATGCTCTCTCCCAGACCATCACCATCCCAAGCTTCTGAGAATGGCGAAACTGCCTAAAGGCTCCCCTCTGCTGATCTCAACACATGAGAAGGTCTGTAGAGGAGGTAGTCTCTCAGGTATTTGGCATCTAAGTAGTTAAGGGCTTTAAACACTAACATGAACACCTTGAATTGGGCCTGGAAATGAATTGGTAATAGATGCAGCTGTTTTAAAACAAGGTTATATGAGTTCTAAAGGGAATCCCAGCCAATAATCTGGCTCCTGCATTTTGGACCAGTTGAATTTTCCAAGTCATCTTCTAAGCCAGACCCATGTAGAGTGCATTGCAATAATCCAGTCTGGAAGTTATCAGAGCATGAAGTACCATGGCCAAATCAACTCTGTCCAAAAGGGGCTGAAGCTGGCAAACCAACGAGCTGGGAAAAGGCACTCCTAGCCACTGAGGCAACCTCAGCCTCCATTGACAATGTTAGAGCCAGGAATACCCTCCAGCTGCGGACCTGCTCATTCCAGGGAAGAACAACCCCATCCGGAACAGGCCATCTCCCCACCTCCTGGACATGAGAACTCTGGCCACACAATACCTCTGTCTTTTCAGGCTTCATCCTCAATTTATTGGCCCACATCCAGCCGATCACCACCTCCAATCATCAGTTCCATACCTCAACCACTTCTCCTGATTCAGATGGAATAGAGAGGTAGCGATGGGTGTCATATGCATATTGATAGCACCTCACTCCAAGTCTCCTGATGACAGCTCCCAGTGGCTTCATATAGCTGTTAAATAGCATGGGGAAATAAGAAGAAACCTTGCAGAATACCACAGGACAATTTCCATGGTGCCAAACAATAGCCTCCATACTTTTTGGAAGCAACTCTGGAGGTACGTGATACCAGTGTAGCACAGTGTCTCCCTGAGATGCTCTGAATGGATACTGTGGTCAACAGTATCGAAAGCTGCTATGAGATCAAGAACAAACAGGGGCGCATTTCCCCTATCTCTCTCCTGATAGATGTCATCAGCCAGGGCGACCAAGGTGCTTTCAGTGCCATGGCCAGGCCTGAATCCAGGCCAGAATGGATCCAAGTAATCAGTTTCCTCCAAACATGCTTGAAGCTGGACTGCCACCACCTTCTCAGGCACAAAAGGGGATATTTGCGACTGGGCGATAGTTATTTAAACACTTCTGGGTCCAGGGATGTCCTCTTAAGGAGGGGATGCATCACCACCTCCTTCAAGGCAGATGGTACTTCCTCCTCTTCCTCCTCCTTGTCCAGTGAAGCATTAATCACTCCCTGGACCTACCCAGTCAATTCCCTATGGCTAGTTATAAGAAGCCAAGAAGGACAAAGCTCAAGGGGGCAGATGGTCAGCACTGCAGGAACTTCTTCAAGCAGCTTGTCTACATCCCAGGCTGCAATAATTGAAACTCATTCAGTACAGATGGAATAGACAGTGCTCTGGATGCCTCCATTGGCCTGGTTTTAACTGTAGCATCCAATTCTATCTGAATCTGAGCAATTTTGTCCCTACAGTGACTTGCAAATCTGTTACAGCAGGCCTCTGAGGGTGTCAGATCAATGTTATCTTGGCCAGATGACAAAAGCCCATTTACCACTCGGAAAAGCTCTGCTGGATGACTACTTGTGGATGCAATGGTGGTTGCGAAGTAAACTTTCTTTGCTTAAGCCACTGCCACATTGTAGGCATGATGGTGCAACCTTTCCTGTGTTTAGTCAGGTTCAGGCTGAAAATTATGCCACTTGCGCTCCAGCCACCGACCCTCCTGTTTCATCACATGCAGGCCACTGGAGTACCAAGGTGAACTTGCTCCACAGCGACAGCAGGGGCACCCAGGAGCGATTGTGTCAATAGTTCTGTGCATCTCACCATTCCACAGAGAGACAAGAGCCTGGACAGGTGCACCAGACATGCCAGCCAGAAAATCCCCCAGAGCATTCAGGAATCCATCAGATTCTGTAAGAGTCTGAGGGCAAACCATCTCAATGGATCCCCCACCCTTGCAGAGTGGAGTAGCTACATTCAGCCGAAACCTTACCAGGGAATGGTCCATCCATGACAATGGACTCACTATGAGTCCCACAATCAATGGAGTATTACCAATCTGCTCTGTGGCAAAGACCAGGTCAGGATATGCCCAGCCATGTGTGTTGAGCCATTGACGTATTGAGACAGCCCTATGGTTGTCATGGAGGCCATGAAGTCCCAAGCTGATCCATTTGAGGACACCTCAGTGTGGATATTGAAAATTCCCCAACACCACCGTGAAAGAGTTCTCCAACACCACATCCGAGATTACCTCTGCCAGCTTGGTTATGGAGTTTGTAGCCCAAACTGGTTATGGTGGATGGTACACTAACAACATCCCCATTCTGTCTCTCTGGGCCAACACCACAATCCCTCAAATCCAGACATAGTGTGGATTGGTCCTCTGGTGAGGGAGATAGAATTTTAATGGATTATTGCAACTCCCCCACCCTGTCTCTCTGACTTGGAACGATGTTGCACCAAGTTCAAGGTGGGCATAGCTGGGCCACCGAGTTCATGTGCCCAGGTCTCTGTTATACATGCCAAGCCTTCCCCCTCATCCATGATCAAATCACGGATAGATGTTTTCTTTGGGGCAGACCTGTCAATTAACACCATCACAAGGCCAGGGGGTTGGCTGACCAGCATCCCCAAAACACAGGAGACAAAGCAGAGATGGCAAGGGCTTTGATGTAACTAGCCCTCTCCCTCCCCCCCGTATACCTTTGCTCATCACCATATCTCCCCCAACCTACCATCATAGGGGTGGCAGTCCCACTCTCATCCCTTCCCTGTCCTTAGCCAAGGCACATACTTTCCTGGCCCACCTCTAATAAGCGGAGGTTAGTGGTAGGGAACGTCAAACTCAGAGACAGTCAAAGAAAACCATTGGATACGATTCACACCCCAGCTCTCACCTGGGATAAAAACTTATGCCGAGCTTAGGCTAGTTTGTCAGCTATTGCTGTTCCTGGACCAGGACAGCTTGGCCTCAGTAGTCCATGCTCCAGTGACCTCACATCTGGGATAGTGGGCTATGTGAAACTGCCCTTGAAGATGGTCCAGAAGATTCTGCTAATACAAAATGAGGCTGCTAGGTTTGTGAGTGGGGCAGCCCAATGAAAGAGTCACTGGTCCTGAAAGTGCTGCACTGGCTGCCAGTGAGCTACCAGGCCCAATTCAAGGTGTTAGTACTAGTGTACAAAGTCCTAAAAGACTTGGGATCCAAGTACCTCCCTAAATGGCAACCATCTTGGGCCTTATAGAGGAAGCACTGCTGGTGGTGTTGCTGCTTGGTGCTGCCCAGCTGGTACTAACCCATAACAGGGCCTTATTGATACAATTTCCCCATTTTTGATTGGGAAACCTCCCTCAGAGACTGTCGGAATGTATATACCTTGACTTCAGCAAAGGTTTTGACAAAGAATCCCATGGTATTCTGATTAGCAAGTTCACTAAATGTGGGCTGGATGGAACAACTATCGGGTGGATCCACAGTAGGCTACAGAATTGTACTCAAAGAGTGCTTATCAAGAGTTCCTTCTCAAACTGTGGGGAGGTAATGTGCAGGGAAGCACAAGGCTTGGTCCTTGGCCCAGTGCTCTTCAACACTTTTATTAATGACTTGGATGACAAGGCGCAGGGAATGCTTATCAGATTTACAGATGATACAAAATTGGAATGGATAGCTAATACCCTGGAAGACAGAAACAAAATTCAAAGGGATCTTGATAGGCTGGAGCATTAAGCTGCAAACAACACAATGAAATTTAACAGGGATAAGTGTAAAGTTCTGCACTTAGGAAAAAGAAACCAAATGCAGTTATAAGATGGGGGATACTTGGCTCAGCAATGCTACATGTGAGAAGGATCTTGGAATTGTTGATTGCAAGCTGAATATAAGTGAACAGTGTGATGTGGCTGCAAAAAAAGGCAAATGCTATTTTAGGCTGCATTAACAGAAGTGTAGTTTCCAAATCATGTGAAGTACTAGTTCCACTCTATTTGACACTGGTTAGGTCTCATCTTGAGTACTGTGTCCAGTTCTGGACACTGCACTTTAAGAAGGATGTAGACAAACTGGAAAAGGTTCAGAGGAAGGCACCCAGCATGTTCGGGGACTGGAAACAAAGCTCTATGAGAGACGGAAAGAACTGGCCATGTTTAGCCTTGAGAAGAGAAGACTGAGGGAAGATATGATAGCACTGTTCAAATACTTGAAAGGTTGTCACACAGAGGAGGACCAGGATCTCTTATTAATCATCCCAGAGTGCAGGACACGGAATAATGGGCTCAAGTTACAGGAAGACAGATTTTGACTGAACATCAGGAAAAACTTCCTAACTGTTACGAGTGGTATGACAATGGAACCAGTTACCTAGGGAGGTGGTGGGCTCTCCAACACTGGAGGCATTGAAGAGGCAGCTGGATAGCCACCTGCTGGGTAATCGTCAAGTTGGATTTCTGCTTTGAGCAGGGGGTTGGACTTGATGGCCTTACAGGCCCCTTCCAACTCGACTATTCTATGAATATTGGGCTGGTGACACCAATAAAATTAACATAATTATTTTCACCAGTGACAACCTTTAAATAGGTCATTTTAAAAATCTTCGCCTACCGTTTGGTCAGCAGAGTCCCACTAAAAACTATTAGATGAGATGGCAGTAACTGTTTACATCTCTAAATGTCTTTACACTGTAACCACTGAATTGTTTGCATTTCTTACATTATTATTGAGAGCAGAAAGGTCACCTACAAGACAGCAGTCCCGATCTAGCTTTTGCCAAAAGGGTAAAATCAAGTATGCCAACTATTATTCCCGGATGGGGATACACATTCCCATGCACATTAAGAGATGTATTCAGCTACTTCAAGGCCGTCTGGATGAGCATCATGATGTGGATGGGGATACACCTTATCATCTGCTTTTGATATGTTTGGTTCTCCCTTTCTAAATTAGGGCATTCAAGGTTAGCCTGACTTGACCTCAACAGGCTGGTCCAGAAATTTCAATTTGAAAATGGTGTGTCTCTGAAACATTTACAATATGAACCTTTCAAGAACCTTGATCATGCTGTGCATAACACCAGTCCTTAACTGCTTCCTCCCAATCAGCTCTTTGCATTGTTCCCAATGGAGTAAATCAACTACCTCCCTTCACCCCACCCTTTCCAATATAGACTTTTAACTTTAATTTGTTTTATCACTAAACTGAGTGTGTGAAATATCAGGCTAGCTCAGAAGTAAATAGTTCTGTAATGTTTACACTGTATTTTAAAAAAAGTTGTTTTTAGTCTTGCTTCTGGATTTTAGTTTTGGCCTTTTCAAGGTACTGCTTATGGTACTTAAAAATCCTGCAAAATTTGTTTGATCTGAAACCATGATAGGACAGAAATGATGGAAATGTGTAATGATAACAATGTCTCTACAAGGCCACCTCCAAGTCTGAAATACCTTTGTACAAAATATAAAACATGGAATCTAAACTCAATAGTGAAGGGAAACTCCCGCTGAGATTATATAGGTAGATTAATAGAAGACAAGTCTTCAAGTTTATAATTTTTCTTAATGTGATAGGTTTCATTCTGAAACACCTCTTGCCTCCACACATTAAAGCAGTAAATATTAAGAAATTCCAATTGCTACCACCAAATGAATTAACCACATTAACATAACTATTTTATTTTCATATTTACAGCAGATGTATTTCCTTTCAAATTTATAAGAAAAATTTGAGTGCAGCCTTTAATTTTTTTATTACAACTTTCATAAGCTGAAATATTTTATATACATTTCATAATAGGTGAAGGGAAAAGAACACAGCTTCTGTGGTGCGTTAAGCTATGGCCTTCCAATTTCACTACTGGCACCTACTATTTTTATTTTATACATGTTGGACATCTATCTCCACATACACTTAACAAATGTATTCACTATGTAAATGTAAAAAGCCAAACATTTGTGGACACTAGTATTACTCATATACAAGTTGTGTAATTTTGAAAGATACACTTCTCCAATTTGAAAAAAGGTTTGGTCCACACACAAAGGAAAATGGGTAAACATATATGCACACACATACTTGGTTCATTTCCAAACGTGACACTCCCTTGGAGGTAAATCATAATGTGATCTATCTTCCTCTTCAGATGCATAGTCTAAAGGAAAACCATAATTGTAATCAAATGTTACTACAGGCAATCTTTTCCCTCGAACCATCTCCCTTGTAACGTCATGCTGTGGTTCCCTTCCATTTTCCAATGAAACTGAACTAACTTTCTGTTGTGTGGATGAAGAATGATGTATTGGCTGTGGGGGATATGGTGCAAATCTAGTTTTCATTCCTTTGTCTATTTCATCAGAAGGGCAGTTTCTCCTGTAATCTTCAGGGCCACCGGGCCTATAATATGAAAACAATTATTAATTGAAAACTTCTTAAACTGATCAGGGATTAATCAAAGACAGAAAAAGAAACAAGCAAAAAAGGTTGCACTTTACAAAAAGAGCTGCATGTAGCTTGTTGAAACATAAGTAATACAGAACAATACATTATTTTCCTTAATACCTGTTTTCTTTGGAAAGAAGTCTGTCAAACTAAAAATGTGAAAGTTGTCTTTCTCTGAGTGGTGTTTATTGCAGTCTCTCTATGTGTGATCAGTAGCGTAGTGACAAATTCAGAAGTGCTGGGTCCTTCTATGTTAGTCACAGCCATGCCCCCCCTTTTTCCTGCTGGGTTGAGAATGACAGCTTTGTTAATGCCTTCTCCCACAGACTTCTCTAGGAGCCAATCAGCATGAAAAGGGAGAGTTTTAACTACTGAGAAGTCTTTCACTGTGATTGTCTCCAGTCACCAGGAAAGGACAAGGAAGCATGTTAGAAGACTCTTCTCAGTGGCTAACATGCTCCCCTTTCATGCTGATTGCCTCACACGATGCTGGAGACATAGGGACCCTGCTCCCAGAAAAGTAAGGGGTTTAAGACCCCCTGAGACCCCTGATGACTACACCCCTGGTACTGTGTCCTGGAGCTGAACCAAGAGAATGCCACATAAAACTCAACTCCTGTTTATTCCAAAATGCTTTCATTTCAGTGGTATACTTTAGAATGTGGGGGAGGGCACTTCTGTTGTTGCTACTGTTAGTTGGGAATCGGAAATCCTTAGTGCTAATCTGTAAATCACCTCAAGATCTACCAGTAGGATCAGATCTGTATTCTCTCTCTCTCTCAGACACACACACACACACATCTGGATGTCTCTAGATATGAGAGATGAGACATTTGGTCTTACCGTGAAATCGGTCTTCTCTGTGCATGTCAAAGATGATGTCAGGTGGGTAACTAGCTCCACCTAGTGGTTGAAGGCAAAAGAGTACTGCTGACGTTTTACTGTAGCTCCGTTCCTGGTCTGCGCCTGCTCCGTGCTCAGTTTACAATGACAAGCCTACCAAATCAGGCCAATAAACGCCACAAACAAGACCAGACAACAGTACTCATACACTCTCTGCTCCAGAACTAACCGTGCTTATAAAGGCAGCCCAGCCCTCATAGGGAGTGGCCCTGATATCATCTTTGACATGCACAGAGAAGACCGATTTCACGGTAAGACCAAATGTCTCTTCTCCTGTGCATGGAAAGATGATATCAGGTGGGACATACCAAAGCTGACCCATGTAGGGTGGAAATACTGCTGGGCTGTGGTGACGAATGATCCTTGAGGACGTGCTGTAGCACCCTCCTCCCAAAGGCTGCCTCCGATGAAGCATAGGAGTCTATGTTATAATGTTTAATGAACGTATTGGGAGTGGACCATGTGGCTGCTCTACAAATCTCTGCGAGAGGGGCATTACAGGAAAAGGCCGCTGATGTGGCCGCTGCTCTGGTAGAGTGAACTACTATTCCGGTAGGATGAGCCAATCTTAGAGAGGCATAAGCTAATGATATGCATGCCTTAATCCACCTGGCTAGTGTGGACGTGGACACCTTATTCCCTAGGGAGGTAGGGTGGAAAGAGACAAACAAATTATCTGTTTCCCGAATTGGCTTTGTCTTGGAAATATAAACTTTAAGCGCTCTTCGCACATCAAGAGAGTGCCAGGCTTTCTCTAAAGGGTGGACAGGATTCGGACAAAAGAACGGCAATATCAGCTCTTGCTGGCAATGGAAGGTAGACAACACTTTGGGACGAAAGGAAGGAACAGTACGTAGGACTACTCTATCCTTATGAAACATACAAAATTTTTTATGGACGGATAGGGCATTCAACTCAGATACTCTATGGGCCGAAGTGATGGCCACGAGAAACAAGACCTTAAAGGAGAGAAGACGGAGGGAAACCTGACCCAGAGGTTCAAATGGAGGTCTTTGAAGGGCTGACAAAACTTTATGTAAATCCCAAGTTGGGTAGTGGTGCACCGTAGGTGGTGCTGTTATCATTGCACCCCTGAGGAAACGTTTGACGAAGGGGTGAGATCCGATCGGATTATCCAGAGATCTGGAGAGGATTGCCGACAAGGCCGAACTTGGCGCTTCAGGGTATTTGGTCTGAGACCCAAAGATAAGCCGTCTTGTAGAAAAGACAAGATCTGGTTGACCCCTGCCTTCCGAGGAAGAATTCCTTTCTGCTGTGACCAGGATGAGAAGGCCTTCCATGTGCTCTCATAAATTCTGAGTGTGGAAGGGCGTCTAGAAGCCATCATAGTTTCTAACACTTGGGGAGAGATGCCTTTTTCAAGAGTCTCCTCCATTCAAGTTCCATACATGAAGCGCCCACCACTCTGGATCCGGGTGCCGGAGCTGTCCCTGAGAGAGTAGGTCCCTTCGCACTGGAATCTGCCATGGTGGTTCCACCGACAGGCCGAGAAGAGCTGGAAACCAAGGTCTCCGTGGCCACCATGGAGCCACTAATAGAATTGCTGATCCCTCGGCCCAAAGCTTTTTGATCAGCCTGGGAATCGGAGGAAAGGCATACAGTCTGCCCAGAGGCCACCGGAAAGTTAAGGCATCTGTTCCCTCCGCGCCTGGTGTCACATACCAGGAGAAGAACCTCTTACCTGTCGATTGTGCCTGGTGGCAAAGAGATCCGCATGAATGCGGCCAAAACGTTTCACTATCTGATGAAAGGCCTCTGGGTGAAGAGTCCATTTCCCTTGAAGTAGCTTTTCCCGACTGAGCCAGTCCGCTTGGCTGTTGTCCTCCCCCTTGAGATATTCTGCCGCTATCGAGTCGACATTGTTCTCTGCCAACGGGAAGAGGAGAAAGGCTACCTTCTGAAGAAGGAGGGAGCGTGTACCCCCCTGACAGTTCAAATAAGATTTGGCCGACACATTGTCTGTTCTGACCAGCACCGCTCCCAACTGTCTGGAGGTCACGAGGTGCCTGAGGGCCAGACGAACTGCACGCAGTTCGAGCAGGTTGATCGGCAGAGTGGATTCCTGAGGCGACCATGTGCCTTGAACCACCTGCCTGTCGCATATGGCTCCCCAACCTGATAAGCTGGCATCTGATGTTATCAGGGTGTGTGGTGGATCCTGGAAGGGAACGCCTCTCGTTAGGTTGAATTCGTGGGTCCACCACAACAGTGACTGTCGAACCTGTGGTGACAGAGTTATCCTGCGGTGATGTCTGGACACTATGTCAAATTGGAAGGGCAGAAGTGCCCACTGAAGTGTGCGGGAGTGATGACGTGCCCAAGACGTCGTTTGGAACGTGGACACCATCAAGCCGAGAAGCGTTGCCAATTTCATCAGGTCCGGCGAGGGGGATGATAGGATATCCAATGCTACTTGTCTCACTGCGAAGCGGAGGTACCTTCTGTGAGGGGGAAAGATTGGTATGTGAAGGTATGCCTCCTTCAGGTCGATAGAGGAGAGGGAGTCCCCTATCCTCAGCGCTTCCGTGATTGAAAGCAAGGTGTCCATACGAAACTTGCGGTATTTTATGAAGCAGTTTAGACTCTTGAGGTCTAACACAGGCCTGGACGAACCGTCTTTTTTCCCGACAGTGAAGAATAGAGAGTAACTTCCCAGGAACCTCTCTCCTGGAGGAACTTTCTCGATGGCTGCCATGTGCCGAAGATGGGAAACTGACCGCAAAACTTTGTCCCTGTTGTGTGGATTCGTTGATAGAGGGGATGGAATGAATCTCGCCGGAGAGGTGGAAGAAAATTCCAGGCGAAGGCCGTATCGAAGAGTGTGTAGGACCCACTGATCGGAGGACAAGTCCTTCCATCGGTGAGCAAACTGTTGGAGACGGCCACCCACCGGCGAGGCGGAGGCGTCAGAACTGACCTCTGTTTCCACGTGACTGGGGTGTGAATCCGGAGCGACCCGAAAGGTGTTGTTGGGACTTAAGCTGGCTGCGCTGTCTATTCCAGAAGGGACGGCTGTAGCGGGCGTCCTTCTGTCTTCCAAAGGGATGTGAGCCCCGAAAGGAGTATGGCGGGAAATATGGATGGAATGACCGACGAAAGGTTCTGCCGTCATCCCTTTTCCTGGTGGATGGCATGGACTTTTTCTTTTCCTTAGTTTCCAAGACATGCGCGAGGGTGGTGTCCCTGAATAATTTGCCTCCCACGTAGGGTTCCGAGGCAAGGTTCGAGCGAGCTGCAGGGTCTGCTTCCCAGTGACGAAGCCAAAGGGTCCTTCGCGTGAAGACCCCTGCCGTCAGTGACCTTGCTGCGAACTGCATAGCATCCATGGACGCGTCTGCCATGAAGGTAACCGCCCGAGAGACCTTCAGCAGAGATTTGCGCACTCGGGTTGGGTCTTGCTGTGGGTCATCCAGCAGGTCCTCCAACCAGAGAAGGGAAGCTCGAGCAAATACCGAGGAGGCTGCTGCTGCCCTGATGGAAAGCACACTAGCCTCGTGCGCTCTTCTAAGCCCCTGGTCCATCTTACGCTCAGTGGCATCCTTGAGGTGAGCATCTGAGTCTTTCGGGTTTAAAGATGGATTCAGGAGATTGACTATAGGCGCGTCTATGAGCGGGATCTTCAACTTATCCATGAGCGGTTGATCTAGTGTATAATATTTGTTGGCGTTGGAAACTGACTTTTTGAATTGTAAAGGAATGTCGAATTCTGATTTGAGCACCTTCGGAAGAAGAGAAGGAAGCTTCAACACTCTCGACCTAGGTTTTGGATCCGGACATACTGCTGACACTCTCGAGGTGGATGGAGTAGGAGGATCCTCTGTAGAGGTGAGGGTAAGGGCTTCCATCGCCTTGCACAGCAGAGGAAGAAAATGAGCCTCTTGAAATATCCTGGTAGATAGAATCTCCTCAGATTCCAACTCCCCACTCCATTCCTCCTCATCCAAGACAATCAATTTATTTTCTGCGTCCACAGGCTCCTGGTCAGGGAGCTGAAGATGTCTGCCTTGAGATGCCGCATGGGGATCTGGAGAAGAGCGGCCAGGAGGAGGGCGAGGATCTGTCCGCAAGTGATCTGTAAGCAGATACCTCGATGGCTGGGAGCCTGAAGCTGTTTGAGAAGACAAGTCCCTGGCCAGATCCAATAAGAGAGCCTCTCTCAGCTGCTCCTTAATCTGTTGAATTGAATGCGCTGACAGATGTAACTGAACAGGGCAAGCCTGAGTGTGAGAAGAGTAGAGCCTATGCCCTTCAACTGATTGAACCTGTTGAACAGGGATTGGTTCATCCAAAAACCCAGTAAAGGCCTCAGGAGAGGAGGTAGTAGAAAAAATAGCATCTAATGGAGGTTGGGGCTGGTTGCCTTCGTCATCAGAGAGTGATTCCAGGTCTCTCTGGTCCCTTGTATGGTGGACAGGAGCTTGACCATCTCTACAAGTGCACTTATGTGGGACAGATATCCTGCCTTCTGTAGCCACCCTGCCCGCCAGAATCTGAGCCTCAGCCACCTGGTGCCTGACGGTAGAGGGGCGGGCCGCCGCTACTTCAGAATGATCCCGAGGAATGAGACTGCTCCAATCCCAGGTTGGGAAGGGGCTCTGATACTGCGTCTGTTGATGCCATGTGGGGAGGCGGCTTCAACCCCTTTGAGAGGTGTTTCGTTTTGTGCGTGGCTTTCCCCATCGCGGGCACACACTGCGGGACTTATGGGGTTAATAATGCTGCTGTTGGTGATTGACAGAGCTAGTAAACGACCGGGCGAGGCTCGAAGTTTAGCAGCGGCCGGCGTCTTCCCCTCTATTGCTTCTGTGCGTCTACCTCCTCTCCCACTACAGAGCGTGTAAAAACGAAAGCTGCTCGTAAATAGCGAGAAATAACTGGGTGTAGGCCTGGGTATCGAGCCCTGGGAAGGCTGCCGCTAAGGTTGAAGCCGCCGACGCTGTAGCTTGCTGAACGAGGAGGAACGTCAGCGAAAGTAGTTAGAGAAGGAGTCTGAATAGGTCGACGGCTGCCAGAGCCGCGGGGAGGGGCTGGCTGTTCCTCGCCACGGGGGAAGGTTAGAAGAAAAAGGACAGAAGGAACCTTTTTTGTCTGTTTGTTTAAACTATTACAGAAGGAAGAGGAATAAGAAAAACTTTGAGGGAAAGAACAAGAACGAACTCACACAAAAGACCCAAACAAACAATAATAATAATAATAATAATAATAATAATTTTAATTTATAAGTCGCCTATCTGGCCAATGGCCACTCTAGGCGACGTACAACTCAATTAAAATACATCATAATAAATACAGTACAACAATAAAACAGTAAAACAGTGACAGTTCAGAGTAGCAGGCAATTAGTCAAAAAGATTAACCCTCCCCGGAAGTCCCAAAGGCCTGTCTGAAAAGCCAGGTCTTCAAGGCCCGGCGGAATACATTCAGGGAAGGGGCATGCCGAAGATCATATGGGAGGGAGTTCCAGAGAGTGGGGGCCGCCACTGAGAAGGCCCTCTCTCTAGTCCCCACCAGACTAGCTGTTTTAGTTGGTGGGACCAAGAGAAGGCCCTGTGTGGCTGATCTTGTCGGGTGGCATAATTGGTGGCGTTGGAGGCGCTCCATCAGATAAACTGGGCCGAGACCGTGTAGGGCTTTAAAGGTTAATACCAACACCTTGAATTGGGCCCGGAAAACAACTGGGAGCCAGTGCAGATCGAGCAGTACTGGGGTGATGTGCTCCCGACGACGACAGTTTGTAAGTAGTCGAGCCGCCGCATTTTGTATCAGTTGTAGTTTCCGGACCGTTTTCATGGGTAGCCCCACGTAGAGCGCATTACAGTAGTCCAAACGAGAGGTGACCAGGGCATGTACCACCAATGGGAGCTGATGAACAGGGAGGTAGGGTTGCAGTCTACGTATGAGGTGTAATTGATACCAAGCTGCCTGGCTCACTGCCAAAATCTGAGCCTCCATGGACAGCTTGGAATCAAGGACAACCCCTAGGCTGCGGACTTGGTCCTTTAGGGGCAGTTTCACCCCATCGAACATCAAGTCAATATCTCCCAACCTTCCCTTGTCCCCCACGAGTAGCACCTTGGTCTTATCAGGATTCAGCTTCAACCTGTTCCTTCCCATCCATCCACTCATGGATTCCAGGCACTTGGACATGGTCTCCACAGCCAACTCTGGTGAGGATTTAAACGAGAGATAGAGCTGAGTGTCATCTGCATACTGGTGACACTGCAGCCCAAATCTCCTAATGATAGTCCCCAGTGGCTTCATATAGATATTAAATAGCATGGGAGAGAGGATAGAGCCCTGTGGCACACCACAATTGAGAGGCCAAGGGTCTGAAACCTCCTCCCCCAATGCTACTTGTTGATGCCTATCGGAGAGAAAGGAGCGGAACCACTGCAGTACAGTGCCTCCTATTCCCAGTCCCTCCAGGCGATGTAAAAGGATACTGTGGTCGACAGTATCAAAAGCCGCTGAGAGATCGAGGAGAACAAGAAAGGTGAATTCTCCCCTATCTAATGCCCTCCTCATATCATCCACCAGACCGACCAAGGCTGTTTCAGTTCCATGTCCAGTCCTAAAACCCGATTGGTATGGATCCAAATAATCCGTTTCATCCAAGTGTGCCGACAGCTGATTAGCCACCACTCGCTCAATGACCTTGCCTAGAAATGGTAAATTTGAAATAGGGCGAAAGTTATTCAAAACTTGGGGATCCAAGGAGGGCTTCTTTAAATTGGGCTTCACGACTGCCTCCTTGAGGGCTAATGGCATTACACCCTCCTCTAGGGATGCATTAACCACCGCCTTAATCCCCTCGCCCAATTTCTCTTTGCAGCTCACAAGGAGCCACGACGGGCAAGGATCATTTAGACATGTGGTAGGCTTTACAGTTGAGAGCACCTTGTCCACATCCTCAGAAGGGAGAGGCCGAAACAGATCCCATTTAACCGGCTTGCAACTGGCCAACTCTGGTTCATCCACTGTATCCACGGCGTACGGGATCAAGTTCCATAAGTGTTCGATTTTATCAGCAAAGTGCTTTGCTAATTTGTCACAGGAGGCCTTTGACTGTTCCAAGGGTACCTGAGCAACTGGACCGACCAGGCTTCGGACCACTTGGAACAACCTCCTGGGACAGCACTCTGTGGACGCAATGGAGGCAGCAAAGAACTTTTTCTTTTCTGCCTTCACTGCCACTTGATAGGTAGCTACTGCTACTCTAACCTGTGTCTGGACATCTTCGGAACGTGATTTCCGCCACCGGTGTTCTAGTCGTTTCACCTCCCGTCTCAGATTACGCAACCGTGGTGCTAACTGAGTTCTATTCAGGGAGAGAGGACGTTTCGGAGCCACCCGGTCCAATGCCCTGGTGATTCCCTCGTTCCACTCTATCACCAGGGCATCGACCGGGCGGCCTTCAGCAGGTTCCAATTCCCCAAGCGCAGTCAGGAATCCTTCTGGATCCATCAGGCATCTGGGGCGGACCATTCTAATAGGTCCTTTTCCCCTGCGGAGGGTGTGTGGCATCGAGAAGTCTATATTTACCAAGTAGTGATCTGACCATGACACAGGGGTGGAAGAAACCACCCCCAACTTCAGAGCACTTCCCTCCCCTCCCAGGACAAACATAAGGTCGAGAGCATGACCGGCTACATGGGTAGGCCCAATATTACTAAGGTGCAGTTCCCAGGAAGCCATGGTTTCCAAGAAATCCCGAGGGGCTCCAATGAGAGTGGTCTCGGCATGCACGTTGAAGTCACCCAGCACCAATAATTCTGGGGACAACGCCCGTACAGCCGAGACCACCTCCAGCACCTCGGCCAGGGAGTCTGCTGTGCAGCGGGGTGGGCGGTACACAAGCAGAATCCCCAAACTGCCCTTCGGGCCCAACCTCCAGTACATGCAGTCAACAAACTTGGTCCTATGAAGAGGAGGTCTGGTAAAAACTAAAGACTCCCGATAGATGGCTGCCACTCCCCCTCCCCGCCTTCCTACCCTCGGCTGCTGTGCATAACGGAAACCCGGCGGGCACATGGCCTCAAGAATGGGGGCTGAGGCCTCATCCAGCCAGGTCTCCGTAATACATGCCAGGTCTGCCCGCTCATCCAGGATAATATCATGGATGTGTGATGTTTTTTGTACTACAGACCTGGCATTACACAACAGCAGTCGAAGGTCGGTAGGAATCCTGCATCCCCCAGTTGTCGTCTGGTTCTGGACAGACCCGGAACATGGGATGGGTATTAAGCATCTATCCCCAGTTCCCCTAATCTGGCCTGGTCTGCCAGCAGTGCCATTCCAGCGTCTGCCGCCCACTTTTTCTATAGTTTGGCCCTTCACCCTCCCTGTCACACCCCCCCCGGTTTGCACATGCCCCTATCCCCGACCGCCGATCAGACAGGCCACCCACCCTAAAGCAATAATAAACCGGAGACCCGCCTCTATCACACTCTGCAACTGTCAAATTAATTTAACTCAAATTAAAATTAAAATCAGTGCAATTTCCATCACATCCACACATCCATGCACATCCCACAGTCAGAAGTCAACATAAGATTCCTTTTCTACAATCAACAGTGCTTATAGATGGAACTCGCATGTAGAATATAATCAGAGCTGTGATGAAAACACTACAAGCCTGAATCACGGAGTCAGAGAGAATCCAACCACTTTCTGTGAGGCAAAAGAGAAAAACTGAGCACGGAGCAGGCGCAGACCAGGAACAGAGCTACAGTAAAACGTCAACAGTACTCTTTTGCCTTCAACCACTAGGTGGAGCTAGTTACCCACCTGATATCATCTTTCCATGCACAGGAGAACTGTGTACAGTATATGTACACTGTAAAACTGTGTACTAGGGACAGCCCCTATTTTCCACTACTAGTACATGTGAAACCGTGTCCTTGTTGGGATTCTGAAGATCTGATCACTAAAAAACTGGGAGACCAGGGTTCCAGTCCCCACTTTGCTACAAAGCTCACTCAGTGACCTGGGGTCAGTCACCATCTCTTTAGCCTGATCTATCTCACAGGGGTGTTGTGAGGATAAAATGGGAAGAGGGAGAACCTTAAGCTGCTTGGAGGAAAGGTGGGCCATAAATACTAAAATAAATAAATCGCATAAAAACTCTTATGAGGGGGGGAAGAGAAAGAAAAAAACCTCTCTCTCCATACTATATATCTATATTTATAATGGTGTGAGTCTATGCATGCCTACTCAGAAGTAAACTCCACTGAGTTCAATGGGACTTACTTCCAGGAAAAAAGTGTTTAGGATTGCATCCGAAACCCTCACACAGAACTGTGTCGTATGTGCCTTTGAATAATCTGAAACCTCCACAAGTCCCCGCGTTCAATGTTAATCCTTCCTCTCTCCCACCTTTTTCCAGGATGCTCCTCTGGCTTTAACTCACTTTCCTCTTGGCAAGCCTTTTTTTCAGCTCAACTTCAGGGAATCTGCAATCCCCTGGATTGCTCCAAGGATGAAGAAACATACAAAAGGCAGTTTCTCCCCAAGAAACAAAGGGTGCAGGACAGGAAGGTGTACCCTTTCCACCCACAATGGACCCCCCTCCCTGCCACTTTGCTTACCCACATATTGTGGGCCTCTCTAGGTATGCAAGCTCTGTGAGTTTAAGCCCTTGAGAAAAAGTCATGGGAGCTCAGCAGTGCCTCTCCCTTCTCCTTACCCGTGCAAGAAAAAGTCTCTTTCCTACCCCTCCTTTCCCATCTTAGAGGTTTGTGAGCATGGCCAAGAGCAGCAGCAGCCTGCGCCAGACACCTCCTGCGCAGCTTGAAGGGCCAAGCCAGGCTGAATGGAAGGGATTCCCACAACCTGCCTATGACCTGCCTCCCAAAAAACTAATGGGATGAAGTCCCCCTGCGCCCTGGGACCAATACGCCATTGTGTGTGATAACTAAATTCCCTCCCAGAGTTTTTTAATTTCAATACATTTTATAGCAAAAATGTTATCAGGACAGGTCACAACACACAGGAGTTTTCATATCTGCACACAAGGCTCAGCCTCACCTCAAGAAGAGATTTCAATAGTCTCTTCTATAAGACAGGGAATGCTGCATACTTGCAGTGAGATAATCACAGTATGTGCATGGAATATTAGCCATCATAAATGAGAACTGGAAGTCTTGTGCATGCTCAGTTCCTTGTATATAGTCACCCCTTGAAGAATTTTGGACTGGGATGACATAATACAGAATTAGTGTTTCAAAATGTAATACAGAGCAATCCAACCCCCTCTGTGCCGGTCCAGGGTGGGGTTGGACTGAGTGGAGGTATGAACTTGTCAAGGATTATCAATATTTTGGCACAGTCATTAACCAAAATGGAGACAATAGTCAGGAAATCAGAAGAGGGCTAGGACGAGGGAGAGCAGCTATGACAGAACTAGAAAAGATCCTCAAATGCAAAGATGTATAATTAATAATAAATGCAAAGATGTATCACGGAACACTAAAGTCAGGATCATTCAGACCATGGTATTCCCAATCTCTATGTATGGATGTGAAAGTTGGACAGTGAAAAAAGCGGATAAGAGAAAAATCAACTCATTTGAAATGTAGTGTTGGAGGAGAGCTTTGCGAATAACATGGACTGCAAAAAAGACAAATAATTGGGTGTTAGAACAAATTAAACCAGAACTATCACTAGAAGCTAAAATGATGAAGTTGAGGTTATCACACTTTGGACACTTAATGAAAAGGCATGATTCACTAGAAAAGACAATAATGCTGGGAAAAACAGAAGGGAGTAGAAAAAGAGGAAGGCCAAAGAAGAGATGGATTGATTCCATAAAGGTCGGAAGCCACAGATCTGAACTTACAAGATTTGAACAGGGTGGTTTATAGCAAATGCTGTTGGAGGTTGCTGATTCATAGGTTGCCATAAGTTGTAATCAATTTGAAGGCACTTAACAACAAATCCCTCTGCTCACCTCTGCTGGCCTCCACCAGCCTCCCGTGCTTGTGGAGTGATACCAATGTCACAGAGCTTGGAAAAGTTACTTTTTTGAACTACAACTCCCATCAGCCCAATCTGGCTGGGGCTGATGGGAGTTGTAGTTTAAAAAAGTAACTTTTCCAAGCTCTGCAATGTCAGTCTGTCAGGGCAGACCTCCCCCTTCCGCCTGCTTAATGGCCTGATGGGAATGTTGCCAGCTGGATCCACAACTGCTAGCCAGAGAAAAGCCCTGAAAGCAGGCACTCTGAAGGCAGGGAGAGGGAAGGGCTGAGCTGGCCCAGGATCCAGCCTAAGACTGGCACAGAGAATTGTCTGCTCTCCCTTCTGCCCCAGCCACTGTGCACGGCAGGGCTGCAGATGCAGCGGTGGCCCTACCAGTCTGTTCAGCCCCACCAGGCAGCAGCTAGGGTTAGGATTTCACCAGATATGATATAATGTGCACAGCCTTCTGATATAATGTGCACAGCCTTTTGTTAATTCCTCTTCTGTCTTCCATTAAGACTATCTTCATAATAACATGACCACAAATCTTGTATAAGAATACAAGATACAAAAATATTCCCAAACACAAATACTCTGTACTGAAAATATGTATCTATTTTGGTGCTTCATATTACTGTAGTTTAGAATGAATTATGCCAATTCATAACATATGTCACAATGACAGAGGAATAGGTTTGTGGTCAGCTGTAGAAGAACATGAATCCATACCAGTCTGCCCATTTGTTTACCCAAAGGATCAATGATGGCTGACTTCAAACCTTCTCTACTAAGGCCTCATTGGATGTCAAATTTCAATGTACTTCAATATACTTTCAATAACTTTCAAATCTATATTGCTTTCACTGTCATGTCATCCTGATAATCTATGAAAATTCTGACAGGGTCTCACTAAAGAGAAATACATAAAACCTTTCCCCCCCACATCTACAATTCTGAGCCCAATTATTATACATGCTTAAATTGCAATTAAATTAAGGTGATTTAAGTATGGATAATTAGATTTGTCATCAGGGACAGTGCAGCCATAATGCTACTTGTCTCCCACCCACAGTTGGGAAGCCAATTCCTCTTCTCTTGGGAGCACATACTACCCTGCTACCTTAGCTACAGTTAAAGGATACATCAGAATTGACCTTAACCATACCTAATGCTAGCCAGAATCTCCAGTTAATCAGAATTTGAAACCAGAGTTTAATGTTGATTAAAATCCTTGTTAAACAGGAAACTATGAATTAGTTTTTGCTGTTGTATCCCTTAACTGCAGCTAAGGTGTGAAAAAGGAATTGACAGAGGGTGGAGGTTAAGGGGGAACCAAGAGTTGTAAGTGCACTTTATTCTCAAAGCCAAGTTCCTCACGAATAAAGTAACTCTATAAAAGGATGTTTTGTTTCCACAGGAGACTGCCTTGTAAAAGACAAAGCAGAGGTATGTACAGTTTATTGGTCATACTATATATAGTATTAGACATTGTCTATGTTTTAATTTATATTTTTGAGTGTGAATCAGTGAAATGCTTTGCATAAATGCCATGACAGCACCTTTACCTGCAATTTCTATTGTAATTGTCATCTCTGTGAAGTAGAGGAGACTCTGGTAAGTGCTCATAAGAGGGAAAAGAACGACCTCTGAAAGGAGCAAAACAGACATATTAAAATAGTGCAAAATAAGATGCTTCTCTCTGTGTGTTTTATATATATATTGTTGTTGTTGTTTGCCTTCAAGTCGATTACAACTTATGGTGACCCTATGAATCTTTTTTGGAAATATTCATAGGGTTTTCATGGTAAGAGATATTCAGAGATGGTTTACCATTACCTTCCTCTAAGCCTACGGCACCCGGTATTCTCAGGCGGTCTCCCATCCAAGTACTAACTGGGCCTGACCCTGCTTAGCTTCCAAGGTCAGACGAGATCGAGCGTGTTCAGGGTAGTATAGCTGTAGGTTTTATATACATACATATGGGGCATAATGTAAAAAAAATAATTATAGTATGATGTTAATAAAACATAATTGGTTTTCCGGTAGGATACGGAACCTAAATAAAAACAGTATTTACAATTTGATAATCTTCACTATAATTCATATTACTGCTCTCAACTTCATTAATATAATAAATTGTCAAAATTATAATATGCTAGTATGGCTAGGTTATAGAAATCCATGGCAAATGGGAATACTGAGAAAACTGTAGCCAGGATATCAGGCTCCTGTACAGCAGACAACCAAAATCCAGCAGTAAATAAAAGGAGATGATATCTTCCGAACTGCTTTATACTGTTCTTCAGTTGTATTAATTAATAGCTATTGTTGAAGACAGGAAACTAATCTTGGTAGACATATGGTCTGAGTTAGTAAGATAATTCTTGTTACCTTTCTAAATATTCTTCATGCGGCACATCATCGTGGGGTGAATGGCCATTAAAAGATCTCATCCTTTGCTCAGGCCTGCTGTTTAGAAAATCTTTCAATTGTGTTTGCTCATCAATATCATTGTAAGATCGATTGTCATAAAGAGGTCTACGTCTTGATCCAGAATCTCTGTCGTCAAAATCTTCTAGTGGCATCTCTCTTGGTAAATCATTGTGTTGCTGGTGGTCAAGGAAAGGTATCATTCTTTGTCCACGGCCCCTACTAACAAACTTGAAGCCTCCCACTGGTGGCTGCATATCATCATGATGAGAACACTCATGAAAATGTCTCATTCTTTGCATAGGTCTCTTGTTGTGGAAAGCTGGATCTTTTAACTGCACATATGATTGAAATCCATCATTAGACTGTTGTTCGTAAAATGGTCTTCGTCTTTCTCCATGGCCCCTATTAACCTGCATATCTATCAGTGTATCATTGAGAGGGGGGATGTCAGGAAAATGTCTTTGCCTCTGACCACGACCCATATTAATAAGATCTCCTGATGGTGCACTTCCTGGAAAGTCATCACAAAACTGGTGATCATGGAAAGGACTTGACCTGTGTCCTGATCTCCTGGTGGCAAAGCCTAAATCCTTCAGCTCCATTTCTTCTTGGTAATCATCATCATAAAACTGGTGGTCAGTAAAACGCCTTTGCCCCATTTGTACTAGTGGCTGCAAATCTTCATGAAACTGGTGATCATGATATGGTTTTCGTCGTTGTCCAGGGCCTTTGTTAATGAAATCAAACTCTCTCAATTGAACCTGTTCTGGTAATTCATTGTGGCTGTAGTCAAAAACTCTTACTCTTTTCCCAGGCCTGTTAAGAAAAGTAAAGGCTTCTCATTTTAAGAAATATGTCAAAATTAGTGGATAAAGACAAATTGTAATGAAACAAAAGTAAAATGTATAAGCTGAAACTTACCTGAATCATCTTATCATTTAGAGTAGAAGAAATCCTCACTTATTTTTTTTATTATAGTCTTAATTCTTGCATGTAAGTTTTAATCATAGAAGAAATCCCTACTATGACTTTCAGTAATCTAAATACAATTCTTATCAAGTTAAGGCTTAATTTTAAGCACTAAAATAGAGCTATATACATTTTCATGTTCTAAAATATTTTGTTCCTACCACTGTCAAATTAATAATAATAAATATCTGCATGTTACCTAGGATATTCTTCATTTGGGAATCTATCAATACGTCCATCCATATCATTTGGTGGTGGCACAATATCTCCATCAGCATCCCACAAATTCATTCCCAGATTGCTAGAAAATTTTGAAACAGAATGTAACAAATTTTGTTTGCTGAAGTTACTGATGGAAATAGATAAAGCAACATGATAGTGGTAATTAAAATGAAAAGAGAGAAAACTATATTTATTGGTTCTACACCCCATGCATGAATGTGTGTTGTGATACTTCCACATAGCTGTGCCCTGCTGTAATGGTTGTGGTTTTGTGAGCAAGGAAGAGGTGTGCTCAATCAGCGTGTTGGACACTCAGAATTCATATTAGGACATGTTAATTACTTATCAGTTTATTAGAACATATAATTGATGCATATTCAGGAAGTGAACAAAAAAGTGAAATAGTTGGTACAATGATCACATCCAAAATCTGAAGAAATACACATTGAACATGTAGAAAATGTTCAATAACAGCAATGGAATGTATTTAACTATGAAAAAGTAGTTCTTTACTAACCTTCTCATTGGCTGAGTTTTGAGATCTGCCAGATATATTTTTCCATCGATATGGTGACCACGAGCCTCCCCAAAAGCTAAACAGATTTTGAGAACATTAGCCATGTGGAATGTCAGTTTGTGAAAAGTGTGGGATGCTGTTGATGGAGATTCAAATATTGCACTGCATATTAGAAACAGAAATTCTAGACACATCTGTGTATTTCTGGTCTTCCCAAGTGAAGGAAACCAGCTAAGGCTGGGGAAAGCCCCACACTCTGGGACCAGGAGGTAGCCTCCTTACTTCTTGCAGAGAATGTATGTCCACCCACCATCCCGGATCCCAAGGCATTTCCAACCAAAGGTATATGGTTCAAGGATCAGTTTAGGTCTTCACTGATCTCTCCCACAGAGATGACTTGTTTTTAAGGAGAGAGGGAGAGGAGAGGAGCAAACATTGCTAAGCTGTGGAAGAAAGTAGATGAAAGAGCTACTCTTCCCCCAGGGAAGCAGATTGAAGGATGGGACCTAGCTTGTCTCCTTCACTTGAGGCTAACAGAAATTCACAAGTGAGTACAGAACTTCTTACCTTGAGTGGAAGAGGCCATTTAGTTGAAAAAATAATACATCTCTGCATGGACCAGCAACCATGCAAGCTGGCTTCCCCTAAGGTTGAAGCACAGTCTGGGAATCCCTTTGCCAAAGGTTCCTCCTCAGTGGATGAAAAGGTGTTAATTTTGTAATGCCTGGTGGAAGTGGAAGCGGCTGTCCTGCTTATCTCTTCCAAAGGTGCTCACTCCCAAAAAGTCACTGAAGCTGCTGCCTCACTGACTGAGTGACTAACAATTTCCTCAGGCTCCAGGAGATTATTGGAAAAGTATGTTAGTGTGTATTCTGGTGCACAGGTGCTTGAGGTTTGGAGGGTAAGTAGGTAGTATCTGGTGGAGTGAAGCCACAATAGCCAAGGTCAAATCAAGTAGATAAAGCCTGGTAAACATAGACAAAGTCAAGTCACAGCAGGCACCCAACCACTCATTTTGAGAGGGAGTGGCAATCCATAGATGTTTGTAGAGCCATCACAGTTCACATTGATAGCACACAGCATCCTGTTCATTTCATTTAAACAATTCTTTCCTGGTAACTACTGGTAGCTACTACCTTGCTAGCATGTTGGCTGAGTGTATTACACTGCCATGACCCCCAGCCCTGGAACCTTAGAATGAATGGCAGAGAACTCTGATGAGGATGGGCTCAGGCCACTTCCGGGGGGGGGCATCAGTTCTCCTGGACAGATGACACAGCCCTATCACCATTCTCGGACTCAAAGGATGAGTCCTCTGCTGGACCTCCTCCTAGTTTTGCAGAAGTCAAAGACAACAAAATAAGGCAAGGCCTTTTAACAACCTAGACTGCTCCTCCAGGCAGGCAGAGTAAACGACATTACAAGTCTTGTCAGCCTACATAACGCTTCAGTTGGCTTTAGCTCCCTGCTGGGATTACATCTTCCCACAATTACCTTATATAGGAGAGAGCTTTAGCCAGCAGGGCTACTTGGAGCTATCCAAGGTCCTGTTTTTCTTTGCTCTCTGCATAAGAGAGCTTCTAAGTCTTCACCTGCCTTGATCTAACCTTGCCTATTGTAACTGCCTAGCTTGACCAGACTTGATCTGCTTGATCTGATGCTGGGCTTGGTTGGCATGGCCCATTTCCAGCTAATTATAATACTGAAGCTTGCTGGAACCACAGCCACCTGAGCTGATGGAAGAGCTACTGGGAAAGCTGATGCAATGTCAGAGGGCTTTGTAGGTTTGTCCTCAGGTGGAGGTTGCATCTTGTCTTGTTGGGTCAGGTGTAGGAGGTCAAAAGGCCAAGAGAGGAGTTCAGGAAGGCGCTGGGTGAAACTGTCTTCTCCCTGAGCCTATCACTCTTGGATAATTCCCCATCCTTTCTTTCCTTCATCTTGGAGACCGAAGAGGAAGGGGATCTGGATCAGAAGAGGATGGGTGATATGTCCCATGGGACCATGGGCCTGTTCTTTCTTCCTTGGGGGAATGGTCTGACTCAAAGGACTTATGGAAGGAAACAAAAGGGGAAAAGCACCAAACTGAAGGCAGGAAAGAGAGACAGGCTCTGGTGCTGAGTAGATTTATTGTATGCTCAAAGCGTTTCGGAATTTATCCCTCTTCAGGAGCTAAAAACATAAAAACAAACTAAAATCATTGTCGTAAAGACAACACATGGTCTTATACATTAACAAAATACTTGTAAAGACCACATTCCACATGACTTACTTTGCATACATTTTAAAATGTTGTCATTATGTTGTATCCTCAAACATTAACATTAAACTTACACCTTATGAAACTGTACTGTGTAGCGCCAACAAAACAAAACAAAACAAACTTCTTGTTGTAGCCAGCTACAACATAAAACTCTCTCACCCTCCCCATAAAAACGCAAAGATAATGCCCTATCCTGTAAAGGTGGTGAAAACAGCTATGCATAGAGCTAATGCCTGCAAACGTGACATTTTGTTATGTCCTCAAAAAAGAACAGTGCAGAACCGCACAGTATGCATCCTTCCGTTCAATCCAATCACTAACAAACTCCGAACATACATTCACTCCAATTGGCATTTGGTCCAGGACCTGCCAGGCCTGACAACACGGCCTATGGTAGCATTCCAAAGAACAAGAAATCTCAAGGACTGGTTGATTCATATAGACTATGTAAGGAGCAGTGATAACAAGCGTCAATCAACGATTTTCCACACATCCAATCCAACAGGACACCATCCATATGGCCACTGTTCATACTGCAAATTCATCCCAAAGAATTTTTTTTTTGTCAATCCCAACACTGGAAAGCACATTCAAATCCAAGAATTCTTTACCTGCAACTCTGCAGGAGTTATTTACTTCATTTCCTGCCCCTGCAATTGGATTTATGTTGGGAAGACATCGAGACCATTAAAATTTAGGATTGGGGAACATCTTTGCAATTTAAGACATCAAAGAATGGGTGCTCCATTGGTTAGACATTTTGTTGAGAAACAACACAAGGCAAATGATACAACATTTTGGGCCACTGAAAGAGTTGTGGGCAATGATAGACTACTCAGCAAGAGAGAGCTATTCTGGATTATCTCCTTGAAAAGTCTGGGACCTCTGGGGTTGAATGAGGATTTGGATTTCTCTGAGTTCAAATAAAATAAAAAACAAGGGTCCTGTATGAAACTTGGCTGACTTTCTGTAACCACTGAACATGTCAGTCAGTCACTGTAAGTACCAGCTGGATCAGTCAAATTTGTCAATGCAGTGATTGTGCAGCTGGGTTGATTTATACACTCATTATGGACACCAGCAGCATTTGAGTTTGGTTGTGTTTAGTGTGGAGCTGGACAAAGAATTTGAATTGCCTGGATAGAGTAAAGAAAACAGATCTCCACTGGTCAGTACAGGCATTATCTTTGCGTTTTTATGTGGAGGGTGAGAGAGTTTTATGTTGTAGCTGGCTAGCACAAGAATTTGTTTTGTTTTGTTGGTGCTACACAGTGCAGTTTCATAAGGTGTCAGTTTAATGTTAATGTTTGAGGATACAACATAATGACAACATTTAAAAATGTATGCAAAGTGTGTCATATGGAATGTGGTCTTTAAAAGTATTTTGTTAATGTATAAGACCATGTGTTGTCTTTACGACAATGATTTTAGTTTGTTTTTATGTTTTTAGCTCCTGAAGAAGGATAAATTCCGAAACACGTTGACCATACAATAAATCTACTCAGCACCAGAGCCTGTCTCTCTTTCCTGCCTTCAAAGGACTTATGGCTTGCAGCTCTTCCTCTCTTGTGGCCCTGTGTGGCTCTTACATTACTGGCGGACTTTTTGTTCAAATGGGTAGGCTTGGGTACTAAAGGAAATTGATGGTGGGTGGAGTACATGAAGGAGCAAGATCTGGATCTTGACTGGTAATGCTTTTTGCATCCTCGACTACAGCATCCTGGCCCTGAAAGGGTGGATCTTTTCCTCAACCTACTCAAAGAGAGCACTGCATTCTTTTTGGAATGATTTGGAAGCATATCATTTGACAACAGTAACTGCAGCAGGCTGGTGCTAACATAACACTGGTTTCTGTTAATTGTCACCTAGAGCAGGGGTGGGCAGCATTTTCATATCTATTTTTTTTTTTACTAGAACCCCAAGATCTACCAAGCAGAGCCAGAAGCAACAACACAGAGACAGAATTAAAGAACACAGTGCCTCTGAGCACATTCGGAGCCTGCAGATTTGTTCTCTGTAATCAGAAGTAAAATGAAATCACAGCACTTTCACACAAAAGTCAACTCCTGGTTAGCTTTCTTCACTTTTGCAGCCTAATTTAGATGGGAAACCTTGTTTTGTTGATGCCATTGTTAAACATTTGCAAATCAGAGAGTTGTATCCAATGTTATGCAAGCAGAGTTCCACTTGCACAATGAGGATTCCCCCCCTCCCCTCTGCAGCCCCCTCCATGCCCCCAAAGTCTGCTCTGGAGGATTCCCTAACCTTCTGGTACTGATGGCATCTGCAAGTGGGAGGAGAGGAAGTAACAGTCCTGCTGCATTGCCAGACGCATGTTTTGCTGTTGCCACAGCAGTGTAGGATATAACCCAGAAATCCTTGTGGATCTAACATAAATCACTTAAAGATCTACCAATAGATCCCAAACTACCTTCTGCTTACAGATCTCATATTATGAGAACATAGACAAATGCTAATAATAAATAAACAAAACAAATGGTGGTTAACAAATCAAGAGAGAGTATCCTCACAAGCCCTTTTCTCAATGAGGCAAATTCTTCCCTCCCTCCTTAACCACAATAAAGCAGTTCACTGACATCAATCATAACTGCATTTAACTAGGGCTTTCATTTAATGGTGATCTGAAACAGGTGAAGGAGGGAGAATTTGATCTAAGAAGGGGAGGAGATATGGGATGGGAATGCATATTTCAAAGGCTGGCTCTTGATTTGTCAAGCATGGTTGTTACAGAGCTAGTGTTACTGCACTGCACTGGCCCAGTGGATGCTATTTGCAACTGCTCCTATAAAGATATTTTAAATCTCAAAAAAAAAAAAAAAAAGTCAGTGCCCAGGTCATATATAACAAACAATGGTTTGTCATTATGAAAATGGACCGGCATATGCCTCAGGTTCACATATCCCCCTTTACCTTCCCCCGTCACATACATAAAGAAATCGACAGCTTCTGCTTTTGCATTAACCCTAGGTCCCTGTTATATTTGTACTCAGGGAACTGTGATTTGTTCTAATCAGGATCAAACTGTTGTGTGATATCCTTGTTTTTAACTAAACACAGGTGTTTGATATCTTTATTTTTAACTAACTATAGCTGCAACAAACCACAGTTCCCCGACTCTGGATGCAACAGGAAACTGTGATTAGTGTA
Organism: Rhineura floridana; assembly: GCF_030035675.1. NCBI lineage: Eukaryota > Metazoa > Chordata > Lepidosauria > Squamata > Rhineuridae > Rhineura > Rhineura floridana. Next base: position 49,663,738 of record NC_084486.1, read on the forward strand.
AAAGTGGAAGTAGGAATGTTTGATCATCTCTTCACATGCAAAGGGGAGAGTAAAATTAGTATGTGAGCCCAAGCATCTTACAGGCTCATTCTTGTAACAACAAAGCATGGTTTGTCATTACATTTAACTGTATCATGGTCTCTCACAGAAACGGGTCATTACACTTTTCCTATTCACGACAGTTATCCATCTGCACAACCAATTTGATAAAAACTAGCACTTCTCATATCTTGGTCTCTAATAATCACTTCTCATATCTTGGTACACAGCACCTTGGTCTCTAACATGTCAATAAATATACAGTATATAGCTACATCAGAGATACAAATGATGTTAAAAAGGGTTACAGACATTTTACAGACAGTGTCAGGTTTGGCTTATCATGAATTACATGAAGCCAAATTACATGGAACAGATTCTGCCCCCCAACACCACGTTTACACAAGTGGAAAGTTCTTCTGTGCACATATGGAGAGATTAGTCATCTCTGGAGGATGGGAAATCCTCAGTACACCAACACTTGTGGCATTGGGAGGGGCAGCCTTCTGGACTGCAGCTATGCAAACTGATTTGACAACATAGTGTATGCAGAACTTTGGTTTCTGATCAAGTGGCACACAGATACCTTGGATTGCTATTTCTGGATCCCAGCCTTCAACATCAATAAGGTATCTAGAGAAATATATATACAGATGCAGATCACCAAACAGAACATATCACTGTAATGAAAATAATTATTTAACCTTTGATGTGATACTTACCTACATATAAGATAACCTGTTCTATTAATTCCATTAGTACAGTGTACTCCAATGAGTTTCACTATTTAAAAACCAAAATGAAAATAAAATAATGTGAATATTAAAATAGCGTTAATGCACAATAAAATGAAGAGGTTTTGAAAAGCATAGTAGCTGTTTACAGCACTGGTTCAGTAATATATCTCCATACCCTTAATTCTGAACATATTGGTCCCACTGAGAAAACCATGAATTCAGCAGAAGGCTGTTTGTGTTCTGCTGCACTTGCAAAGCCTCCATTAACATGTGATCAAGACTGCAAAGTTGACAAGATTGATCATCGATTTGATGGTAGGAAAGATGCAAGGCAGCCTGGACTAAGTCTTGAGCCAGCTTCTCCCTTCTGTTCTGCTTAACTCATGACTAGTGCAGTCAGAGTTGAGATGGCATCTTAGGTAGTGTGCATGCAATATAGTAAGCATTGCTTTTGCAGGCCCAAGACTGAATGCAAGGTTTCCACTGCAGCTGATCCATGCTATGCAGAAATCTGTTACTGCATGTGGATTGACTTTTCAAGATTGAGACAATGATGTGGATACAAAGTTTTAATTGGACCATTGGTCTCACCTGAAGGGTGATTTTCATATGAGTACGGTCCTCACTGCGGGTTGTAGCTCCACCTATCGTGCGAAGGCAAGAATGTTTTTTGAAGTCAAGACTAGGGGCGTCAGGCCCCTCCCACTCTCCAGTTCATTCGCAGCGAGTCTAAGGAGAAATATCTAAAAATACAGTAACAAGGCCAACAGGCCTGCCAGCAGGAAAATAACACAATAGTAACATGGATAATAACATGACTCAAACATAGCGATATAACAGAACTAGAAATCTTGACTTCAGTCTTAAAATTAAATATAATAGCGTAACAGGAAATTATAACAGCTTAGTAAAATATCTATACATCCTCCAACTGGGAGGGTCGTGAGGACCGTACTCATATGAAAATCACCCTTCAGGTGAGACCAATGGTCCATTTTCCATATGAGTCCGGTCCTCACTGCAGGATGTACCAAAGCAGCCCATAACAGGGAGGGACCACCCACATCCTAATCATCATTAAGAACCTGTTGCAACACTCGTCTGCCTTATAAATGAGTGTGGGGTAGACCAGACTGCAGCTCTGCAGATATCAGCAACAGGAGCGTTGGTAGCAAACGCAGCCGTAGTAGCCGCTGACCTAGTTGAATGAGCGGTTATACTAGCTGGAACTGGAAGCTTAAGGGATTCGTAGGCTAAAGCAATACAAGCCCGCAACCAGCGGGATAAAGTGGAATTAGCTACTTTTTGCCCCATAGACCTTGGATTAAAGGATACAAACAAAGACTCGGTCCTTCTGATATCCTGAGTCCTGGACAGGTAGGTCTTGAGAGCCCTCCGGACATCCAACGAATGCCAAGCCTTCTCGAGAGGATGGTTAGGATTCGGGTAAAAGGAAGGCAAAACAATGTCCTGGTTGCAATGGAAAACTGAATCAACCTTGGGACGGAAGGATCAGTCTTCAGTACAACAGAGTCCTTATGGAAGACGCAGAGATGGCGAGCAGAAGACAATGCGCCCAACTCCGAAACTCATCTGGCAGATGTGATTGCGATCAGAAACAAGACCTTGAAGGACAGCATAAGTAGAGGTACAGTCCTGATGGGTTCAAACGGAGGGCGTTGCAAAGCCTGCAGAACCTTCGGCAAACTCCATGAGGGAAACCGATGGACAACAACCGGAGATTGTAGGGCGACTCCCCTCAAAAAGCGTTTGATAAACGGATGTGAGGCAATAGTCGCACCAGAAGAGGAAACTGATAGAATAGACGACAAAGTCGAGGCATGGCGACGTAAGGTGTTGGGTCTAAGCCCCATCATGAAGACGTTATGGAGATATTGTAGCACCTGTTGCATGGTGGCCTGGGATGGATCGTGGTGGTGGGACTGGCACCACTTGGAGAAAGCCACCCAAGTATGTTGGTAAATCCGAGTGGTAGATGGTCTTCTCGAGGCCAAGATAATATCAATAACAGCATCAGACAGGCCAGCCGACCTCAAATGTCCCCGTTCAAATGCCACGCTGTTAAGTTGAGCCAAGTGGGGTCCTGGTGCCATACTGGACCCTGTGATAGAAGGTCTGGCCTGACTGGGATTGTCCAAGGATCCATTACTGACATTGCAAGAAGGTCTGAGAACCACAGTCGGCGCGGCCAAAATGGTGCTATCAGGACCAGCTGTGCCCTCTCGCTTCGCGCCTTCCTCAATGTTTTGGCTAACATTGGTATTGGAGGGAAGGCGTACAATAGACCTTGTGGCCACGGTGTTGATAGCGCATCCACTGCTTCCGCTGTTGAGTCCAGGTATCGGGCAAAGTACCTGGGAAGCTGGCAATTGCGACTGGAAGCAAACAGGTCGATTGAGAATGCGCTGAACCGACACTGAAGGCAATGGAAAATGGTTGGATGAAGTTTCCATTCTCCCGGAAAAACTTGTTGTCTGCTGAGCCAGTCTGCTGTCACATTCCAAATCCCTCTGAGATGTTCTGCTTTCAGGGATTGTAGATGTTGTTCTGCCCAGACAAAGATGAGGGAGGCTAAGTCCTGCAGAGGACGAGACCTGGTGCCCCCCTGTCTGTTCAAATGTGATTTTACACACGTGTTGTCTGTTCGAATGAGAACATGGTCCAAAGGGAACAGAGACTGAAAATGAAGTAGAGCTAAGTGGACAGCCTTTAGCTCCAGCCAGTTGATGCTTTGAGTCTGCTCTGCGGTGGACCAAACCCCCTGAACGTACTGGGAGTTGCAGTGGGCTCCCCAGCCGATGAGGCTGGCATCTGTGGTTACAACAGTTCTGCGGGGTTCTCTGAACGGCGTGCCCTTGGAAAGGTGTTGGGCCCTTGTCCACCAGCGGAAGGAGAGGTGCAGTGCGGGGCTCAAGTGAACTTTGCGATGGTTGGAGCTGGCGATGTCCTGTTGAAAGGGCAACAAAGTCCACTGAAGGTGACGAGTGTGGGCTCGAGCCCATGGCACAATATGGATGGTAGAGATGAACATTCTGAGCGCCCTGGCTAGAAGCATGACGTCTGCGGATGTTTGTTGCATCAGGGACCTTGCGATGTTTGTGATGGCCGTGATGCCAACTGGAGCCAGAAATACCATTGCCTGCAGGGTGTCCAGCATCGCCCCTAGATGTAGTAGGCATTGGGTTGGTTGAAGATGGCTTTTGTCGAAGTTGACAAGCCAGCCGTAGGCCTGCAAGACATTGAGGGTGATCGTTAAATGATGATGAGCCAGCTCTTCAGATTTTGCCCGTATTAACAGATCATCCAGATATGGGTAGAGATGAACCCCTTGAATCCGGAGATAAGCCACTAGAATGAGTAGCACTTTGGTAAATACTCTTGGAGCAGAGGAGAGGCCGAACGGCATCGCTCTATATTGAAAGTGCTGGTGGCCAAAGGCAAACCGAAGAAACTTTCTGTGGGCTATGCAAATGGGCACATGGAGATACGCTTCCTTAAGGTCGATAGAAGCCAGGAAGTCTCCTTCATGCAGACTCTCTGTAATGGAGTGGAGTGATTCCATTTTGAACCTGCGATATGTTACAAAACGGTTGACGAACTTGAGGTCCAATACCGCCCTACATGATAAATCTCATTTAGGCACAGCAAATAGGAGGGAGTACACCCCTTCCGACCTCTCAGTTGTGGGGACTGGCTCTACTGCCGCTATGTCCAAGAGGTGGTGTATAGCTGTCTGCATGATGCTGTGCCTGGCTGGTGCCCTTGGACAAGGGGACAGGTGGAATCTGTCTGGTTGGGTTGCCCAAAACTCTATTGCATAGCCATAACAGAAAAGCTCCCTGATCCAGGAGACCGTAGTGAGGCGCAGCCACTGGTCTCCAAAATTAAGTAATCTGCCACCAACGGGAGGTGTGTTAATACTGTTTGCGTTGGCAAGGCCCTCCCCTGTATGAGGACGATGAGGTGCCCCTGCGCCCTTGGTACTGACCTCTACCCTGGAAACGCCAGTTCCAGGATCTCCTGAAGGAATTGGGGTCATATGATCTGAAGTCGCGGCCTCGTCCTCCTGGCCGCGTTCCTCGAAAGGGCTGGTTAGTGCGGAAGGGTGGAAGTCGCCTGAGAGGCCTGTGGTCGATGTTCTTGACGGTGGCCAAAACTGGTTTGTGGGCGTCTTTGGGGTCAACCAGCACTGCCTTTAGAGCTTCCTCGCCGAAGAGTAGAGATCCAGAGTAAGGAGCCCTAGACAGATTCATTCTGGCCGCAGAGTCAGCTTGCCAGTGGCGAAGCCAGAGGGTCCGTCGAGCAACTATCTGAGCCGTCATGGCTCGTGCCCCCAGTTGAGTGGCATCCAAAGTGGCATCAGCCACAAACGCCGCTGTCTTACGCAACTTTATCAGTGACCTTCTGAGGGAGACAGGATCTGGGTTAGTGTCCTCTAGAAGATCATCCAGCCACATCATAGCTGCTCTGGAGAAGACGGAGGCTGATGCAGAGGCACGTATGGAGAAAGCAGTGGCCTCATGATTTTTGCGGAGGGCGAAGTCTAGTCGTCGCTCAGTAGCGTCCTTTAGTTGGGATTCTCCTTCCCTGGGCGAAAGAGATCGTGAAACTAGGCTAGCGATTGGTTCGTCTATGCCAGGGACGGCTAGCTTGGTGGCAAAGTCCGGAGCTAGGGCGTAAAGCTTGTCAGCCAGGTTCTTGAAGCGGCGAGTTTGGAATGGATGAGACCATTCTTCAGAGGCCAGTTTGGCAATGGGGTCCGGCACCGGGATGTAGTGCTCAGTAGGTGCAGGAGATTTGAGGACCTTGGCCCCTTTGATAGCTGGAGTGGTAGATGTTGAAGGCGCAGCTTGGAGACCAAGGGTGTTAACTACCCTGTGCGCCAGGGGCTGGTAGTCTGAGGCATTAAACAGGCAATACGATGTATCCTCCTCATGTTCTGAATAGTCGCTCCAGTCATCTCCTTCAACGTGGTCAGTGAAGGTTGACTCCTCCCCATACAAAGCTTCGTCAATACATCTGCCTCTGGCTACATCAAAGGGATTTGGGGAGCAGGAAGGGTGTGCTTCATGACACGCACGTTGGTCCCTAGTGCATTGAGGTATGGCAGGGACTTGTGGTAGTGACTGCATTTGGGTGAAAAATGACAGCATGCCTTGAAGTTGGGAAAGGAAATCAAGGGTCAGCTGCAGCCCCATTGGAGCAGATGTTTGTGCCTGAGTAGTTGTTGGAGCAGATGTTTGTGCCTGGGTAACTGGCTCCGTGGGTTGAGCCGGAGGATAAGTCCTGGGCGGCAACCTGGAGGGAGGCTGGTTAAGCGAAGGCTGAGTAGGAAAGCCAGCAAAGTCCTCCTCGTCAGAAGCAGCAGCAGGTGAATGGAATATATCTCTTATGTGTTCCTGCGCTGCTGTGGAGGGGGTCGGCACAGAAGCATAGCGTGGACGCTTTGGTTTGCTATGACTGGAAAGATGTTTGGTCTTAGCCAGTGCTTTAGCATGCTTAGTCTTAGTTGCCTTAGAAGGTTGCGGCTTGGCTGTTTGAGACATGCCTGGCTGATCTGCCATCTTGTATTCACTTTGGGTGCAGTACACGGCCACAGTGGGGGCAGGATGTAGGGACCCGAATAGGCACAGTGTACGACCACAGAGGGGGTAGAATACACTGGCAGATGGCTAAGTACACGGCCACAGAGGGGGCAGGATGCACTATGGTATCAGCGTTAGTATAATGTAGGCTGGATTTCAGTCTTGGTACATGGCCACAGAGGGGGCAGAATGTACAGTCTATATTTCAGGCTTAGTGCACGGCCACAGAGGGGGCAGGATGCACTATGTCGGCGTTAATATAATGCTGTAGGCTGGATTTCAGGCTTGGTACACGGCCACAGAGGGGGCAGGATGTACAGTATATAGTTCAGGTTGGTACACGGCCACAGAGGGGGCAGGATGCACTATGGTATTGGCGTCAATATAATGCTGTACAGTTCAGCGCCTGAGATTACAGCCACAGTCTTGATGATACAGTCACAGTAGTCTAGGTTAAAGTTGTTGTAGATTCGTGTGTAAGGAGACCTGAGTCTATGAGAGCCTGTCTACAACACACATACAGTTAAGAGTAACAAAAAGGGCGGGAAAAAGGGAGCAAATAAAATGGCGCCCGTAAAAAGAGCGGGAAAAACTAGTCAAAAAATGGCAAAGAAGAATGGCCGCCGTATGCTAGTGAACTGGGGGAGGGGCTGTCCAGCACAGTCTTGCTGCGGGGCCGATAGCCGCACTAGCGGCTCTGAAAAAACACCAGGAGGGAACGGCCAGGAGAACACTGTGACAAGTGAGGCAGCAGGGGCAAGCAGCTGCCGCCGACGACTGCAGAGCTCTCCGCGGCGGGATCTGAAGCCATGGAGTGAGGCTGAGCTCAAGGATAAGACCTCGCCAAGAGAGAGTCGCAGCCGCAGGCTCCCGTGGGGCACGGTAGTACCCAGGCAGGCTAAAGTCGGTTGGTGGGGGAAGGCAGGGAGCCGCAGCCGCAAGCTCCCGCCTGAAAGAGAACCACAGCCGCGGTCTCTCCGAGGACGCCACGGAACGCGGCTCGAGGGGCACAGAAAAGCCGGTACTGCAGAGTCACAGCCGCGAGCTCCCGATGGATGCGAGAGCCCGGGGAGAAAAAGTTGGAAACGGCCAAAGACGTGGAGAACCGCAGCCGCGGTCGCTGTAGGGGCCGTCAGGCAATCAACGGGGAAAACAAACTGGCCGGATACAGGCAATGAACTCAATCAAGCAGTCAAACACAAGACAGGGGAAGGAAAGGGCTTGGGAGACACTCAAGTAACACCACCTCTGCACCCTGTCAAACAAATACACAAACAAATACGAAAGACTTAGCTAAGTGCTACGCTATGGATATCTCAATCTTGTTCGTACGAAGGCAAGAATGAACTGGAGAGTGGGAGGGGCCTGACGCCCCTAGTCTTGACTTCAAAAAACATTCTTGCCTTCGCACGATAGGTGGAGCTACAACCCGCAGTGAGGACCGGACTCATATGGAAAATGGAATTATTTCTACATAATGGCCAGGTTCCAAAGAAACATACAAATAGCTTTGCACGCTTGTATTTCTTGAATAGCAGTCTCTTCATGCTGCATGGCAAACCTCATTTGAAACTGGGCTAAACTACACAATGCGTTAAATGCATGTACTTAGTGTGAATGATTTTTCTTACTTAAAAAGAAGCTGCTCCCCCTGCCCCCATGAGGATAGGGACCACAGTATGTATGGTGGGAGGTTCAACCTCCCTCCACCCCCAACAATCCTACTGAAAATCATGCCACCCTGAGCTGCTGCTCGCTCCAGGAGAGAAGCTGCCATGGCCACCAATGGCAGCATCCGCCCAGGGCGAATAGCAACAGTGGTGAGTGGATTCATTGGGAATGTGGCTGATAGTGATACTCTCCCCTGCAGCAAATCAGATACATAAAATGCATATATGCATTTAACATATCACCTTATATGGCCCACCCAGAACAGTTTATGAAATGACAAAGGGGGCCATCCAGTCATATAAAAAGTCAAAGTCCCACTGGGTATGCTTAATTCCAGGATATGATCCCAGGATATGGTCTGAAGGCAGAGGTCTGTGCATTGTTAAAGTTAAGCAGGTGAGTGTCTGGATGGGTGACCATCTGGGAAGTACCCGTATGCCACCTTGGATGCCATTTAGGAAGAAAGGTTGAATATAAATATAAGAAAACAAACAATCGCTTGGGCATGTCTATAGTAGATTTTTAGATCCCAGCCAATTGCTTGGATTCACTTCCAGTCACAAATAGGAATATCTTTGATTCCTGCTGATTCCTCTCCTGCAATCTAGTGAATTTCTAGAAGCACAGGAAAGAAGCTATATGTACATAATTGGGATTTCTTTCATTTTCCATTTTTCCACAAATCCCCCCATATTTCTCCAGTCACCTAACTCCAAAGAATTCATATATTAGACTCAAAAAGAGAAAAAAATGAAAACCTTTTAAAATTCCTGATTAGTAACATTTGAAAACTCTGAATCCATATTTACAGATTCAAATAGCTATTCTTAAATCATAAATTTAAGTCTTTGACAAAATGAAAAATGCTATTAATTACCATTTTCTGCATTTTCCCATAGGAACTTTCTAACCCATTTTTTGAATTGTAGAATAGTAGGATCATCTGGGACTTCAAATCCAATAGTATAAAGTTTCTTATACACCACATTTTTAGGCAAATCCTAGCAATGAGAAGATGAACAAAATTGCAGTAAATATTAGTAATTCATCTAAGATTGACTCAACTTTTTCAAAACAGACTCAAAATAAAGTTCATTTTGTAGCAACTGAAAGTGCACAATTATGACAGGTGATTAATTTTCCCAGTGGCTCTTGCATCAAAATTATTGTTGGTACAAACTGATCCCCATATTCAGAAACTGAATGCGAATGCAGTAACTCCATCCAGATTAGTGTCGTCAGTCTTCCTTACGCTACAATTTTAATTTTTATTTATTTTTTGCACAGCATTTAACAGGAATCCTTCCCATGAGATCATTTTTGGATGATGCGATATAGGGTTTTATGTATGACAAAGTAGCACAGCTAAGTATTTGGTTTCGAAGTCTGGAGCGTCATGCCATCACTATAATCATCCACCAACATGTACACTGATGTCAACTGAGAATATAATAAGTGCTTATTTCAGTATCCAACATTTTGAGAACTTGTGGTAGGCATTTCATAATGCAAATGCTACCCTGGCAAAATGGAATATATGTAGTCTCTAAGTGGCTCCTCTTTTTCTTCATTTGATAATTTTATTTAAATCAATGAACAGAATGATTCCAATATCAAATTAGCAAATCTTACCCTCTTAATCTTGTCACTATGTCCCACTGCCAGTGTAAATTCCTGAAGTCTCCCAGTCATACTATTATCCACTAAAGCGAATCAGCCTATTAATCCTAATATACTGCTGTAACTAATTAAACTCACATTCTTTCCCTCTAGTCTATCTCTACTTCCCTTCCCTTGATCTTCTGTTTTGAATATTAGATGGTAAACTCCTCAGGGGTAGGAATTTAATCCTGTTGTACTATGCAAAGCACTATGTACGCAGATTGCAACTATAAATAAATAATTGGCATCAAGAGCTCATCAAGTTCTTCCACTGTTAAACACTGCATATCATATAGTGTTGGTCTGTTTTAAGATCAGCATCAAAAAGCACAGAGCAAAATGTTAATTCTTTCTGCAAATATTAATTTACTATTATTACCTTAACATGATAGTATCTTGTTGTATATGTTAAATCTATAATTAAGCCAAGCTCCATATTTAGAGCTTTTACTGCAGTCATCAGATCTTTTGGAGTAAACTTCTGAGTTGGTGTCAGTCGCTGGTTGATTTCCTAGGACGGGGAGAAAAGAGATTACATATGGGAAAATATTCCTATGCAAATAGAAAAAAATCAGACTCGTAAAACTGAGAATCAGAAATTGAAATACAAACATTCAAAACTGGCAGGTAGTTTCTAAGCATATCAATTCGTTATCTAAAAATAGAATAGGAGGTCAGGTAATAAATAACCCATGAAAATTCACAGACAGAATGCTATAGGAGAGAGGGGTACAGTTCAGGCTGGTGTAGGGATAATGCTAATCTAGATCCCAAACTGAATTGCCCCAAACTGAACATACGGTATCTTCCAACAAGGAATTTTGTCAAATACCAGACTTTTGCTAAAATCTGAAGTTTCTGGGGCTTCTGCCTGTTTCTTTGAAGGGAAGCTAATAAGCAATGTCTAGGTCAGCCTTTCCCAACTAGTGGGCCACCAGATGTTGTTGGACCACAATTCCCATCTTTCCTGACCATTGGCAATGCTGGCTGAGGCTGATGGGACTTGTGGTCCAACAACATCTGGTGGCCCACTAGTTGGGAAAGGCTGGTCTAGGTGGAGTAGATCATTGTGGAGTAAACATCTTTTATCTGCTCTCATCATTTGAAGTATCCCCCACAGCACACTTCTTTGCATCATCTTGGGCAACACCACCTTTTATCAGATAGTAAATAGCAAACCAAACCATTTTTGAGCTGGTAAGCAACTCCACTCAGCACACAGAGGCTAACAAACAATACCTTTCAGCTGGAAGTATTATCCACTCTTTACCTTTTTCTTTTCAAGTTTAACTCACATATCCCCTTGCTTTTCCTCCTTCTTAAGGAGCAAGTTAGCCAGACAGAATTTGCAATCTGTGTAGACTGAGATTCCTGGAAAAGTGTCATGTGACTCACTGAAAAGTATGGCAGTGCAAGGTGTACATACATGTTGGGCATGCAGGATACAACTTCTTTCTTTGCACACTCTGGAAAGAAAATGTCTGCTTTCCTTGCTCTCAGCTAATAAAACTCACAGAAGCAACTAAGAGGCAGTCAGTGTTCCTGTGACTTAAGGGCCAACACACACAGGGCACTGGAATACCCTGCCTTGTGATGATAGCCTTGACCACAGATGGACTGTGGAATGGGGAGATTTAACTAAAAGAGAATAGTCTCTTATAAGTTTAGAGACTATTCTGTTGATCTTATTTGATATTGTGCTGAATGGCATTATCCAATGAGGGACAAGTTAATACTAAAATACTTATATAACATTTACTTCAATTTATCTGTTATGCTTTGTGAGTAACATATGAATGGACGTAAAATTTTACACATACCCCCTTCAAAGGTGCTTTGAAAGGAATAAACCGAGTTCCTGCTATAGGTTGTCCAATTGGTAATACATTCCGCCATCTGTTAAGAAAATGAAAATATTGCTGCATTGATATCTGTATGCATTAGAAAAAGAAATGTTATGACTACAGCGTTTTAGAATAAACATCAGGACCCTGATCCAGAGATACGTTCATACACTTGAAGCCTGCCTTTAGATTACTGCACCAATGAAGGGTGCGGAGGGAGGTTGATTTGGGGCCTTAATCTAGATATTCTTAATGTTGAAGGAAAAATGAATGAGGGCCTGGATTCTATCCCCCTCTCCAACATATTATTTTCTCTGCAACCATATATTTGGAACTGCACATACACTTTTCAGTCCAATGTTGCTGAGTCCCAGAAGCCATATAGGCAAGTATTTTTGTGTATTTCATTTCCAATCTCATTTCCAATCCAACAGGTGATGCATACATAAAAGCCTGTTCCCACAGATGTATTACTCTTACTGAATCAGCCCACAGGAATTTATTATAGTTTTACTTCCAAATGACAGATTCTCAGTAAAATCCCCCAAAATCATAGCATATCAAGATAGTTTTAAAAATTTCAGACAATGGCCCTGATGTACAGATCCATGTAATCAGCATAATACTGCATATGTTAATATGTGGAGCAAAAAGGCCTACTGTACTAACTAGGTGCACATACAGTGACTTTGGGAACTGAAGCCAATAAGTATAGATGTGTGAAATGGTAACACTGGAACAGACCATTTGCATAACATAGCTGCCTGCTATTTGTGAAAGGTATACAAAATAACTTATCCAGAGATGATATCACAAACAGGATGCCTTTTAGATCCTGTGCAAAAAAGTACAGTGCAAGCAGAAGAGATGGCAGACATTTAAGTGGAGTTACTGCCACTTTATGTATTGTCACTGTGCAAACAGAAGAAACTTCAGAATCAGTTCTTCTTTTTGAAGAATTGTTAAGCTGTATGGTGCAATCCTAGATTTGTCTACTCAAAACTAAGTCACTGAGCTCAGAAAGGCTTACTCCCAGTAATAGAGTACACAATTGCAGTGAATTTCTCATCTGCTGTAGCATTGGTATGGCATTCCAAACAAGCAAACATTTGATACTTATTGAAAACTTGGGAGTATGAAGGATATAACTTGGTCAAAAAGAACAGAAGGAATAAAAAGAGAGGTGGAGTCACACTATATGTTTAAAATATGTACAGTATCCATGAACAGAAATACAGTAAGATGAGCTTGGTAGCTCCACCAAGAGTATCTGGATGAAAATTAATGGGGCAAGTAATAAAAGGAATGTGGTGCTTGGAGTCTACTACTGACCACCCAATCAAGGAGAAGACGAGAATGTAACTTTTGAAAAGCAAATTGCCAATGTTTCGAGGAGGCATGATATAGTAGTAGTGGAGGACTTCAATTATCCCAGTATCTGTTGGGAGACAAATTCAAGGAATACCTAATCACTTTGAATGAGTTCAAATCAGCAGGGCCCGATAAACTACATCCTAAAGTATTGAAGGAACTGGCTGAAGAACTCTCAGAACCACTGTCTATTATCTTTGCAAAATTGTGGAGGACTGGTGAAGTGCCGGATGACTGGAGGAGAGCTAATGTTGTCCCTATCTTCAAAAAGGAGGAACCAGGGAATTACAGATGAGTCTGCCTAACATCAATTCCCAGAAAAACTCTGAAGCAGATTAAAAGCAGTCAATCTGTAAGCACCTTGAAAGCAATGCAGTGATTCCTAGGAGCCAACATGGATTTATGAAGAACAAATCCTGCCATACTAATCTTATCTAATTTTTTGATTGGGTAACCTCCCTTGTAGACTGTGGGAATGCTGTGGACATAATATATCTCGACTTCAGCAAAGCTTTTAACAAAGTGCCCCATGATATTCTGATTAGCAAGATAGCTAAATGTGAGCTAGATGGAACAACTATCACATGGATCCACAGTTGGCTTCAGAATCATACTCAAAGAGTGCTTATCAATGGTTCCTTCTCAAACTGGGCGGAACTAACGAGTGGGGTACCAAAGGGCACGGTCCTGGGCCCAGTGCTCTTCAACATTTTTACTAATTATTTGGATGAAGAGGTACAGAGCATGCTTATCAAATTTGCAGATGATACAAAATTCAAAGGGACCTTAATAGGCTGGAACATTGGGCTGAAAACAACAGAGTGAAATTCAACAGGGATAAATGCAAAGTTCTACACTTAGAAAAAGAAACCAAATGCACAGATAAGATGGGAGATCACAAGCTGAATATGAGCCAACAGTGTGATGTGGCTGCAAAAAAGGCAAATGCTATATTAGGCAGCATTAACAGAAGTATAGTTTCCAAATCGTGTGAAGTATTAGTTCCCCTCTATTCAGCACTGGATAGGCATCATCTTGAATACTGCGACCAGTTCTGGTCTCCGCACTTCAAGAAGGATGGAGACAAACTGGAACAGGTTCAGAGGAGGGCAACAAGGATGATCAGGGGACTGGAAACAAAGCCTTATGAGGAGAGACTGAAGGAACTGGGCATGTTTAGTCTGGAGAAGAGAAGACTGAGGGGAGATATGATAGCACTCTTCCAAGTACATGAAAGGTTGTCACAGAGGAGGGCCGGGGGTCTCTTCTTGATCATCCAAGTGCAGGACACGGAATAATGAGCTCAAGTTGCAGAAAGCCAGATTTCAACTGGACATCAGGAATAACTTCCTAACTGTTAGAGTGGTATGACAATTGAACTAGTTACCTAGGGAGGTGGTGGGCTCTCCAAAACTGGAGGCATTCAAGAAGCAGCTGGACAGCCATCTGTTGGCAATGCTTTTGATTTGGATTCCTGCATTGAGCAGGGGGTTGGACTTGATGGCTTTATAGGCCCCTTCCTACTATTCTATGATTCTGTGATCCAGATTTATTTATTTCAGTGCGAGAGAGTTAAGCATGTGTGTAATTCTCCTACTGAAATCAAAAGGATTTAAATGTGCTAATCTTTGACTAGGTTTCCAGAAGTTAGCTGTGTTAGTCTGTGTTGAAACACAAACAACAAACAGTGTTGTGGCACCTTAAAGATTAATACATTTATTATGGCATAAGCTTTTGTGAGCTAGAATATTCTCATCAGATGCATGAAGTGTTATTCTCAGTTACAGGTACATAAATGCATTGGGAATGGGCGAGGAGAGGATTGTACACAGAGAGATTACAGGGAAATTAAATTTCCTAATGTACAAATAGTGACAATTCAATTAGGGCTTGGATGTATATAAAATGAGCAGAGTGAATGTTCCCCAAAGCTGCGATAGTTAACACAATCAACTTAGAGATGCAAAGTTAATTAACATATGTAGTGAGGCAGGAAATAAATTTTTCTATCGCTATTATTGTGAGATAATTAACTTTGTTAATATTGCCAAATAACACAACTTATGTTATAGTACTTGTTCCTACTACTACAACCACCATCGCCACACCACTACTAATTCTATAGGACATTTACTACTACTACTAATTCTATAGGACATTTCATAGAACCATAGAATAGTAGAGTTGAAAGGGACCTGTAGGGCCATCACGTCCAATCCCTTGCTCAATGCAGGAATCCAACTTAAAGCATACCCAACAGGTGGCTGATCAGCTGCCTCTTCAATGCCTCCAGTGTTGGAGAGCCCATAACTTCCCTAGGTAATTGGTTCCATTGTCATACCACTCTAATAGTTAGGAAGATTTTCCTGCTGTTCAATTGAAATCTGGCTTCCTGTAAGTTCAGTCCGTTATGCTATGACCTACATTCTGGGATGATCGAGAAGACATCCTGGCCCTCCTCTGTGTGACAACCTTTCAAATACTTGAAGAGTGCTATCATATCTCCCCCCAGTCTTCTCTTTTCAAGGCTAAACATTCCCAGTTCTTTCAGTCTTTCCTCATAGGGCTTTGTTTCCAGTCCCCTGATCATCCTTGTTGCCCTCCTCTGTACTTGTTCCAATTTATTTTCATCCTTCTTGAAGTACAGTATCCAGAACTGGATGCAGTACTCATGATGAGGCCTATGTATATAGTGCCCAAATCAAACAGGCCATCTAGAAGAATGGTTAGTGGTATTGAAAGCCACTAAGAGATTCAGGAGAATCAACAGAGCCTGACTAACCCTAGCCATCTCCTGGCATAGATTCAAGCCTGGATAGGAATCAACACTAAAACCGATATAATCTTAAAAGCACGTTCAGTGTAGTCTGGATCAGTTTTCTTTTTTAAGAATAAGGCTAATGAATGAAAGCTCCAATACACGTTTCCTCATGCAGTACCATACAGTCCTATGTTGGAGATGCAAAGGAGCCATTCAGAATGGTTTCAAAGTGTGTGTATGGGGGACTGCTTTTCCCTCCTTAAGCAAGGTTCACTTCCATCACCCATCAGCTGATGGGCGGTTGAGAGTGCACCTTGCCCAAGCAAAGGAAAATTGGGAACCCACGTTAAGTTTCTGCTTGTTCCTTTGAAGTCCCACCCTTACCCACACCTTACATCATGCCAGAGCTTGGCAAAGTTACTTTTTTGAACTACAACTCCCATCAGCCCAATCCAGTGGCCATGCTGGCTGGGGCTGATGGGAGTTGTAGTTCAAAAAAGTAACTTTTCCAAGCTCTGCATCATGCATGATGTCAGGTGTAGGGCAGGTGGATATGGCTTCCCTAAAACAGCCTTGCAGGCCAAATATTGATGCCTGACAGGCCAAGTTTTGGCCTGCAAGCTGGAGATTCCCCACCCTAGTATAGAACTAGAAATTCTAGTTCTGACATTCTACAAGCCTAGAATACATCTCTAGTAGTTATAAAAATGTGGCTGCTCCTATGCCATTTCTGGCAGTGTTTGAAGGAAGCAATTGTGGGCAGTGCCAGGGACTCATATATATATAGATTTTCAAGACAAGTCTAAGAATTCTTTTGTGAACAAATTCTTTGTTCTTCATGACTTTGCTATGGGTCAGAAGAAGAACATGTATTAATAAAAGGGGGGGGACCACAAAAGAAAACCTCCTAGTTATTAGGCAGAGCTCTTTTTTCCTCAGTAAAACCAAGCTGTGTCCATACTAAGGCCTAGTTCACATGTAACATTACTTGTTAGCTGTGGTTTAACACGAACCAGCAGCATGCTTATACACACTACTCAAAAGTTTCCCATTTCCTTCTCCCCTGCTCCACTGGGCAGAAAACAATCCAGAGGCTGGCTTTGTATTATGTGTGAACCAGCACCCATGGTTTTTCCTTACCAAACCAAAAGTAGTAACCGTTCAGAAACTTTTGAGTCGTTCACATTAAACCAACTGATCTCTGTGTATGGATGTGAAAGCTGGACAGTGAAAAAAGCAGAGCAGAGAAAAATCAACATTTGAAATGTGGTGTTGGAGGAGAGCTTTGCGCATACCATGCACTGCGAAAAAGACAAATAATTGGGTGTCAGAATAAATTAAACCAGGACTATCACTAGAAGCTAAAATGATGAAACGGAGGTTATCATACTTTGGACACATCATGAGAAGACATGATTCACTAGAAAAGACAATAATGCTTGGAAAAACAGAAGGGAGTAGAAAAAGAGGACGGCCAAACAAGAGATGGATTGATTCCATAAAGGAAGCCACAGACCTGAACTTACAAGGTCTGAACAGGGTGGTTCATGACAGATGCTGTTGGAGGTCACTGATTCATAGGGTCACCATAAGTCGTAATTGACTTGAAGGCACATAACAACAAACATTAAACCATAGTTTAAAACTAACTATGGTTTAACATTACATGCAGACTGGACCTAACAACAGTGTTGTAAGAGCCTGAAGTGGCAAGGGGTTCTACAATACTTTGGAAGTCTTAGTGCATATGAGCCCAACTGTCACTTTGCAATGCAGATGCATGTCCATAAAGGATGTCTGCATAAACATACGGCAGTCCTTTTTAGCCTTAAGTTTGTATTGTATCAGAAGCTAAAGCACAGAATAAATTTTCAGTAAGTAAGGCTAGGGGTAAAGAGGAGCAATGGCATAAGCAGAATGCCCAGGAATACAGAGATGCTATTCTTTTAAAGTAGCAAGCCACACAAGCGGGTGATGCCCAGAAGCTGACAGGTCTGGAGAAAATACACATGAACTGAGCTCTACTGCTCTTCTCTCTATTGCCACATCATATTTCTATCTGTCAGGACTTTTGTATTCCATAGTATTAGTGTTAACAGAGTAGCCAGTTCATGGACCTACTTGGGATCTTTGGGAAGAAGTTTCCTATCCAATCCCGCTACATTCATAACTACTAGAAGAAATTAGCATTGTCCATCAATATCCTGTGACTAGGCTATTGAACAGGATACTAACTACATAACATTTATCAAACTTTAGCTACATTCACGCCCCTGAGCTGCAATTGCACACATGCTACTTTGTGCACAGTAGACTTATTTTAACTGTAGATGTTGTGAGGACAATGCTTTTCACTGTTGGGAGCACTATTGCAGGAAATGGGAGAAATATGAAAATAGAAACATGGATACATAGCCATCCAGTGAAGATGTATTATTCCATGGACAGTAATCATGCTACATGCATTGTTTGTTGCACTTTTATTTGGGATTCAGCATGCAACTGAGACAAATGCTCAGCAACAGACAATAATTTATCAGTCCTGTCTGAAAGTTTGAGCCCTCTGTTATTCCATTAAAAAAAAAGAAAAAAAAGGATTCACAACTATGCTCTATTATCCTTCATAACTGGTCCCTATTTGTATATTCTGCTTATTCAACATACATAGATGTGTAAATGTGTATGCAATACATGATGAATCCCAGAAGAGCAGGATTGCCAGTGATCAGGTTAAAGACTTCAGTATCCTAAATAATTCCTTGCCTATCCTCTATGAGCAACAGAGGTAGCAAAAAATACACAAAATAAAAAGCACATTTGCATAGTTTGCAATGTCAGAAGATTCAGCTTTTAATCGTTTTTTTAAAAGCATAAAGTATACATAAGCCCATGTAAGACTAGAAGAGGGCAGTGGGGAGACACAAAATTAGTGCTGAACCTCCAACTCATTCTTGCTGAATGCTTAAGTCATATTAGTGCCCAACAACCAACTTACAACTGTACACAGAGTATTTTAGGAATGCAGGGCAGACAAGACTGGGCTAAGGAGAAGTTCAGAGGTGGGGGCTCTCAGGTCCAGCAGCCAAATGCAGTCCTCAAGATTTCTCTATCTGTCCATCAGTATTCTCCCCTAGCCCAAACCCTTTACTGGCCCTGCTTCAAACCCTCCTTGAGTGTTTTTGCCTGGATGAAATATTTCTTGAACTCTGAGAATTATTGTTTATTAAACTGATATCCCACCCTTCTTCCCAAAGGGAGCCCAGGGCAGCAATGATAATGCCTCGTTTACCCAGATGTAGGTGTGTGTAGAAATTAACCTATTGTACAAAGTTAAAATTCACATTCTGCTCACTTTTGGCTCTGCTCATGTTTGCCTCTAGCTCTGCTCACTACTGGCATGCCCCTCCCAAAGGAATATGACCCTCAAGCTGAAAAAGGTTGCCAGTCCCTGGATAAACTGATATTACAATTATAACCTGTGTTACAGCACTTAAAGAAAACTGTATTTGACAAAGAATACCTAAAAGCTCTTCTAATCCCTTATATATCCAACCAATCACTGAGCTCCACACAAGAGTGCATCCTGCGATTACTATTTTATCAGGAGGTATGTTCCACATGATGCCAGAATGGGGCTGATTGCGTTACTTTAATGGATTAAAAAAGTAGCGCTTCTATCCCGATTTCTAAAATCCCTTTCACACTGCAGTACCTGTTGCATTAAGGAAGAGCAGCTTTTTCAGCCAATATACCAGCATTTCACACAACTGTCTTTCACACGGCTCGTCGCCATGCAAGCCCTCTTCCTTTAGGATCTGACTTTTTAAATTGTTTTAGTTGTACAGTATCAACACAGGGGTGCGTGTGGGAAATGCTGCTGCTATCTGTGCCAATGCTGGAATACCAGTACAATTTTCATCAGGCAACCCTCCCCGAATGACTAAAGGGCAGGAACACACTGCATGCTGGGTGGGATGCCTGTCACGTGAGCAGCTGCAGCTAGTGAAAAACTCCTGCAATCTTTCAGGTTCCCAGCCTCGCTAACGGATTATTTCTGGTATCATTTATTGCAGAAATTTGTGCTAAACTTCCACTACATTCCACTAGAATTCTGGAGCTAGCTTGTGTGTCGTGTGAAAGATCAAACATAATGCGCAAATTACCAGGTAAGAAATCGCCAGAATAACAGAATAAAGTGCAGTGTGAAAGAAGCCTTAGTAGCACAAATGTACTTTCATAGAATCATAGAACAGTAGAGTTGGAAGGGGCCTATAAGGCCATCAAGTCCAACCCCCTGCTCAATGCAGGAATCCAAATCAAAGCATTCCCGACAGATGGCTGTCCTGCTGCCTCTTGAATGCCTCCAGTGTCGGAGAGCCTACTACCTCTCTAGGTAATTGGTTCCATTGTCGTATGGCTCTAACAGTGAGGAAGTTTTTCCTGATGTCCAGTCGAAATCTGGCTTCCTGCAATTTGAGCCCATTATTCTGTGTCCTGCACTCTGGGACTATCGAGAAGAGATCCCGACCCTCTACGTGACAACATTTGTTCATATGTACAATTACCGGCATGCTGCTAGTCTATTAGCAGTACTTACTTCATAAGTTTTTTTCCCCATTTAAATATAACTCAGTTATGAGCCGGTGTAGTGAGTTAGTGTCAGACTAGGACCTGGGAGACCACGGTTCAAATCCCAATCTCAGGTATGAAGCTCACTAGGTGACCTTGGGCCTCTGTCTGAGCCTAGCCTACCTCACAGAGTAATTGTGAGGATAATGTGGGTGAGAGTTGTTAGGAAAGTCATATTCCCCTTACAGACCTGCAATTCCCAGAGTTCTCTGGGAAGGACTGGCTCTTAAACCACTCTAGCAATTGTAGCTGTGTGAGAATAGGGATCTTCTACCAACACTCATCACCCTTCACAAACTACACTTCCCAGGATTCTTTGGGGGAAAACATGGTTGTTTAAAGTGGAATAATAGTGGAATAAATGTACAGTGTGAATGCGGCCTAATCTTATCTCATTTTTTGATCAGGTGGACTCTGGGAATGCTGTGGACATAATATATCTCAACTTCAGCAAAGCTTTTGACAAAGTGCCCCATGATGTTCTGATTAGCAAGCTAACTAAATGTGAACTGGATGGAACAACTATCAGGTGGATCCACAGTTGGCTACAGAATTGTACTCAAAGAGTGCTCATCAATGGTTCCTTCTCAAACTCTGGGGAGGTAATGTGCAGGGAAGCACAAGGCTTGGTCATAGGCCAAGTGCTCTTCAACACTTTTATTAATGACTTGGATGACAAGGCGCAGGGAATGCTTATCAAATTTACAGATGATACAAAATTGGAATGGATAGTGAATACCCTGGAAGACAGAAACAAAATTCAAAGGGATCTTGATAGGCTGGAGCATTGGGCTAAAAATAACAGAATATTGAAAATGGTGTGTTTCTGAAACTTTTATGATATGAACCTTTCAAAAACCTTGATCATGCTGTGCTTAATGCCAGTCCTTAACAGCTTCCTCCAAGCCAGCTCTTTGCATTGTTCCCAATGGGGTAAATCAACTACCTCCCTTTCCCCGCACCCTTTCCAATATAGAACTTTAACTTTAATTTGTTTTATCACTAAACTGAGTGTGTGAAATATCAGGCTAGCTCAGATAAACTAATGCTTAAATTGTATAACACCATGTAATGGGATACTTGAGAAAAACAGACCTGCAGACATATTGGTGTTCCTTGGATTCTTTTAACAGTGGACATTGTCTCAAAGTATGCATGAAAGGTTCTTGCAATAGCTCTTTATTCCCCAACGTGTTAAAAAAAATTCTGAGTATGAGTTAACTTTTATCACTGTCTTCATTTACTGAAGTTGCATTGCAAACAGAAGGCTTTTTGATATAATCTGCATAAAATGCATCTGAACCAGTTCAAATAGTTAGAGAGGCTACCAAACCTATTTAAGATAGTGGGACAAGAATTAGGCAATACTCATGAACCCAAGCTGGAACTGAAACCAATTTTTTATAAACATTTGACTCCTTGGTATAAACAGAAACATATGCATGCCATATTTTGTTACTTTTATATTCTATGGCTGCCACAGGCAAGCAATTTCAAGGATCAGTGGTGTGGTAGCAACAACCTCATACAGTGAGCCATTTCAGCTGTACTGCCTCACCTTGCTGGTCAACTCCCAACACATTTTGTCTCTATACCAGTGCCAATAATTCCAGCTTCTGTGAACATGGAGATAAAGTTGACCCTGATCCTCATAGTGAAGTGATGCATGCAAAACATCTCACACATGGGGGGGGGGTTCAGACAGTGTCACAAAGAAACCCCAAAGCGCTCTGCCCATTAAAAATCCTTCATCTGTCATGGTCCCTTTGCATCCTCTAGCAAGGCACGGAGGGTCCTTGTTATTCATGATCCCCAAAGCAATCAATCAAAGGTCACCTGATGGAAGCCCTTTATTGGGAGGATAGGGTGAATTCAACCTTGTTTTTACTTGAGCTCTGTGGTTTTTAATACGATTGACCATGGTATCCTTCTAAGCCAACTTGGTGCGATGGGTATTGGAGGCACAGTGGTTCTGATCCTATCTCCAGGGTCAGTTTTAGAGAGTAAAATTGGGTGATTGTCTTTCAGCCCTCTGGCAATTATGCTGCGAGGTGCTGCAGGGCTCCCAATGATATTTAACGTCTATATGAAGCTGATGGAAGCTGTTGTTATATTTGGGGCAAGGTTTCAACGGTACGCTGATGATACCAAGCTCTATAACATCTGAACTGGAAGAGCTCGTGCAAGTCCTGGACTGGTGCCTAGACTTGTTGGTGGACTGGGTGAGGGCCAATAAACTAAGTCTGAATCTTAGTAAGATGGAGGCACTGTGGGTAGGTAGTTCCTGAGTCCAGATAAGTGACCAATTGCCTGCTTTGGATGGAGTCATATTCCCTCTTAACCTTCATCCAGATTGGGCAAAAAAATCACACTGGCTGACCTTGTGGTATATTTGTAATCCCAGTGAGATTTCCAATGAAAGGATGGGGTCACTTTGTACCCCCCGAGACCTTTTTTTTGTCACTACAAGTGTGCTTGACACTACCAAAGCACCCTGAGCCAAAAAACACTTTTTTAGAGGTAGAATTTTTCTGAGCAGTATACATTGGCCCCTTCTCCATGCATATTGAGTAAACACAATTACAGGGGTATTTTTGGAACCCAGTGGTTTTCCCCCCAAAGGAAAATGGTATCAACTTGCTGAAATTTGGGGACTTTGTACAGGTGGTAGTATGTGACAATGTCCTAGGACAACCCTGTAGATGCACTCCTGTGTAAATTACACAATGGAAAGTGAGCCTGGGCAGAAATTTGCCCTTGGGGCTTCTGGAATATTTTTGGACCTCGGGGCCTTAGTTTTCAGAAGGAAAACAGAAATTTGGGGATGTTGTACAGGTTAAAATTTGTGACAATGTCCTAGACTCCTATAGGTCTACTTTGTGCAAATTACACAATGAAGAATGTACCTAGGGTCCAAATGGACTCTAAAAGTCAGAATGAGAGCAGGTTCATTGTCTGTGGGTGCCCGTGGATCCATCTTTATTGCTTGAGACCCCAGTGACTTCAGTGCCTAGGAGTGCCTCTTACAGCTTCAGCTGGTTAGACTGTGGCAATTTCTGTACTGAGGTAGCTGGACCACGGTCATCCATGCACTGGTAACATCCAGGTTGAGTACTGTCATGCATTCTATGTGGGGCTGCCCTTAAGATTGGTTCAGAAGCTGCAGCTTGTCCAGATGTGGTGTCATGACTGCTCACTGGGGCAGAATATCGCCAACATGTTACCCCACTGCTGAAAGAACTGCATTGGCTGCCAATTCACTATTGGGCTAAGTTCTAGCTGCTGGTTTTGATGTATAAATCCTTATACAGCTTGGGACCAGGATACCTGAAAGATTATCTCAACCCCTATATACCCAGTCGATCACTGCATTGTGCAGGCGAGGGCCTCCTGCAAGTACCATCAGGAAATCCGTTCTGCACAATATAGGAAGTGAAACTTTAGTGTAGTGGCACCTACCCTTTGCAATTCCCTCCCCTTAAAAATTAAACAGGCACTGTCTCTATTGTCTTTTTGGTGACTACTGAAGACCTTCCTTTTTCAACAAGCCTTTTGAGTAGGTACCTTATCCCAATCTGCGTATGTATTGGAATTGTTTTCAAGACAGTTTTAAGATGTTTTGTTTTTAAGATGTTTTTAGAGTTTTATCATCTGTTTGTTGCCCTGGGCTCCATTTGGGAGGAAATGTGGAATACAAATTTAATAAATAACAATACATATAGGAATTAAGGTTTTGTTTGCTGCTACCTCAATATGCAAAGAAATATCTGTCAAGAGGAAAAGAGAGATCTCATTGTTTCCTGCTTATGTACTAGATTGAGCGAAACCCCAAGATTTACTCTGATTTGATAACCCCTTTTGGGGACAACATAGAAATGGCTACTTTTGAACATGCTTTCTCTCATCTAACTGAACATTTCTGCTTGTCATGACATTGAAAGCCATGCATCACACAGAACATAATCTAGGATCAGTTAGGAGTGGCTAGTTATTTTTGGCCTGAAGGTCCCATTGAAAGTTTCCATCTCTCCAAGTGCTACATGCCCGTGGTGGGTGTGGCCAAAGCACATGTGTGCACCCCCCATACAATACAGACATAGAGACCACACACTCGCTCGCATTCAGATAGGCAGGCACACACTCAGCAGAGGGGCTGGGAATAGAGACAGAAAGACCAACAGAGGAGAGATAAGAATTCCAGCATTTCACCTCCTCATCGCAAGTCCAGTGGTGGGAGGCTTTTCTCTTACCTCAGTGCTATAATATGGGGTCAAAGCGAAAGGATTCAAATATATTCTTACCCTTGCAAAGGAGCCTCTTCTTTCTTTTGTGCAGTACCATTGCAAGGTCTGAAGGTTTCTGAAACAGGAAGAAGTCTTTCTGTTTCCTAAACTCTAAGACCTTCTTGCAATCGCATTGCACCAAAGAGGTGCCTTTGCAAGGTAAGCTGAGGCAGAGGTGCACAATTGTTGGAGGGCTGGTGGGGCACCCCACAGCAAGAACACTCCAAAAAAGAAAGTATTGGGGGTCTTGGAAGGGGCCACAAAACCCGTGGGGGGGGGCAGATCCAGCCCACAGGTTAGCCACTCCATGAAACAAAACTCAGGTTATCTTGTTTTCAATGAAATCTACAATGTTCTCTATGTCTTTATCTGAAGCTGATAATAATCAGAAGACTGAAATTTTCCAACTTGGTACATTAGGACTTTTCTTACTCTTGCATCTGATCATCTTGGGTTTATGCTATAGATTTGTGTATGGGAATAACTGAGTTAAATCCACCTGGTAGTGACCAGTGCGCTTGTGGAATGTACTCCTCTACTGGAACATGTCTACAGGACGGTGGTAAAGCTGATGGGGGACCGGGAGACCAAGTCCTATGAAAACAGGCTTTTAGGAATTGGGTACATTTAACCAGAAGACACACCATGATATCAACTTCACATATCTGAAAGGCTGTCATACAGATGACCAAATTTATTTTCTGTTCCTCCAAAGGTAAATGGCTCAAATCACAAGGATTTAGACTCAACATTAGAACTTCCTGACGGTATGAGCTGTTCAACAGTGGACTGCCTCAAACTTTTGTTAGAGGCTTTTACATAGAGCCTGGATGGCCACCTATCAGAGATGCTGTAGAACTGCATTTCCTACATCATCAGGGGATAGGAATACATGGCCTTTATGATTCCTTCCAACTCTGATTCTATGTGCAAGGAATCCCTTAACTTTGAAGTGACTCCAGGTTTACAGCCAGGAAGATTTTAAGGTGATAGCAATGACTACTTTATAATATGGACACATCTCTTCTGAATGTGCACACCTATCCATCACAGACAACCTCTGTATGACAACTGTGACACAAGAAGTGATCATTAATTGCAGTTGGAGAGGCTTAAATTGTATTTTGAAAAATTAGTAAGTCTCACGGCAGCTCCAAGAACTTACCTTAAGTCATGCTTAATACTCTACAAAGTACAGAAGTTACAAGTTGCATATACAGATTTGAGTAGCTTTATGTGTCTTATGTTAACTGATGTGCAGTGTGTGAAAGCTTACACTAATTTTTAAGTTTTGACAAGTTTTCAGTAACTGGGATCCAAAGATTCCTCAGCGCAAGCATAAAGTACATATGGGATGTTTGTCATCAGTTTCTCCCCACTGCACCTGCAGCCTCTGAAAAGTTACTCCAGGGGGCCAGTTCTCTGCAGCCACTTTTTGCAGACGGCAAGACAAGAAATTAAACTCCTCTCCCTGCCCCTACCCACCATGTGAGCAGAAGTGCCTTCCACTCGTGCAGTGAGATCTTTGGAATGTTCATGGGGACAGCAGATTGTGCTCATCACTCTGTCTAAAAGAGAAGTTGGTAATAAGTGCTGGCAATAATAGAGCCAAAATGTGGCTAATGAGAAACGGAAGGGAGGTATCGGTATGCTCAAGGGAACCACAACGTTTACAAAAGTATTAACAAGTTTTCTTTTAAAAAAAATCTAAGGTGGAAAAGCCCCCAGAGAGCTCAATGAGAACTGAGATACTCAGCAGCCATGGAATGTTGAATATCAGATGGAAAAGAAAATCAGAGGGGTGAGGACAGAACGAAGTTTTGCGGGGAACAGCATAGCAGCTTTCATTCATTAGCAAATTGCTCAGAATAAAGAGCTATCTTGTGATGTTTTCTTTGAACAAAATACTCCCTCCACAAGACCCTACAATTTAAAAAGTTAATGAAAGGAAGGAAAGCCTCTCATTATTAATCAAAATAGGTAGTATCTAAAACTCCATTAAAAGTATGATCATGTCAACAACTGAATTATATATATATAATTTATTTTAAAGTCTGTTTTTATGATGTTTTAGATTGTTTTTAGTGCTTTTGTTTGCTGCCCTCTGGTCCTACTGGGAGGAAGGGCTGGATATAAAACTAATAAATAATAACAATAATAATGTAAATGAGTGCTTCATTAACAAATATATTTTAAAATAAAGTTTGCCAGCCTGAGTGCCTTACAAATAACTACAAAATAACATCACATTTTTAATACAGAAGTATAGCTCCTCCTTACAATGGGAAAAGAGAAATTCAACTGTACTTATTTTCCATTCCTACTTATAAATTATTATTTATCTGCTTAAAATCACTTAGCTGTTTAAGTTGAATGCATTTTTTGTAATTTGAAAAAAAGAATATTTACCAATATGGATTGCTCAATAACATTTTTATTAGATTGCTATTACATACTTTAGGCATATTAACAATGTACCTAGTTCCAAGTAATGCATATCAGCACTTTGGATCATTTGGATCCATTTATATTGTTAGCAAATTATAAGTTTAACAATTAACACACAATAACAATTAGACTCACAATATGCAATTTGTAATAGTCTACTTATAGCGTACAATTGCAGAAGGCTGTGAAAATTTTACTGGAACCTCCAACTTATTTCTAAAAGCAGTAATTTTAATATACTAAAATATGCAATACCTGTTATGGCTCCTAATCATACCAGGAAGGTAAAGCTACTTCTGCATTATTTTCCTTTAAAAAGAATATTTATCTACCACCTTTCACCAAAGCACTTTACAAAACATAAAAACAAGTAAAGCAGTATACATACAAAGTACCAGCAGATAAAAGTACAATTAAGTCCATTGAGTTTTTATAATACAACACTCCTATACTCGCATCTTCTGAGTAACCCCCTTTAAGCTCAATGGGTTTACTTCTGAGTACACATATACTGACTAGAAAAATGCTCGGCTGAATAAAAATGTTTGTCTGATGCCTAAAAGATAGCAATGTTGGCATCAGACATACCATCCTGGGGAGGGCATTCCATAGCAGAGACACTACCGCCAAACAAGGTTCCCTCCCTTGTTCTAACAAAACCTCATCTCTGATAGAGGTGGTGTCTGGAGAAGAGCATCAGCCAAAGACTGTAACATGCTGTCAGTTTGATATGGGAGGAAACAGATTGGTAAGCATGATCTGTAATGGATACTTTGCATATCTTTTTTCTTAAGTTCATATTTACATTAACGTAAGGCTTTTGACCAGAGATAGGGCCTTCACATTGGTGTGCCCCAGATATGGAATGTTCTCCCCAGAAATGTATGGCTATTTCACTACATTTTCGGCACTAGGTAAAAACTGTATTTTTTCCAAACTTTTCAATGATTTTATTCCTGCTGTTTCTCTATTCGTGCTGATACTGCTACTCTTTCTGCTGTTTTGTTGTTGTGATTTTTACTTTTACTCTAAATGTTCAATTTTAAAATAACTTGTTAACTGCATTGGAAACTTCCACTTAGAGGTGAGATACAAATCCTTTTAAAATAATAATAATAATAAAAACTTCAGTGCATCCACTAAGCATTCCTTCTATAATCCTTTCAACCAATTTATATTTGTCCCATGGATGTTTCATTTTAGCAAGCCAAAACACACAGCTCAAATTATCTCAGTAGGCAGATCAGTAAGATATGTTTACACCAGCTGTTTTTATCCAAATTGCTCAAGAATGTGTTTGGGCCCACAGTGGTTATAGGTCTATTATGGATAAGCCATGAAATCAGTACTTTCTTTATAACAGGTTGTGTACTTGAACTAAGCACAACTTTATAATAGGTGTTTGATATCATACCAGATATCATAAACAACACTGCTCCCTGAAACACCTAGATGGAGCACTCAATCACAAAATAAATATTTTCATATAAACCCTCTCCCCCTTGAGGATCTACTAGCCAAGAAGCATCCAGGCTGCCACATGTGGTTTGTGTGTATTATAACTTTTTACTCAAGTGCCAATATATGTATGTGTGTACTGTGAATGCACATAAAACAGCAACAAAACAGGATCAAATGAGAGATGGAGGGATGTTTAGCAAGTCCTTCCCATTTAAAACTCAGCCAGCTTAGTAATGAATTCCAGCTAGCAGGATGAACCGATACAGATCGCGTAATGATCACCAGAACACACAGCTCAGCGCAGACAGGCTTTAACATGTGATTGCATTTCTACAATTACTTTAGTGCTGAAAACATATTCGTGCCTAGTTCAGTGCACAATGATGATCACCTCTCATTGTACATTACCAAACAGCAACAGGACAAGTCCTGTTGGCTAGCAGCTATACACTGAGGAAGTCAAGATCTAGTGTGCTATCTAGTCTAGTATAACAGATCATGTACCAATCTTGCAGTTGCAATCTTTATTTGTACTATTTTAGTGGTACCAAACTTCCCAATAATTCCTTTCCATTTTAAACTATTGCTCTCAGTGCTAAATCCTGCCAAGTTCCTTCTGCTGAGGTTCGGACTACCAAATTGATCCATTTATTAAATGGATGCCTGTTTCAACTGTCAGTTAAATAAATACTCAATCTGAGTTACTAATTTAATACCAGGTTACAAGAGTGAACAAGAGCAGGAAGCAAAAGGAAAAAGAAAAACAAATTAAGATAATTTCTTTTGCCATAACAACAAACTTTGTTGTGGAATTGCTGTAACAGAATTCCTTTAGAAATAATACTGCTTACCAATATTGTTTCTAGGTTTTATTTTACAATGTAATTTCCTGTAAAACTTTAATAAAGCTACTCAAGTTTCAAGATAAAATCAAACTAATGTCGACATTTAAAAAACACTTTCCCATAGAATGTATGCTTTGCGTCTCAGTAAGCTCAGGGGTATTTTTGTGTGTGTCACAAAGTTGGAAAAATGGGCACACTTGCAAACATAATTTGGTAAATCTGGTCTTATGCAAATGTTTAATCAAGCAACATATGTGTTCATATGCCACATAACTGACAAAAACCATTTATGTAATGATGTGACATTATTCTGAAGCAATCTCAGTGTCAACCTGTCATGTCATGTGGCATGAGAGAACATAATTTCAATCAATTTCTCTTTTGCACAAATTTGAAGATGGGGGGGAACCATCTGTGGCTGATGGGAGGAGCATTCATAAACAGGGTGGATAAAATACTTACGTGGGGGACGGTAAGCTGTGTCCTCATGTTGCTACAGATACTTACCTTAGCTTACTGTAAATAGCAAAAGATGCTGCTGAAGCAAGAGAGAACAGGTGGGGCTGACAGAGTCCTCTTTCTCTCTCTTCATGTAATATTTATGAGATACTTACCCAACAGGGATACTATTCTTCTTTACCATGGTGAAAGCAGAAGTGGACAACAGCAGGAGGCAGCAAAGAAAATATGCAGCACTGCAGCAAATGAGAGAGAACCGCACAGTTAACACAGTGCCAGTCTCTTTCACCAACTTTCACAGAGCTGCCCCTAAGGGCCAAATCAGATCCAAGGGTGGTAGTCCACCAACTACACATAAAGCAGGGTGCCGAGGGTCTAGCTTTTGTAGCAAAAGAGTGAAGAGAGCTGAACCCTCCCCACCCACTGCTTATCCCCCCATAGCCTACACCCCATACCAACCTGACTTGGCATAGGAGCTCAGCTAAGAAGGGGATCAGACTGCAGGAAGGTAAACCGTGGGAGAGAGGATTTAGCATCCCCTACCAACGCCTCCCTTTAGTTGCAAAAACCAGACGCTAACCACTGCTCTATTAGAGCAATGGAATACAGCCTGGCTTTAAAAAGGGCCTTCCACCATCACGTTTGGTTTGCCCTTAAGAATAAGCAGCCAAGGGGTATAAACGGGGGTGGATGCTCAGTCTAAAGGTTGTAAGGGGGAATTAATAGCTTGTCAGCAGGTGAGCCCTTACGAGCTGTTGCAAGGCGCAGAGAACAGCTGAACTCCTCAGGCCTCAAAGAGCAGCCTGGTAAAGCAATTCTTCCTCCACCTGACTTCCAGAAACAACTATGAAGAGAATGAACCTGTCTTATTGGCAGGTTGGAGGAAGAGCTATCCTAGCAACCAGACGCTGAGGGACCGATTCCTGCTCTCCTACGAAGCACCAGCAGCCCTCCACGTCGTGTACAAGTAAAAAAAGGAACGCCATAGACTTCATAGGAAGCCCCAACTCCCCTTCGGCAAAACACTGAGGTGAGGGACCACAGCGCCGGCCCTCCAGAAGCAAGGGGATGTATAACCATCTATCCACCGAACCCTTCGGACCAAGAAGCTCCGTGTGGTATAAACAGCCAAAGCAAGTTTCTCAAGGGACCAGCGGTTGGGTAAAGGCCGCAGGCGGCTAGGACCGTGACAGCTCCTACCCTCAGAAACGAATTTCTTCCCAGAAAAAAGCGAACGGACCCAGCAACCGGGAACCTCCCAGAACGCTTTTGTACTGCGCATGCTCCACCACCGGTCAGAGCAGCAGGCGCATGCCCACTGACGATCGGAGCTCGGGCCTCCTCATGCGCATGCTCAAGGGACAGTTTGGCCCGCTTGGGGAGGGAAGGTTCGGATTAGGGAGGAGCACAAAGCATTAATATGCCGGTTCTGCTAAAAAAAAAAAGTTCTGTCATAAGGTTGGCGCCGTTTTCAGGATTGCGAAGTGACAATGTGTAGGCTTGTTTTGCTAACGGTAAAACGGTTATGGTATAAACCAGATTGCAAGAGCTCTAGAGCAGTTTCTCCTCCTCCTTTGCCTCAACGAAGTAGAGTGGGAGCGGGAGCGGGAGGAAAACGTCTACTAAGGAGACGGTTCGTCCGCTTCTTTCAGGAGTAAACGGCCGCAGACCGGTGAAGATTGCCTGGCAGTGTTGGCTATCAGGGTAGGATTTAGCTAGTCAGGACTGAAAGAAAGGGTTTTAAGTTGCTCCAATTTCTGAAGGAAACGGTGAGTGGCTTTTTGGTTGTATTCCGTCTTAGTCCATTTAAGTGGTAAAACAGGATTGGTCCAAATGAGGACTGTCTGTTTTGCAGTTTATTATTTTGAAAGTTGTTAGTTTATTAGTTTGAAAGTTATGAAAGGATCTAGAAGGAATGAAAAGTGGGACGTCTTATTTGTAGGATTTTTTATACCTCGTCTGATCTCAGGGTTATCTTGAGCCTCTCGATACCACTCTTTTGTTTTGACTACATTTATGCGAGCGTGAGAAAACTCGAATTGGAAACAAAAGGAAAGACATTTGAAAGATGCTCACACTTGCAGTAATATTGATATACTTTATTGCTATAAAGCCAGGTGTTCCAAAAGTTTTCATAGTATTTGCAGTACAGTATTTAAACTAGAAGATCAAAATGCCAAAAATAAGGGACATATGGACCTTCATGTTTTCTCTGGAATAAGCCCAAAGTTTGTGAGACCCTCAAATGGCTATCTAGTAACACTGTCTCACCCGCAGAAGCCTGCAATATTTCATTTCTCCTGTAATCAGTCTTCATTATAATGCTTTTGTTACTAGCAAATAATCAGTCACGCAAGAACCCAACAGTATATGCCATTCATTAATAACTCCCATTATGTTCAGTAATTTATTTGTTTTCTTAAGCCAAAGTCTGTCCCATCTCTTCATATGCCAGAGAAATAAAAAAATACAATTAAGATACCTTAAAACCCAATTCAAAAATGAAATGCAGACAGAGCCACACATGAGGTACAAAGCTAACCAGACTAGATGTATCTTCAGAAGGTGCCAAATGGAGGATGTTAGAGTTACACAAGCCAGGTGCAGACAAAGAGAAGGTCCTCTTATGCACTGTGTAATACATTTACTTATTACTGTTTTCCAGCTGCTCACTACTTTGTAATTTTTATATACATATACCAAGGGACTGTGGTAAACAGTTTCATGCATGCCATTTGCTTCACTCAGGCTCCACTTTTTTTGTAAAAGAGGAGGGAGAGGACATTGTGTAGAACAGGGTTAAAAAAAAGTCCTGTGGAAAGGAAAAGAGAATTAGGACATCAAAAAGTATATAAAAAGGGGGTCATCTTTGTTCTTGGGTTAAGCACTCAACCTTTGGTGCAAGTTTATAACTAAATGTTTTCCTGTTCATGTTGGCTAGCATTGTTCTTTCAAGCGGACTTAAAAAAAAATCTGGTGCACACAAACTGTTGATAAAGGAAATGTTACAGACTGTGTTGATAGTTCAAACCCATGACAGTTAGGCAGTCCATATCTAACTTTATAGGATCATCCAAAAATCCACATTAGGGCTGCAGTATACACTTCACTGGGAGTAATTTATTTATTTATTTATTTAATTTTATTTTATTTATAGACCGCCCATAGCGAATAGCTCTCTGGGAGGTGAACAGCAGAGTTAAAATACAAAGTTACAATAAAACATACAAGGTCACAACAAGGTAGAGTAAAAAACATTAAATATAAAACATGAACGTTAAAATGCCTGGGAGTATAACCAGGTCTTAACCTGGCGCTTAAAAGAAAGTACCGTAGGCGCCAGGCGTATCTCCTCAGGTAAGCTGTTCCATAGTTCGGGGGCCACCACAGAAAAGGCCCTGGATCTAATAACAATCCTCCAGGCATCCTGATGGGTTGGTACCCGGAGGAGGGCCTTAGATACTGAACGAAGTGAACGGGTAGGTTCATAGCGGGAGAGGCGTTCCATCAGATATTGCGGTCCCACACCGTGTAAGGCTTTATAGGTCAAAACCAGCACCTTGAATCTGGCTCGGAAATGAATAGGTAGCCAGTGCAAACGGGCCAGGACAGGTGTTATATGCGCGGACCAATGGGTCCCCGTCAACAACCTGGCTGCCGCATTTTGCACTAGCTGAAGTTTCCGAACGGTCTTCAAGGGCAGCCCTACGTAGAGCGCGTTACAGTAGTCCAATCTAGAAGTTACCAGAGCGTGAACAACTGAGGCGAGATCGTTACTGTCCAGATAGGGGCATAGTTGGGCTACTAAGCGAAGATGGTAAAACGCATTCCGCGCCACCGAGGCCACTTGAGCCTCAAGCGACAAGGAAGGGTCAAAAAGGACCCCCAAACTACGAACCTGTTCCTTCAAGGGGAGTGTAACCCCATCTAGAACAGGCTGAACATCCACCATCTGGGCAGGTAAAGAGCTCACCAACAGTGTCTCAGTCTTGTCTGGATTGAGTTTCAGTTTATTAGCTCTCATCCAGTCCATTATCGCGGTCAGGCAACGGTTCAGCACATCAACAGCCTCACCTGAAGAAGGTGAAAAGGAGAAGTAGAGTTGCGTGTCATCAGTGTACTGATGGCAACGCACTCCAAAAGTCCTGATGACCGCACCCAGAGGCTGCATGTAGATGTTAAAAAGCATGGGGGACAAGACCGACCCCTGAGGGACTCCACAATGGAGAGTCCAGGGTGTCGAGCAGTGTTCCCCAAGCACTACCTTCTGGCGACGATCCGCTAAGTAGGAGCGGAGCCACTGCCAAGCAGTGCCCCCAACTCCCAACTCCGCGAGCCTCCCCAGAAGGATACCATGGTCGATGGTATCAAACGCCGCTGAGAGATCAAGGAGAATCAACAGAGTCACACTCCCCCTGTCCCTCTCCCGACAAAGGTCATCATACAGGGCGACCAAGGCTGTTTCGGTGCCAAAACCGGGCCTAAAACCGGATTGAAACGGATCCAGATAATCGGTTTCATCCAAAAGCGCCTGGAGCTGGCCGGCGGCCACCCGTTCCAAGACCTTGCCCAAAAAAGGGACATTCGCCACCGGCCTGTAGTTGTTCAGAACATCTGGGTCCAAAGAAGGTTTCTTCAAAAGAGGTCTCACTACTGCCTCCTTGAGACTACCAGGGACTACTCCCTCTCTCAAGGAGGCATTTATCACCTCTTTGGCCCAGCCGGTGGTTACAGCCCTGCCGGCCTTCACCAGCCAAGATGGGCAAGGATCCATAGCGGATGTGGACGCCCGCACCATTCCAAGCACCTTGTCCACTTCCTCAAGCTGCACCAACTGAAATTCATCCAACAATGAAGGACAAGACCGCGCTCTGGACACTCCAATGGAATCATCTGTAATAACATCAGAGTCTAAGTCCCGACGGATGCAAGCAATCTTGTCTTGGAAGTGCTCCGCAAATTCGTTGCAGCGGGCTTCTGATGTTTCTTTAGTGTCATGAGGGGCAGAATGTAAGAGCCCTCGTACCACCCTAAAAAGCTCCGCTGGGTGGCAAAGAGATGATCTAATGGTGGGAGCAACGTAAGACTTTTTTGCCGCCCTAACTGCTTTTACATACGCCTTAGTGGAGGCACTCACCAAAGAATGACTGCATCCATCAGGAGTTCGCCTCCACCTGCACTCTAGCCCCTTCTCTCTTGCTTCATCACTCTCAGCTCCGGGGTATACCACGGAGCTGTTTGAGTTCTGCACCAAAGGGGGCGCGCGGGGGCAATCATGTCAATGGCCCGGGTCATCTCCGTATTCCACAGGTCGACCATGGCCTCGACAGGAGCGCCAGTACTATCAGCCGGAAAAACTCCCAGAGCACTCTGGAAAGCAACAGGATCCATAAGCCTCCGGGAGCGGACCAACTTAATAGGTCCCCCACCTCTGCAGAGGGAAAGGGCTGTCGTGAGTCTAAAGCTCAGCAAGCGGTGATCTGTCCATGACAATGGGGTAGATGAAAAATACCCCACCCTCAGATCACCATCTCCATGACCAGTGGCGAAGATCAAATCAAGAGTATGTCCTGATACATGCGTAGGGCCAGTAACAACTTGAGACAGCCCCATGGTTGTCATGGAGGCCATGAAGTCCTGAGCCGCCCCGAACAAGACAGCCTCGGCATGAATGTTGATATCCCCCAGTACCACCAGTCTGGGGGACCTCAACAATACCTCCGAGACTATCTCCGTCAGCTCAGCTAGGGAAGCCGTTGGGCAGCAAGGTGGGCGGTACACCAACAGTATTCCCAATCTGTCTCCATGGCCCAACACAAGATGAAGACACTCCAAACCAGTCGCCGACTGGACAGGGTGCTTGGTGAGAGAGAAAAAACTCCGATAGACCACAGCAACCCCGCCTCCCCGGCCCTCAGATCTGCCACAGTGCTGCACAGAATACCCAGGTGGGCAAAGCTGGGAAAGAGCAACTCCTCCCTCCTCACCCACCCAGGTCTCGGTAATGCACGCAAGGTCGGCGCCCTTCTCCACAATCAAATCGTGGATAAGGGGTTTTTTTATTAACGACCGACCTAGCATTTAAAAGCAGCACCTGGAGATCCGAGAGCTGGCTGACAGTACAACCAACAATCCTGTGGGTATGAGGAGAACCGGAACAAGGCACAGACACAACTTGTCTGTGACGAGTTCCCCTTACCTGGCACGTTCTCCTCCCAACACCGTACCTCCCATTACCCGTCACAACATTAATTGGGGCCCCCGAAAAACTCCTTGCTAAACCCGAGGTATGTTCTCCCAGGCACATCTTAGGATAAAACTAACACAACAAAACACTTAAACAACATGAACACAAAGACACACACACATCTACTCAATCTCATTCACACAGCAACAGACAAACAAACAAACAAATTAAAATACAGCCAAACAACAATAACAACCAGCATTAAAAACCCTCCTCCGTAGCAAGTCCTCTCTAAAGTATCCTCCGCAGCGTTTTCCTGCCGCCGTCGTCGCCGCCAGCCGGCCCACGACGACAGCCTAGCCTCCTCCCGCGGTGCTCTCACCACCGACAAGCTGCTACATGGCCCCTGGGCGTTCACCCGGGCTTCCGCGTTGTTCTTGCCAACCCGGCCGTCTCGTTCCTCCAGCGTCGCTCCACACAGCGTCCTCTGTACTCAGCCGAATCTCTTTCCGCCTCATGTGCAGCTCCATGCGGTGTCCTCTAAAACATGAGCCTGGACCCTTTCTGCGACGCTCTCACCATCACAGGGTCCGGCCCGCCGCTACGCCCCAAACTCCGCACACCACGCTCTCACTCTCGACAGCAGGCGCCCACCACCAGCGGCACAGACCAACGGCCCGCAGCGGCAGGGCGGCAACGGCGGCGGCACAGCAGCGGCAGAAGCAAACGAGTCGACAATGACAGCAGACAAGCAGCAGACAGCAACGAAGAACAACGATCCCACCACGGCAACGGCACCCTGAGGAGCAGGTCGGCCGCAGCGTGCGCAAGCCCCAGCAATGGAATCCCAGCAGCAGCCCAGCTGCACGCAAACAGGCGAGGTAATGGGAACAACGCCACAACACTGCGACGCCCCAGTCAGCAGCACAACAACACAGCTACCACCGAAGGCACAAACACAGCGACGGGACGGCAGGGCGAGGCAGAAGC
Organism: Rhineura floridana; assembly: GCF_030035675.1. Classification (NCBI taxonomy): domain Eukaryota; kingdom Metazoa; phylum Chordata; class Lepidosauria; order Squamata; family Rhineuridae; genus Rhineura; species Rhineura floridana. The sequence continues at coordinate 49,700,731 of NC_084486.1, forward strand.
AACAAGCCTGAGCCAACAAAGGACGTTTCTCACCCGACCTCGGCACCACGAGGGAACGGCTCTCACCTGAACCTCGCAACGCCAGCTCAACAGCTGATGGTAAGTTCGCGCTCGTTCCTATGTTTGTTCTTATTTAGCGTTCTTGCTGTTAATGGCTCTCGTTAATTGCAAGTTGTAAAACAGAGAGGAGGTGTGGGGAACCTTTCATCCTCCAGATGTTGATGAACTGCAACTCGCATCTTCCCTGACCATGAACCCAATGGAGCTTACTTTTGAGTAGACATGTATTTGGATTGCAGCCTTACTCAGTAACTTTATTAGGCCAGCCAATTTGTGCAAGCTACAAGTCTCCAGAATTCTTCATCAAGCAAGACCAATGGTTCCCAATTTTTTCCCCCCACGGACCACTTGAAAGTTGCTGAGGGTCTTGCCTAACTGTTTAATGATTTTTTTTCTGTCTGTTGTAATAATTGCAGTGTGATTTGCTAGCAACTGTATGATTTTTATTATAACTTCCTTTTATTTCTAATATTAAATCTTACTGTATTACAATTTAAATTCCATAGAATTCTATAAATTTCACATTGTAAGTGTTCTACACAGACCCACCAACGACCACCTGAATGAAACTTGGAAACCCCTGGACTAGATGGTAAACAGGAAAAGGTGTGTGTGTGTGGGAGAGAAAATACATATTTGGCTGGTGGTAAAGTCATCTCTGCATCTTATAAGAGTCTTATGATGGAGGAGGCAGAAGACATTCAAATGAGGCTGTATTAGGTGCTATTAGGTACTGGGCTGCACTGAGGCTTCTTGGATAGTAGAAACGTACAAAAATACAATGGCTAGCCCCCTATCTATGCAACTATTTTACTATATTTGCAAATAGATATATGCATTCTTATGGGATCTAGCTGTTTGCATTGCAAGCAAAATAGCTATTGCATTCTGCCTTAGTCCAAAGTGAAAAAGCAGTGGGGATTGTTTCAGAATACAATCCTTAGCACATTTACTAGGTAGCAAGTTCTATAGAATTCGGCTGGATTTCCCCCCAAGTCAATATATACATCAGGCTGCTCATGGATATTTTGACATTCAGATTTCAGTTTGTACCCACAATTCTAGTTACTGAACATATCTGTTTTTTTATGGTTGCAGTCCTAAACCACCTTATCTCCAAGTAAGCCCCAGCTAATTCATTATTCTGAGTAAACTTTATTAGGATAGTACTTTTCTGGAAAGTAATGCAGCTTTGAAGATGGTTCATATAAAACAGCCCTCAGAAGGCTAGAGTTCTACTTGTAAGTATTTTTCTGCATTATATGTCTTCTTGTAAACCTTGCTTTTCCTTAGTACTTGCTTGTATTTTTAGCAAGAAGACCCAGCTAGTGATTCAGAAGGTCACCATCCTGAGTTTATTTATTTATATAACACTTTTTGGCCAAAAGGCCCCCAAAATGGTGAACAACATATTAAAACATATTACGAAAAAAGGAAAAAAATATATACAGTAAAAATACAATGCAACAAGAACAAAGTAAAAAAAATTTTGCAACAGAAACAATGTTTTCTTTGTTTTCAAATGATGCACACAGTTACCACAGCAGACGTGGTCTTAGGAGAGACATTCCTTCTTTTCTCGGAAGCATGTAATGTTGTCGGCCAACTTAGCCCTCTACACCTCCACACGGCCCTTGGTGGTGGTGAGTTGGTTCACCTGCAGGGAGGATATCCGACTCCCCAGGTGGTGCGCTGCTGCCTCAAGCCTGGCATGGACCCGTAAAGGATGGCATGGAGCTCCTGGGCGGTGGTAGCTTGACATAGGTTATATTTATGCAAATTACTTGGGGCGGTCATGTATCCTGGCACACATCTAGGATAGACTGGTATTGAAAAAGTTCTATAATGCTATATTATTTCTAGCACTACAGAATGTTCTTGTGCCCTTAAAATCTAAATAGCTGACATATTGAAAAGATGTGGCTTTGCCTAGTGCTGCATCTCTGTCTTAAGAAAGCTGAACCAACAATTTCGGTTTGTTCAGCTTTTAATTACCAAGAAACTTTCCCAGCAAAATAAACGTGGCAGCCCTTTTTGGTTCTAAAGCTTGTTTACTGGTGATCCAAAACTGTAACTTCCATTGTTAGAACTTCGTTATTTTGGAGCAATGTGCCCACTTCTAAAATAGGGCTATATAGATGGCTTGTATGCTTATATATTAGGCTTGTTTATATTTCATCTTTATCTTGTAGAGGTTACTTGAAACAATATTTCTTTCACCACATAATTGCTGTAACAGACTTGCACAACTATTGAATGTAGCTCAATAGCCTTTAATGTGGTCTGCCAAATGACTGATCGCTGCTCACTCCCAGATTCTGCAGTTCCAGGCAGCAACCCAGGATATGTATTGAGTCTTGGGTGGGTTGTCATATATGGTTGGTTTGTGAACTGTAGTTGACCTTGGATGTTCCAGGTTGTGCGGATCTGCTGTAGCATGTCTAGGGCTGTGGAGTCGGTACGCCAAACCTTCGACTCCGACTCCTCTATTTTTCCACTGTCCGACTCCGACTCCAACTCCTCTATTTTTTACTGTCCGACTCCACCCAAAATTGCTTCTTGTCAATCAAAATGTATTTGGAAGTCAGAGTTGGTACATTTCTACCGACTCCGACTCCACCCAAAATTGCTTCCGACTCCGACTCCAACTCCACGACTCTGACTCCACAGCCCTGAGCATGTCAACACACATTTCTTTTGTATTCTACACTGGAATGACCTTCAGTCAATGAAAGTGCAGCACTGAGAGAGAAACAGAAACAATTTGCACTTGGCAGAAGAATATGATGAGCTGTGATAGATATTAATGAGATGTGAAAATGAGTAAAGGTAAATGGTAGATTGGCTTTTACTAAATGACTAGTTGAAGTTATATTGATACAGATATGTTTTTCCAAACATGTTCCATTTTCATACTCTGTATTTTCTTTCTCAGTTTCTTTGTGGACTGATTTAATCTCTCTTTTTTTTAAGGAAATGGATTCTGACAAAGAATTCGTTTTTCTGTCCAGTAATATTTCTAAGGCAAGCTATGAAAACCATTTAAAAATATTTACGCTCTTTTCTAACTGTTATGCACTAATTACTAGATTTGTTGATATAGTTTTGTTATTCTGTATTAGTCAG